>NW_019272019.1:3582888-3636087 GCF_002738345.1 Cucurbita maxima
AAAAAAAAAAAAAAAAAAAAAACTCTGAATTTTATTGGTTTCTTATATATATTTATAATTAATTGAACTATAATATACTTTTTTTTAACAATATTTTTAGCAACAATTTATTAGAGAGTAAAAACCTACAATTAAGATGGTGACCATTAATTGTAATTTGAATTTGGAGTGTAATTTAGATAAAATTGGAAGATAAAAGAATAAAAATTAGTATAATTTAGGGGGAAAATACCTTGACACATTGTTACTCAGATTCTTTTCGGAATTGGGCTAGAAATTCTTCTCTCTGATTCCTATCTCGCACGATTGCGCCGGCGACGTCGAACCAGTTAGCGGATTCTTTTGGATTCGAAGCACGAAGTTTAGAGAGACTGCGAACTACGGTAGGTGGTGATGTCCCGTTTTACTTCAATTTATCTATGGAATTCGATTATCATTCCATGCTCGTATTGCTTGATTTTTTAGTATGAATGGAAGCTAATCTCGAGGAAACTTTTGCTTATTGCGGAGTTCCAACCTAGATGCGTCGAGTGATCCTTGTTCAAAAATTCCAGAAAATTAGCGTTTCGCTAGTCATGCGCTGTGCTTTTTGTTCCAATCCTTTCGTTGACTGTTCTTCTTCCAGTGATCTTATACTATTATCAGTTTCTTGCATTCATCTGGATGTTCATTTCGTTGGTTTGTAGATAATTTTTTTAGAGAAGTATAGCAGATATAGTTGTCAGTTGCTGCGCATTAACTATATTCTGTTCTGGTATTCAAGAATTTGCAATTGAATCTGTATGATTATTTCCGAATAATTGCGGTAGTTGCGAGCTTAATTTCATGGAAATTTCTTGTTCTCGTGTTTTGCTTAAAATTTTGCTCCGGACAGTCGACCCCCGGGATTTATTCTTAGTAGCTATTAGTTTTGATTTTTCTCTCGTTGATGGCAAACTCATTACATGTTGAAATTGTGGAAACTATTTTCATTTTGTTGTTTTTTGCCGCACATTATGGATGTTATAATTGGTTCTATATTATGCTGGTCACTATCGAACCTTATGTGTTCGGAGAAAGATGGGCGATTACGATTGTGACAACGAAATAGGCGATCTGTTTCAGATATTGGCTGAGATGCACAGTCCGGAGAAAGTACTCGACGATCCTGCCAATGAGGACAGCAGCTTCTCTGTCGAATTGGAGACTTCCATTAGTCGAAATGGCAATCTCAAGGAAGAAAATGATCTTGCAAACACGAATTTGGAAAACTCTAATGCTCTAGCAAATGGGCTTTCTTCCATGCTTATCAACATCATAAGGGATTTTGATTCCAAAGCTGATGATACTCTTAAAAGCCAAAGCCAGCTTTCATCTTCCCTTGATCGTATCACTACAGGTAGAATTACTCTTACTTTGTTTTTGTGAGATCCCACATCGGTTGGAGAGGGAAACGAAACATTCTAAAGGTGTGGAAACCTCTCCCTAGCAAATGCGTTGTAAAAACCTTGAGAGGGAAGCCCATAAGGAAAAGCCCAAAGAGGACAATATCTGCTAGCGTTATTAGCTTTTTCCTATAAAATAGAGTTGCTTTCTTGTACTACTTTGACTAATTATATTATAGCAATATAGCTTCGAAGATTCTGTCACTTGCTAGGTTTTACATTATAAATGACATTCTCTCATAATTTACCTTTTTTCTTGTCCTGGATGCAAAAATTTAACTTTTGAATTTCATGGCCTTTTCAATGTTGTGAAAAGTTATTACTTCAACCTTCACAGAACTGGATCAGTTACTTGAAGATGCACCTTTTCCATTCATCATGCAGCATGCCTCGAGGATTTCAAGTGTAAGAAAGAGAGTTTTGTCACTAAATTCCATCTTAAGATCCATACAACGAAGATTAGATAACATAGATCGGGCAATCTCGATGGGCAATCGACCAGGTGATTTGCTTCTCTCTTCAATGGCCTCAATTTTATTATCTTTTATGGCTTTTAATTTAATGGAAATTTATTGGATAATATCATTGGCTGTCAAGGTTGTTTAATAATGTTCCCATTTCTCGTTTCCAAAAAAACACATACGTATGATAATGACTATTTGTTTTTTTATTCTCTCCATTTTATCATAATCATTTTCTGTTTTTAATTCATTCGACATACAAGTGATGAGATTGTGGATCGATGAAGTTTTTGAGTTGCCCTTTGTTTTTCCTGGCATTCCCTGTATTATTCTGTGTATTGATTTACATATGATGAACTCAAATTGGGCTAGTATTTATTGGGAAACCTCAGTTGTTCCTTCTTATGGAAGATTTTGAACCTTCACATTAACATGTGGAACAAGAAATTTTTTAATGATGATTTTAAACGTACCAACAAGGATCTTTTATTCTTGAATGGAAAGATGGAATTGAGATATTCATTGCAAAACCTCAGTTCTTCCTTCACAGTGTTTATTAATCAAAATATCATATGATTTTTTTAAATACATATGTAATTGGACGTGTTCTTAATGTAACAATTTTGTAAGAAGGCATGTTTCTCTGTTGAAGTTTAGGCTAAATATCTGTTGAGTGTGCAAATATTAGTTTCATGATTCGTTATAACCATGCTTCTTATGCCGTAAATCATGATTTTGTTTTGCTTTCTGAATGTTTGAGCTTACTTCTGGCAATGCCATGGGACATATGGTAGTTTCAATTTTGACACTTGAATTCTTTTTTGTTTTGGGCCTTTTATAAAATATACTTTTTAACTTGAATTTCCTTTAATTTTCTAGCATTTAAATATCTATAATGTAGGATGTTGAAATTTCACATGACTTCATCCCGGGTTGTAGACATTGGTAATTTTGTTTGAAGCTTTGAGCGAATTTCTCATCTTTTTTACCATAATAACTGAAGTAAGTTTATATGTCATGTTCTTTACCTTCTCCTTCGATGGAAATTACTTGGTACTTCTTCCTTTAAGATTAGAGGTTCAAGTCTTCATGCCTCAACGTTTATTATACGAAAAAAAAGAACGAAGTAAAATTTTTGAACTACTCCTAAGGAAGCTTATCTACTAGATACTTAGATACTAAGGTCCAAAGGTCCAAAGTGTTAGACGAACACGACTCTCCACAATGGTATGATATTGTCCACTTTGAGCATAAGCTCTCATGGCTTTGCTTTGGGTTTTCCCAAAAGGCCTCATACTAAGGGAGAGTGTATTCTTAGATTATAAACTCATGACCATTCTCTAAATTAACCAATGTGGGACACTTTCATCCAACACAAAAGTCCAAGGGTACTATTTAAGACATTGGTAATTTGTTTGAAGCTTTGAGCGAATTTCTCATCTTTTTGCATTTATATGTAATGTTTTCTACCTTCTAGTGGAAATTACTGGGTACTTCTTCCTTTAAGATTAGATGTTCAAATGTTCATGCCCCAACGTTCATTATACTCAAATTTATTGTATGAAAAAAAGAATGAAGTAAAATTTTTGAACAACTCCTAAGGAAGCATATCTACTAGATACTAAGATCCAAGTGTACTATTTAAGATATATATATACTATACTAGAATCAGTTCCTTGTGTTTTGATGGCTTGTACCTCTTCGCTCCGGAACCTGATTTCACTGAAAACTCGGTTTCAAATCTTTGATTGGTATCCCTTCCCTTCCCTTCCCATCTCATCATGTAGT
Organism: Cucurbita maxima; assembly: GCF_002738345.1. NCBI lineage: Eukaryota > Viridiplantae > Streptophyta > Magnoliopsida > Cucurbitales > Cucurbitaceae > Cucurbita > Cucurbita maxima. The sequence continues at coordinate 3,586,562 of NW_019272019.1, forward strand.
CTGCATCAATCAGTGGTATAAATTATAGCATTCATATGCTGAGAAATTACTTGCTCGGTTTTCACTATTACCACAGAATAAAAGACTCCTCCAGATTTCTGTCTCATAATTTGGATCCTCGTGAAAGGTCTATAGATTAAATGTTTATTTTCTGATTGCCAGTCGTAGGCATTCATTTTGTAGCTCATTTGGCTGATTCTTTTTGCACTATACGTTGAAATATTAACTATTTTTTGTCACGTGAGATCAGTCGAGGTGCGCGCAAGCTAGCTTCGAGCCTTGTCTCATTGTCACTCAAATATTCCTTGTTGTGTACAGATACTCTTTCCTCTCAAAGTTGCTCGCAAACTCAACATGGTTGAAGATTGTACGTACTCTAACGTCCCTTTTCTCTCTTCACTGAAAATACTGCGGTAGAAAGGCTGTGTTTATGAACAATCAATTTTGAATGTACAACCTGGGTAATTTTTCCATTTGTAAGTTAAGAGCTATGGCTCCCTCACTCTCTCAGGAAAATTTTTAGTACACATATATGTATAAATACTCTTTCGTCCGCACTATCAATTTTATTTTGCTTATCTTTTAACGATGTTAACGTGACGGGCAACAAATCGAACTAGTACATCACCCTACAATAGTATTGAAATTTTCTCCCTCGGTCTATGTACACACACATACAACTTGCACAATTTATCTATTTCCGACTCGTGAGAGGAGTTTTTGATGTTACTATTAACATTTTGCTTTTGTTTTAGTTTCTAGCATGCACATCATTCTGTCTGTCCCACATTGGCAGGGGAGAAGAACAAAACGCTCTTTACCAACAATCCTCAACATGTACTTTCATGCATACATGCTTGTTCATATTATTGTGTTGACGTGACAAATAATATATTGATGACTCTAGGATTGAGAAATTTTTGCTCGTCTGATGGATGCTTTGACTTGTGAGAAGAGTTTTCGTTCTCAAATTGGTGGTTCTCCCGTGATTGGAATAGGAGTTTCGTATAAGTTGAACAAAATGGATCTATTATTATGATTTTTCGTCATTTAAAAAAAATAAAAATTAAAAAACTAGAATTTTATTTTAAGGAAAAAATAATTTGGGTTGATGTTGAGAATATGTAGCATAATTTTAGTTTATTATATTGTTTATTAAAATAGTGGAGTTATACAATAGTTAATTCAAATACTCATAAATATAAGAAAATAAAAAATTTAAAGTTAAATTTATATATAATATATAAATTAATTTTTAAGAATTTTAAATTTGATAAGAAACTATTATTAAACATCAACTTAACTTGGAATGAATATTATTTGTTTCTAATTTTAAAGACTAAAATAACCTTCTGAGTTATGACTCGATCAACACTCAATAGTACGGTTTAGGGTTCTGATATCCACTATAAAAGAGAAGGCGCCTGACAGAATGTTCGGTTCACACTCTCGTCGAGAGAGGCTGAAGGATCGAACTTCGGCCATTGTTCTTCTGAGGCAAAGCTCGTTCGCCATCGACAATGAGAGCTAAGGTTCTTCTTCCAAAATTTTCTCATCCTATGTTAATTGCAATAGGTTTAAGCGGCTTCGTTCTCGGAACTTTTTCCCAATCTTGCAATTTTTCTCGATGTTATGTGTATGCTTTGAGGATTTAGATATTGAGATGTATTTTTGGCGCGATCGGAGACGAAAGTATGCTCTAGTTTTTTCCGGTCTCATGATTCGACCGTGGTCGTTTCTTATCTCCTCACGAATCAAAACTGATTAACTACACGTTAAGGTTCTTAGGTTTTGTGATTTTGAAAATGTGTTTAGGGTTTTCTGCTATTATTTTTGGCATATTGGCGTAAAACATGCCTTCACACTTCTAGGTCTAGCAATGTGATGTTATGTATCTTCGTGATTGTTTTTGTTTCTACTTAATTCTGAACCAAAATCTACTTAATTGTTGTTTCTCTCAACTGTGGGTTTATTATCGGTGTAGGTTTGATATTCAATCACTCGGATTGTGAAGTGAAAATGGTTTTGATGTTTTTTCTCTTGTTTTTGACGTGTACTTAAATTTATAATACGCTTCTGATGAATAATGGTTGGTCATATGTTCTTTTCTCATACTTCAAGCACCAGTATTTGAAAACCATAGTTTTTCAAATTCTTAACAGGTTTATATCGATTTTTCTTTCTGCTTTCAATTTGAAGTTTATATCGGAATAGCATTATTCTCATCATACTCTTTTTTGGTTCTGAATTCTTATTTATTTGATTCTTCGTTCTCTTCTTTTGGTTTTGAATTATTGGGGGGGTTCTGAATGCCAGTGGAAGAAGAAGCGTATGAGGAGGCTCAAGAGAAAGCGCAGAAAGATGAGACAGAGGTCGAAGTAGTTGCAGATATCTGGAAAATGATCGAGCTTTCTCCTTAGAGTGCCTATTTTCTCCATTGCTGTCTAGCATTAGGTGCTTGAAGTCGTGGGGATTGTAGTGTTCTTCTGAAGATAGTTTTGCACCATTTCCTGTGGTTTTTATTACTTTGCATAAACTTATATGGTTTGACTTGCTTTCCTTTTAAGATCCAGTTTGTTCAGACTGAATATCAATTTATGTGGTCTTCTTAGCTTATTGGTTGGTACATGCTGAATATTTTACTTGCAGTCAAGGACGTGATTTCCTAATCCTTCCTTTTTAACATTCAGTAATTTTGGGTCGAAAATCATTACATGGAATAAGTTAAGAAGAGTCGAGGCTAGTAGAATATAGTAGACCGTAATCTAGCAAGAGTAGAAGTTCTAGCGCAACGGGTTGAAATATATATTATGTTAAGGTCGAAATATATATTATCAACTAGCTTATTGTAAACCTTACTTGAGCTCGAATAGAAGTTCTAGCTCAACTGGTCAAAATAAGTTAGAGGTCTTTAAACTTCATTCACTTCATTCGGATGATAAGTTTGGGGCTGGAGAGAAATCTTAGGATGATGGTTGCTCCGGGTCTTCAAAGTAGAAGGTTTAATTTCTCCATTCCCTCGATGTTTTAGGATTCTAGAACCGACCTATCCAAATAGGTTTTTGATTTTGAACCAGTTCTCGAAATACCCTTTTTTTATAAGTTAAAAAAATTGTGTTTAATGTTTAATAGATTTTTAAGTTTATTCAATATTAGTCTAATAGATCTTCAAATTTAAAGTATTTTTGAAATTGAAGATCTATTAAAAACATAATCGAATAGTAATCTTCATTAGGGATTTCTTTCAACTGCCATTAGTTCTGTAAGAATGATATTGCCCACATGGGCAAAACAAGCAATTAGCTATGCACATATACGAAGCCTTGTGAACTAAAAACATGTACATAGTTGTAAATAATGTACATACCAACAGCGTTTACGTCCTGTTCTTGATGAACGGTCAACCGAATTATCTTAATGGTAATTCCTTTAGGTAATACTGCATAACAAGTCTTTCCACTGTGCTTTGACTTATTACATCCCTGAGTTGCAGCTCCCTCAGTACTTTGGTTCCAAGATCTATCTCTTTCTCTTGGATGATCCCTTCCACAAGAATGGTGTACGTTGTTTCATTTGGCAGATGCCCTTTATCGACCATGATTTCGAAAACCTCGAAGGCCAAATCGGTTCTCCGAGATTTGCAGCAACCAAGAATGAGTGAATTGTAATTTTCAGTTCTAGGCTTGTAGTTATTTTCCTCCATTACACTGAATATTTCAATTGCCTCATTCAGCATACCCTCCATACATAACCCCCGGATCAAAGACGAATAGGTAAACGAGTCGGGTGTAAACCCGTACTTTGTCATTTCGTAGAGAAGCTGAAACGCTGGATATGTGTTTCCTTTTCGACACAAGCTCGTAATAACGAATTTATAGAATTCTTGAGTAGAGGAATGTTGCTTGTTGCCCAAACTCTGTATGATGGAGAATGCTTCTTGAACCATTCCCTCCTCACAAAGTGTAGCAATCGCATTGTATGTTCCTTCATTGGGATTACAATGCCTATGCATCATTTCATCCAAACATTTCACAACAACATCCACTTTCCTATCTTTGCAAAGACGAGCGATTATCGGGTTATAACTCGAAGCCATCGGCTTGAACCCTGCCCGAATCATCTCTTCCAAAACCTCAAGAGCATGTCCTATTCTTCCATGGAGACTAAGCGAACCAATCAATATATTGTACGTGACGTTCGACGGGGAACGATCATCGCCATCACTGTCCATTTCAGCTAGAAGCACATTTGCCTCGTCCCACCTCCCTTCATAACACAAACTCCTTAACAAAATATTATAACTAACAACATTTGGACTGAATCCTTGTGAAGGCAACTCCCTAAACAACTGAATGGCATCTCCTATCCTACCTTCTTTACACAACCCAGTTAACAAAACATTATAGCTAACCAAATTAGCCTCCCCACCCTTTGCAATTATCTCCTCCAAAAGCTTAATGGCTTCATCAGCTCCTCTCTCCTTGTAAGCAGCTTCAAGCAAAAAAGAGTATGTATAAGCATCAGGGACAAGCCCCTTCTGGATCAACCTGTCTAAAAGCTGCAAGCTCTTACTCAAATTTCCATGCATACAAAGCCCTCTCACAAGTGAATTATAAGTAACAGTGTTGGTAGGATACCCATATTCCTCCATTTTCTCCACTAATTGCATTGCATAACCAACATTCCCTTTTTTACACAAAGAACTTACCAAAAAGGTATAGGAAGACGCATCTGGAATGATTCCAGACCCAATTGTCATCTCCATTACCTTCACAGCCTTCTTCATCTTACATGCCTTGCAGAGATCATACAGTAACCGAGTTGCGTGGAATTCATCAGGCTTTTGGCCATTCTCAATCATGAACTCTAGGTGAAAAAAAGCATCGTTTAGTCTAAGCTCTCTACTCTTTTGATCGCCTTTCCCTATCCTCCAATTTGGCAGTGGGAAAATTGTGTCCTTAGGCGAAATTGTAATCTGAGCTGATGCGGAAACTTTAGAAAATCCTTTATTAAGTGAGAGATTTGGATATGGAGAGAGAGCCCACATTCTGTTCTTGTGGTTACGGATGAGTCGCTGCTGAAAGAAACTCTGTAAACTCCTCTACTTCTTTACAGTAATCGCTCTCTTTTTGGCATTTAGAATCAGAATCAGAAACCTGGAATCAATATCATGTTCTAAGAATCGGTGCTTCTTCAATGATCTAAAACTCGGTATAATGCAGGATTGTTTAGTACGGATCAAATGAAAATATATGCAGAGACTGGAAGTATGAAATTCAGGTCGTTTTCGGAGATTTCCAAGTGAAATTTGTTTGCAGAATGGAAATAGGTGAAAGGAATCGTGAACATACACTGGAATGTGAAATCAATATCATATTCTAAGAATCGGTGCTTCTTCAATCATCAAAAACTCGGAATAATGCAGAATTGTTCAGTACGGATCAAACGAAAAGATATGCAGAGATTGAAAGTATGAGATTCGGGCCATTTTTTCTGAGATTTCCAAGTGAAATTTGTTTGCCGAAGGGAAATAAGTGGAAGAAATCATGAACATACACTGGAATGAGAAATCGATCGAGCGGATTCTTCTCTTCGGCTCCAAAAAGCGTTGAATCTTGAAGAGCTGAAATGAAATCTCTCTGTTTAGGTAATCCCATTTTTTCCTTTATGAAGCTTTCGTTTGAGTGACTTGGCTCCTCTCTACACCAGTCCCCTCCACATCTCGTTATCCAAGTTTTTAGCCTCTGATGCCCACGCGGGTTTTCATGGAGTGAGGAACACGCGCTTTCCTTGGCGATTCCGTGGGGTCCTTTGTCTTGTTGTCTAATGTTCATTCACCACGCGGATGTGGGGCCCACCTTGGTGAGAGATTTTTCTATATATATTTTCTATTTTTTTTTAAATTACAAAATTATAATAAATCAATTTTCTTTTTTTTTCTTTGTTTTTACCGTTATATTTTCATAAATTTTGCCATCAATTATACTTTATAAATAGTTTGAGACTATGGTACAATATTTAAATTAAAATTATATTGAATTTTCTTTTTGTAATATTAAATTTTGATTATTTATAAATTATGAGGGGTAGAATATTATAATATAATTTATTTGTGAATAATATTTTAGATTTTTTTTTTTTTTTTTTTTTTACATTTTTTAATTGGAAGTTAAACACTAAAAAAAGTTTTATTGGAATATTCATTATTTTTAAATAATAAAAAATTTCAGTAATTTTTTTTATTATATCTCACTCATCTCTAAATTTTCACCCCAGAATTACAATTTCCTCTATTTTTGTTTCTCTTAAATTTGTATTTCCCTCCAAAAATTGTCCTATCTCATAACTTTTGCTTTACCGCTCTTTATTTATTATTTTTTTTTCTTAAATGTAATTTCTGATTTAGTATTTTAATGATCTTAAAATTACTTTTAAAAATGAACATTAATCCTAAAAATTATGTGTTTTAGTGAATATTTGTAAAAATAAAATTAATTTCGATACAATGATATTAATTTTAAATTATTAATAAAATTAATATAAAAATATATTTTTGGGTGATTTTAAGTTAAACAAAAATAATTTAAACCATTTTAATTTTTGCAGAAAAGATAAGAAGGTCAATGCTTTTAGTTCCTTATAAATAGTTTCCATTTCTGGCCATTCGTCCCTTTGATCACCGAAACAGCGAGAGAGAAAGAGCGAGAGAGAGCGAGAGAAAGCTGAGAGCTGAGAATGCGAGCGAAAGTACTTTTTTTTTAGAAGTACTTCGAATTGCGTACAATAAGCTTCAAGGCGGTTCTCCTACTTCAATGATCTGCTCAAACTCTGTCCACTTCTAATGTCTCTCTTTCGCCTTATAGAAAACTGACAAATTCGATTGCCATTCGAGATGAGATCCTCCAGAGGCGGTGGACGAGTCGAATCTACCAGCCACATCCACACTCTCCATCGCCGTCTTCACGACGCTCTCAATCTCGGTACCAGGTCAGTTTCAGTCTTCTTCAGTGTCGAACTCACTCGCTGTAATTTGATGCACTTTTTTGTATGTTTTTCTATTATTGTTCTGCGGAGCATGTCGACGTGCTTGTTTGTTTGCACTATAATTAACTAATTGAACTTTTCTTTTGAGTTTTCTTGGAAGTTTGATCCTGCTCTGGTTCAGAAAGTTGATTTAGTTTGTTTTGTAAGTCGGTTGCGATAATATCTTTGAGGTTTGCCTATCTCGTATAGTTATTATTTCCCCTATCGGCTATCTCTTCTCGAAGGTCGCTTTAAAACAATTCAAGAAAAGATGTCGAAACCTTGAAACACTATGTTGTGTGGTTCGTTTAGGTGCTCAAACGTTTTTAATTGTTTCCGAGAATTTGTAGATGTTGTAATTTACTCACTTGATGAGCAATGTTTCTATTCACGCTCTATTTATTTACGAGACTAGTTTATCTACGCCATAATCGCGGAATTGTTGTTTTCCAAGTCAGGTTTAATGAACAAAACAAGAGAAAATGGATGTGCTCGGATAATGAGGTACAGAGACATGTTGTTCGTTCCATTGCAGCATTTCTTGAATCTGTTCCCAGGGAGTTATGCTACCATCACCTCGTGAAGGTATCGCACTTAGTATTGTCTTTTAGATTTTGGAAATCCAATCAAGTTCAATTGTTCATTCCGTTTTCTTTTTATAGTTGTTTAGAGTCATACTTCCTGATTTTTTTTTTCTCTGGAATTGCACTATCCGTTAACAGTGAAGGTTTTGGATTGGAATTGGACATATCGAAATGACGACCTTTTTCTCCATAAGCATTGATATCTCACTACTAAATTGGAGAAATTTTATTTATTTTATTTTTTTACTATTTTTTTTATAGGGGGGTCGGTAAGTCATCATAGGAGGAATGTGGACATAATAAAATAAAAAGAATAAATATTGATAGTTACACAGTGGAAAAGAAACGAGAATGGTTCTTTTCTTCCTTTTTTTTTTTTCTCTCTCTCATGCTTCTGGTTAATTTTAAGCGTGTTTTGCATAGAACTTAATAAGTCGTTAAATTCTGTGACTGTCCTTGTGTCTTCTTATGCATTGTGTTCTTAAGTTGAAGTCACTTTATGTAGGTGGCTACCTACTGTTGGAAAGTTTTCATTTACTACATGTCTGGATCTTCTTTCTTTTTTTTTTTTTTTTAATAATTTTGTTATCAGATAGTTACTGTCATCCCTTCCATTTCTTTCAGGATTCTATACCTGATATTGTTTATTCTTTGGTGTGGATTCTTGAAGACAAGAATGGGGCAGTGTCAAGCATAGCAGCTGATGTTGCTATAAAGCTGTTCAGTGCTATACCAAATGCACTGTTAAAACCTTTCATTTTGGACCTTTCTCATGCTCTTTCATGTTTGCTACCTGCTCGTCAAATACAAACATCTGCAGCATGTGCTACAGCATTGAATTTGATTCTTTCAAATGTACCGAGTAAAAGTGAGGACGCACTTTGGGAGATTTTAAAAAAGACAGAAGTTGTTCTTCACTTGATTGGCACAATTAAAGACTTTTCTGGAGCTATGAACCCAGTTGAATATATTCAACCTCTTTTTTCTCTTTTGAGTATAATACTCTCTAGGTGGCCTCTCTCTAGGTTTCCAGTTTGGAGTGATGCAAAATTGATGGAAGGTTTGTATGATATGTATGCCAAGCCAGACTTTTCAGTTAGAGCTGAAGTTTTGAAGTTGTACTCTGCAATAGGTAATGAATAAGGGGGAATTTTCATACATTGAGTTTGTGGATCGGTAATTGAGAAAAATTTGTCAATTTCCTTTGCAGCTCTATGTGGTATTGGTGCACAGAAGCTTTTAGAGCGTGGAGAAGCAATTCTGCAAGAAATGGTGGAATGCATGGCCAGCTCACGCCCTCATCATGTTAGGATTGAAGCATTTAGACTTGCACAATGTTTAGTGGTTAGAACTAAGAACTGTTAACATGTTCATTATAGACACTGTTTTGAATGAATACATGTTCTCTGCTTAAAATTTATTTTGTGACATTCTTGCTCAGATAAATGAGGAGACCGGTTTGGAAAGGATGAGTTCATTTTGTGAACCAATTGTCAGTGCCATATTAAGCGCAATGACTGAATGTAGTTTACAACCTGCAACAGTTACCAATAATCAGATATGGCTGCTTGAGGAGGCCAGTCGCTTGGCCTTAATCACTCGTTGGGCTGGCCAACATCACAATTATTTTTGGAAACATGGAATTGACAGAGCTCTCCTTCATCTTTTACTTGGAAAGTGTCCCAAACAACTATATGAATCTACTTTGTCGTTGGAAGACCAGATAAACGTTGCTCGGGAGAGTCTTAAGTCAAATTATTTTCCTGGATTGAGGGTTTATATCTGGGAAATTCTTGGTTCGCTTGCAACAAACTTCAATGATGCTGTCTACCTGAACAAAAGTTCAAACAGACCCCTAATTGACATGCTTCTATCATGTGCCTGGTATTACCATTACTCAGTACATGTGGAGTTCTACTTTATTATGCCTAATCCTTTCACGATGTTTTTCTTTCATTATAGACTCATGTTTTAAAAATGTTTTATCGACAGTTTGGCATTTGCTGAATTATTTATGGGTTGGCGTCAAATCTGTCAAAGTGATGTTGTAAATGCCTCAAAAAATGAATCATTATTGAGAGCTATTATGATGATGATTTATTCTCCTTCCAATTATATTGCATCAACGACGATGTCTATGTTAACAACGATGCTAGAGCCGAATATTAAGTCATATTTGAAGGACGTCCGGCATACACTGACGGGCATCTCATTTGGGACAATTTCTGGTATGCCAAATATTCTAATAGTCGTGAACTTGTTAAGTTTAGTATGTTGTGTAGGTCTGCCACAGTATACAGTGTGGGACAAGAATGCAGAAGGCATGAAGGCAATAGTCTCCTTTGTTAAGTGGTGCTTGAGTAATGAAGTCCATTTAGATAGGCTGAGCTATTCTCCACATTTGCTTTTTAATTTTCATGAGAGAGCTTGCTGTCAGGGCCCTAACAAAGAATGGGAGGGAAGAGATATCCTACTTTTATATAGTTTGGTGGGCCTGGCTGAGTTAATTTTACAATTGCGCCCCTTGACAAATGAAAGAGAAACATCTTCTTTATTAGTTGGATTTGCTGAAGATGAGTTAATAAGCCAACTTCAGGATATCTGCAGTGGTAGTTACTCTCCGGGACTAAAGTGGTATGCTGCATATGTCCTTAGTTTATTGGGATTGTATGGGTTTCCTAGTAAACTTGGGAACAGGATTGGCAGAGCACTTGATGGGACTGACTATTCAGACATTCGTTTCATCCATACAAATGGGAAGTGTCTAAATGCCCATGGTGTGATTCTTGCAGCTCGGTGTGCATCACTGCTGCCTCCTAACTGGCCACCTGTCATTGAGAAAATTCCTAATTTTTCATTCTCCTCAGACAAGAACTCATCTGGAAAGATTCAGAAAGAGGTTTGTTTATCTTCACACGTTGACAACGATGCAATGGAGAAGTTACTTGAGTATGTCTACAAGGGACATCTCCAAACTGGAGAGGAACTTACAAAAAAGTTGAGAAGTCTTGCTAAACGTTGTAGAATTCAGACTCTGTTTCATTTACTTTGTAGAAGAAGGCCGAAGTGGGGGGCACCTTTCCCCAACTTCAATCTTGTGGCGGCTCTTGGTCCAGCTGGATATCCTTTCTCGTAGGTTTCTCTTGGTTTTCTTCTACTAGACCAAGTTTCATTTAAGAAGCATATATTTTGTGAAAATAAATTCTTTTTCTTTGAGTAATTGATTTCTGATAGACAATCATTTTCATCATCATACAAATGAACATATTTTCATATGTTGGCCACTAAATCATTTTGAATCTTTAACCTTGTGTTTATAAATTCACTTCTGAGAATTAAATTTCTCTACTGAAAAATGTAACGGGTAGTATATGTTATTAAGCATGTGTTTTTTCTACCATTCACATTATCCAGCAGAAGATCTTTTATTACATTTTCTGATTTAGGTCAAAGCCATTCAATTGGTCTTGTTGTTGGGCAGTGTAATTTTCTTGTAGGGAACATATTTTAATTTCCTTCCTCCATGTAACTATCTTTTCTGTAAAAGATTCTATGACCAATTTTGTTTGGTTTTCAGAGACATCACCTTGGAGGCAACAGCAACTAAGCAGACTAGTTGGAAATGCGACGTTTGTGCTTCATCTTTGCCACATATGCATGTTCATAAAGTAATTTTGTGGTTAAGCTGTGACTATCTAAGAGCCTTGTTACAATCGGGAATGAAAGAAAGGTATTTTATCATTGCATTTATTATATCAATACACAACCATAGAAAAGGACTATTATGTGATTTACAATGTAGTGAACAGAACATAAAAAGTTACAGAGTTTGTTTGATACGCTGTTCTTTTATTAGTAATATTATTTTGTCAATTCACTTTTGTTCTCAATTTAAGGATGAAAATAAGATATTATTTGCATTTATTGGATTGTAAGAGATCTGTTGTAGTGTAGTGTGGAAAAATGAACTATGTCAATACATTGATGAAAAGACTGCGTGATTGTTAACTTTTCATTGCCATCAGATCACAGTGCGATCAATATTTATACATAAATTACTTTTTTTCTCAAATACTTTATGATGGCCTTCTCTTTTACTTTTTTGTTACATAAATCAAGCTTAAAACTTTTCACATTAAAAGAATTTGATGGAGGTGAATTCGTTGTTTCTGAGTAGAAATGGTTGAACTTCCTTTGAAATTTCTTCTGAAAGCAGTTCTGATTTTATTTGCCATTATTGTAGTCCACAGTTAAAGGTTTAGTCCTTTTCCCTTTTTTCTCTTTTCCTGACAGCCACTCAGAAATAATTAAGGTTCCAGTTAGTTGGGAGGCAATGGTTAAACTGGTGGAGTGGTTCTACTCAGACAAGCTGCCAGATCCTCCATGTGGGTGTCTGTGGTATAATATGGATGACCAAGAGAAGTTGAATGAGCTCCAATCATATGTAGAGCTTTGTTGGTTGGCTGAGTTCTGGTTTCTGGAAGATCTTCAGGAAGTGTGCTTGCATATAATTGTAGTTTGTCTAGATATTGCCCATCATTTGTGGGTCAAAGTACTTCGAATGGCTGGAGATTTCTCTTTGTGGAAGTTGGCTGAAATTGCTGCAGATTATATTGCTCCATTATATTCTCAACTTCGTAATTGTGGTGATCTTGAAACACTAGATGAAAGGCTCCTGAGTATGGTACGTGCTGCATCTGTTCGACTTTCTCAAGAGGGTAACTAGTTTTCTGGGTTGTTAAACACCATTACGGATCTGTCGCATAAGGATTCATAATCTGGGTAGAAAAGGCCTCATAATCTCATGCCCAACATTATAGGTAAGCTGAAATATCTCTTATATTTAATGCTAGTTTCCATACACAAGTTCACTAGTCTCGTTCATATGGGATGTAAGTTGAGCTCTTCATTTCCCTAACATAAGCAGTCTAATTTCTCATTAGTTTTATCTTTGCTGTATCGAACACGAATCACGTTTAAGTTCAGACTTCTTATGTTGCCACGTCACCATTCTTAAAGATTTCTCGTACAGGAAACCATATGAGACAATGTTGGCATTGGTAAGGAATCTGCTCAGTGCTTGTTCCTGGTAAATAGATAATTCATGGAAATCGAGGTGCAACGTCATGGAAAGTGTTTACATAGTCAGCATTGAAAATAGTTATGCCAGAGAGATCTCTTGTAGTTATGTTGTCGTAATAATCTGATTGTAAATGAAGACAATGTTGCGATGCATTACAACAATTGTAACCGGTCGTATCCCTTGCTTCTTTGCCTCAACTACCCTGTACTTCGTGGTTGAAACGAGGATCGATCAGTTTGGTACTTGGAAGTATTTACAGCTTTCAGCTAGTCTCTTGTCAAACTGCTTACGGAGCCGTGCTTGATGTGTGACAAATGAAGTACGTAGACAGTTATTCTCTCTCTCTCTCTTTATAGTTTCTTTGAATGTTCAGAAATATAAATACATACTGTTGCAATGCTGATCTCCTAAATTTTGATTTTGATGTTTATGTCAGATAATACAAGTATGGCCTACCTTGTATTGTATACATTATACACAATAACTTCAGTCTGATTTCAACAAATACATTATACACATTTAGCATTACCAATCAATGAGGGAACCAGAGCTCGAACATCGTCTCCGATCGAGCACTTTTTGTTTGTCATTTGATGAGGTCATTCACTTGTTCTCTTGAATCCTTTTAGTTCATTGTTTTCTTCTCCGTTTTACATTCGAGTTTCTTCAGGATATATAGGCTTTCAACATTCTAACTACAGACGAGAATTTTACTTTGCTATGGATAGAACGGTTGTGAAGGAATATCCTTCGGCTTTTGTGGAATTCCAGTCGTGCTGCACTACGTGAAATGACTTGTGAGTCTCTTTTTAGATTTCTACATGCTTTCTATGTCTATCCCATCAATGATTACTTTATTCGCATATCTATCTGCCTTTGCCTCTGGCAACTGTGTTAGATAATTGGGACTGAGACAGTACATTTTATTGAGCCCTATAAGAATATAGGCTAAAACGACCTTCAAATAGTTTTAAAATTTGTCTACTAGGGAGAGGTTTCCACATCTTTATAAAGAATGTTTCGTTCTTCTCCCCAACCGACGTGGGATCTCACAATTCATCCACCTTCGGGGTCCAGCGTTCTCGCTGGCACTCGTTTCCTTCTTCAATCGATGTGAGACCCCCCAATCCACTCTCCTTCGGGGCGCAATGTCCTTGTTGGCACACCGCCTCGTGTCCACCCCCTTTGGGGTTCAGGCTCCTCGCTGACACATTCTTTGATGTTTGATTCTAATACCATTTGTAACATACCAAACACACCGGTAACAAATATTTTCCTCTTTGGACTTTCCCTCGAGAGTTTGAAAATGCGTCAATTGGGGAGAGATTTTCATACCTTTATAAAGAATGCTTCGTTCTTTTCCCCAACCGAGTAAGAACCTATAATGCCTTCTTTTATGCACTCTAATCCTTCACTCCTAGATAGTGATATTCTTTTTCGGTGGGTCAAGTTGATCCATACTTGAATTTACATGATAAACAAGAGTGGGTGACACTGTTGGCCAGGTCTGTAGGTTTATTTTTCAATTTGAATCATAAAGAATGCATTTTTTTCTTCCAAATAATGATCTTTTGTGTCTACTCTAATAAGTGGTACTAAAGAGCCTATATAAGGTTGTGGATAATAAATATGCTACTACCCATAATCCAATAGGTGATGTTCTAAAATTGAGTACTATCAGTGATTCCAATAACCAAGAGCTGGTTAGCTTTCCAATCTTAAATCTATAGGTTAAATTTCCAGTTTAGTCCTAAAAAATTGTGTAAAGGCTTTTGAATAATTCTGCCTTTTTTGTGCCCTAATCTATTCAATATTTTTTAAGACTCTGCCTATTAGGTTAAAGAAAGTGAATTTTGTGTCCAATCAAACTCTAATTTGGGATTTTAAAATTAGAAATTCATGACCTTATTAGATATTATGTGCCTCTTGTATGATGATGCAGTGGATTGAGTGTAACATCGTACAGAGGGTGAGGATCCTGGTGTCACCATGAATTATCTTACTGGAACAGATGAGATAGAAGGATAAGAAAGACCCTAGCTTTGATTGGCTTGACACTATTAAAAAAAATTACTTGGTTTTTAAATTTTAGTTTGATTTTGAAATATATATATATATAACAAGTACCCAGCAAAAAAAAATAATAATAATAAGAAAATAAAAAAGAGAGAGAAAAAGCAGCATTTGCAAATCGAGGAGGAAAAGTATTTTGAAATATTTTAAGCCATCTAATTTTTTCTTGCAAGTAATGAAGTAAATTGACATGTTTTTTTCAATCCATTAGCGTTTAATTAATCGATTCATTTTTTCAGTTAGTTAAATCATATCATTAAAAATTATTTTATAAATTTACGAGACTAGAGTGTTTCTTCTGATAATTAGGACCAGATAAACAATATTTTATAAATCGACATGGCATCATAATCAATACAAATAATTTAATTAATTAATTCCATTGTAGCAGACAAATAAAGCGTAGGAATTTAGTAAATACAAATGACCAAAAAGAATATGGAAAACCCATTCCATTATTCTTAACATCCTTCTTATTAAAAAAATAATATATATATATATATATGAAAATAGTTCCACCACACCCGTTTGTTAGGGCTAAAAAAACACAGCCAACGTCCAACTCCACCCCCGTCGACTCTTGTCTCTGTCTCTCTTGTGTGGGGCGTAGACACCAATAACATCATAAAAAGTAAATTATAAAACATTAAAATACCCATCCCCACCACCCTTCTCAGGTATTTATAAATAGTGAAGGACCATGGGAACTTGGTCTCAAAGACCGACCGACCGACCGACCAACCCTGTACACTCTTAACCCTCAACCATCCACATTATATCTCTCATTCATATCTGGACCACTTACACCGTATTCTATCTCTAAACCTCTCCTCCTCTACCCAATCCGGGAAGAGAAAAAAAACAATCAAAACTAACCCCAACATAACAATGGCGTTAATTTTTCAATAGTAAAAAACATGAAGAGAAGAATCATTCTAAGAATAGAAGCAAGTACTTTGTTTTGCACGCCCCTCCTTTCACCCGCCGTACCAGAAAAAAGAATAAAATTAAAGGGAGCAGTAGTAGAGAGAGACCTCTAGTGAAGGGTTTTCTCTGTTCTTCCACATGTATTTTGATGATGAGATTATTCTGAAGGCTCCTTCGTTGGAACCGTATAGATAAAAAGGTGCAACATTCACCAAACTTCTCTTGATCATAAGGAATCGAAGTTGTTGCGACCACAGTGCTCGGCCCCATTGTTAGATCCACCAACAGACATCGAGCGTTGAGCAAAATCTATTAATACTCTTTTTTGGTACTCTTCGGTATGGGGAAGGCTTGCCCGTAATACTTCGACTGGCATTTCTTGACTGATGGCAGTGGCTTGATCCAAGACAGCTACTGCTGCATTCTGTGGAGATTGTCTTAGTAGTGATTGCATGATACTATCGTACTTGTTTACACAATACTTTGTAAGAAGGCCGAAAAATTCATCGAACGAAGCCTGCCAAAGAGAGCGGTGAGTAATGTTATAGTTACTCGCAGCATGAGGGTCGGTTAGGAGTTCCGTGGCCCTCTCGAGAACAGATTTCAAAATCAAGGACGCCCCATCTCCAGCAGGGGACCCTAGAGGGCGAAGTGGAGGTTGCTCTGAGGAGCAAACTACAGCCGCAAGACATGCACTTAGGGCTCCAAGATCCATACTACGGGTTTGCAATGAGACAATTCTTGCAAGTTCACTAACAGAATCTGCTGCCCCAGGATCAGAAGGAACACTACCAAACAAGAATCTTAAGTGACGGAAAATAGCCATACAAACTATTTGTTTGAGCTCACCACCTGGTATGAGCAGCTGAAGGTACTTTCCGAGAAGCTTTCGACCCTTGGGAAGAGAAACCAACCTCAAGAAAACAAAATCATCTTTAGGAGCCAGCCCAACTGTGTGACCATCTTTACTGCATGGATCAACTATGTGAAGTGATGCAGCCAGTCCTTCCAACAGGACCTGGCGACGTCTTCGTAACTGAGCACCACCGTCTTGGAACTGATTGCATTGCAGGAAACGATCAATATCATCCACGTCAAGAAGCAGACAATGACCATCCTCGATTGTAACTCTAGCTGCTAGCATAGGCTCCTGTTCAAGGGGCTTCTCAGAAACCTTTTGATCAGAGCTTCCACCAACAGACGAACTTGGAGGATCCACTTCAAGAAGAGGGCGAGGTCTACGAATTGATGAGAATGGAACCCTACCAAGTGCTTCAACCTGAAGAAAAGCATGCGGCTCATTATTGGCACGGGCATGTGGTGGAAGATCCCTTAGTTGATTAGGACAAAAATGATGCCTCAACTTTGCTCCTGCAGATTTTCTTGAAAGACAAGCCTGATGATAGTAGTCATCTACATATGGATCATTACTGTGTGTTGCTGCAAGCTGCATTCTAACAATATTCTCTAATTCATCCGCTCCCATATACTTGGATCTACAGAAAGGCCACCCGAAGTTATTCCTAAAACTACTGGTCTCATTACCCTGATGGATAAAACGAGGGTTCTGTCTACCTTTCTGAGACCTAGGCCTTTGATCCCTCATATCTGGTATGCCGAGCATGGCTTCCAACTTGTTCATTAAGTGAGGTGGGCCTGAAGATACATGGGAATTAAAAAGATGGGACTGAAAACCTGATAGAGAACCGCCAAATGGAGGCTGAACAGGATGTTGCAACCTATGCTGCTGCTGCTGCGGCGGCTGTGGTGGTAACTGTGGAAATCCATTCTGATTCGGTAACTGTTGAGGCAATAAATTGTTTAGGTGACTGGAATGTTCTCCACGAAACATGCCAACTTGGTTGACGCATTGGCTCTGCGGTCCACCGTTAGCAGAGAGACCAGAGTTAAATTGCGGCATATTTCCAAATCGTGATCCAGAAATGAAACCAGCAATCTGAGAGTTTGGTGGTGTGAGATTTGATGGAGATAATGATACTACATGGCGTCCAGAAGGAACAAAAGGCATGTTTAGATGGCTTGAATGCTGGTTTGGCGAAGCATGAGGAGATATTCCGATAGGAGGATGTGAAGACTTCGGGACAGAAATTGGCTCACTAGAGATCTGTTGGTGGTATTGCTGCAGCTGCGGCTGCTGATCAGGGTAAGAAGATGTCCTATATAAAGACGTAGATTCAGCAAGAGAGGAAAAATGTGGATGTGATGACCATCTTTTTCCTTCCTGAGCACTTTCCACATTATAGCCTTGCTGGGCAAGCCAATCGGAGAAGCCCTCCTCATGTGGCCATTCATTAACTGACGAACCTAGAAGAGTAGATGAGAAAGACAAAAAGAAAATGAAGGAAATCAGTCAACCATGAACCGACAAATGAACTGTACATTCAGTGTTGTGTAACAAAGAAAAGACAAAGATCTCGTTCGAAACATGCTTGTCAGGATTAAAGATGTTGGGATTAGATTAGCAGACTGTGGATGGGTCAAGACGACGAGTAAGGTCTCCATCATCTCCAAAAGCGGGGCGATTAGGTTCGAGTCTAAATTGATCGGGTGGTCGGACACAATCTAATAGTAGTATATATTTAGGGGTGAAAAAAGCTAAATCTGTCACCTGGCTCCTTCCACGCAAGATGACTAGGATCAAAATAGTTCACAATAAGGGAAAAAATTGGCAAAAATCTAACCTCTAAAAATACATTCCCAACATTAACATACAGAATCCAAGCTACGAATGCTCAAATTAACATTATCAAAAGGTCTATAATACTTTCCTCAAGTAAAAGTTCACCTAAATCGTGATGAAGAAAATAAGAAATGGACATTTGAAATAAAAATTGTATTAAGAACTGCAGATTTTAAAGTTCTTTTCAATTTTCTCAATTCAATTTTTAGAATTGAAAGGCTAATAAAAAAAATAGAACATAAATTTTGCCACGGTGAAGTTTTCTAGACCCACCCTGATGGAGGGAGTTTAGAGAACCAAGTAATGTTTGTCTGCGGCATGAAGCCATTTTGTGTTACTGGACCATCTTGACAATAGCAAACTATTCAATACGAACTATTACTTGAGTACTATTTTAGCATCACAAACAGTTGATAGGATAAACTTACTTTCTCTCAATGCTCTACCTCCAATAACTCCCGTAGGCCCGCTACCAACCTCGCTCAACTGAAAGGACACAAAGTAATAATCAAATAGAGATAAAAATATAGAAACATGTCATTCATGCAAAGGAGTTCTACAAGGTTTCTAACCCTTTCAAAAGAAGAAACAAGATCGTCAATATCAGATGGAGGTCTAAAGTCCTCACTCTGCAAACCATAGAAAGGAGTTAGTTAAATCCAATTATGTAGCACTTGTGAATTATAAATGATTACCAAACATTTGAGTTAGTTCTTGATATAAAACGGCACATTTTGTAACAGAGCAAAAAAATACCACAGTAGCTCAAATGCGACTTGTGCAATAAGAGAAGGAGAAAGTGACAAGCTTGCTCGATGCTTTATAAAAGTTCCAAGATTACGTCAGCAACAGTTTTTCTCATCAAGACTACCACATGTAACTTCAAAACTTACAATTGTATGAGATAAATCCATGAATTCCCACACCCATCTTATTATGTTGTCTGGATTAACCCAAAACTGATATGCATTTTCTTTAGGGAATAAGTCCAAAAGGAATGCAATATTAAAATATCTACCGCGTAAGAGAGACAGGAAAGCTGATTGGCATCTCTAGATCCAGATTTATTTTAACCAATTATTTTTTTATATGAAAAGTCAAACTTTCATTGAGGGAAAATAAAATAATAGAACGGGAATACAAAAAAACATCAACAAAAGGAACCACCTAGGCTAAAAGGGGGCTTCGATCTAAGAAAAATGGTACCCAAGGAATAATTATAAGACTCATTAACCATGGAACCCAAAGAGAAACATTAACCTAACAAGAGCCCAAACCACCTCCCAAGACCCTCTCAACCTCTTGAAAAAAATTACTTCCAGCATAGATCCACAAAATAACAACTCTAAGTATAAAAGGGCGATTAAAGAAGAACACCTCGAGCATAGATCTGCACACATCAGGCCAAGCCACATGAAAAAATCCCAAACCAAGGAGGCAAAATGACATCTCAACAAAAGGTGATCAAGGACCTCAGACGCTCTCCTATAAAGGATGCAACACCGTGACCCTATTCGAGAGAACTTTCTCAACACATGATCCAAAGTGTTAACTTTGCAATGAAACATTTGTCAGACCTGTCACTACTTGGGAATTTCGACCTTCCAAAGCACGGTAAAGAAGGAACCACTAGGAATTGAAGGACAGCACAATCCAAAAGAAGGAGAGAGAGCAGCAATAGAAGGTAACACAGAGGCCACCAAATGAAACCTCTTGGAAGAAAGATAGTACAAACAGGGAAATAACAAGCAAAGGGATATCATAGATACAAAGGGGAAGGAGATCAAATGGATCCACAAACTTGGGGATACTTTTCATGCTCCATGACAAATGTGTAGTCTTTGGCAATAATTCAAACTCTTTTCGAGTTGGGAAGCTGATTTTATTGCTACCTTGTAGAATATTTGCTTGGAAATAAACGGGAACAAGCTATTTGAACGTCATAGACAAGGGAAGCCATTTGGGGTTCGACCTCTTTAGCAAATTTTTCCCAACTTTTTTATAGTTTCCCTCTTATCAGATGCAAGAATTTCAAATACATAACTACACAATAAAAAACTGCTTCAAACAAAAATTTACGAGATCCAATTTTTCTATAGGGTGATTTTAAATTTTAGTTTCCGAAACTTGTAGGGCACGGATTGAACTTGGACTTCTATTCGTTCACATGCAACTACCAACGATTTTAAAAAGAAAACATGTGCATCCAGCTAAAGAAAAAAGGAACATAACTGTATAGAACAAAGGAAATAAAAGATACCTCCTTATCAAACAAAAACTCCTCCTCCTCCTCAATCCCAGCAGCAAGTGTATCATCCTCTTCATCTTCTAATCCCCCCAATTCAACCTCCTCCATGACATCCTTCCCAAAAAATGCATACTGCGATGCATCAAACAGAGCATCTTCTGCAACATTGAAAATTAAATCACATTGCTTGCATCTTCATTATAAAACTAGAGATCAGAACATGTTTCAGATCTAATCATAAATAAATGAAATAAAGTGACTATAAAACGTCTGAAGAACATTATGTATAGAGAGTTTTCTACAAGAATCAAATAAACCACCTCTATAGTTCTCTCCCCATTCTTTCGGTTAAGTTTCAAGAAATCAAAAGAAAAAGAAAACAACAATTCAAATTGCAACTATCGCAAGAACACAAATTGCCTAAACGACATTTACATCATAGAACAACAACAATCGCTCCATGAAACCAATAACGACTTCCTAAGAAAATGACCTAAAATTACTAGGTAGAAAATTGAGAAACATCGCAGACTACTGCCATAATCCGCAAACAAACAGTTATCTACTTAATTCTTGAGAATTAACATATTCCATCTCAATAACAGGACTAGAACGAAATCCTCACATCCTTCAGAAGATTCAAAAACACAACTGTAAGACAACAATTATATACACAACAACTACCACCCATCCGAGCTCAAATTTCTCAATCACCGACTTCATACACACAATTAAAAAGAAGTTCAAATAAAATGGATCTGAAGTAACAAGGATTCAAGAGAAAGGTCCAAAAGAGCAGCATAAAGCTATAAAAGAAATTGCATGAGAGAATCCGAGAAGAAAGCAAAAACCATACCTGTTGAATTGGCTCCAAAACGCTTGAGATCCCCGGACGTAGATGCCACTTGAACTCTAGCTCCGTTACCGAAAACATCCATATCTACGACTCAATTACACGAAACGAAGAGCAATAACATGGAAACCAAATCTTAACCTCAATAATCAAGAAAAACTACGCCGGAATAGGATCGGAAACTAAACGAAACACGAAAACAAATGAAATCGAAAACCCTAACAGGTCAAAATCCTAGGGTTTGAGGGGAAATGGCCTGGACAAAATGAACAAAAAAAAAAATAAATATGTACAGTTGGTGGTAGAGTAATACTAGTGTGTCGTCCTCATGGATTGAGCTTTCTTTTCGGTGTGTCAGTGAGGGCTTTTTAAGGGTTGAAATTGGATCGGAGAGAGAAACCAAAATTGGAAACCCTAAAAAGAGAGAACAATCAATGGGGATTCCATTGGGACAATTCAAAACGAAGGCTCTTTTTTTCTTTTTTCTTTTTTTTTTCCTGTTTTAAATTTATTTATTCGTGTCTTAATTTTCACAGGTCATAATATAAATGGGAGTTCGTTCTGGAAATTCCTTTTTTTAAAACCATTTGTTTTTCTATTTATATTTGATTTAACTGTAATTTGTGAATATCTGACAACTGCGCCTTTTTTTTTTTTTTTAAATAGTTGATTAAATTACAATTTTAGTCTATATAAATTTAAGTTCGTTTGTTATATATATATTTTTTTTAATGTTTTAGAAAATAAGTTTATAAATATTTTTCCTCACAATTTTGAAACATATTTAGTGGAGATACGTTTCTACAATCTTATAAGGAATGTCCCTATCGTCCTTGCTGGCACAATGTTCGGTGTCTAGCTATGATATTAGTTGTAACAGCTCAAGGCCACAAGTAACAAATATCGTCCCTGTCGTTTTTGCTAGCACATTGTCCGGTGTCTAACTATGATATTATTTGTAACAGCTCAAACCCACAGGTAACAAATATTGTCCCTGTCGTTCTTGCTGACACACTGGTCTATTTGTAACAGCTCAAACCCACAGGTAACAAATATTGTCCCTGTCGTTCTTGCTGACACACTGGTCGGTGTTTAACTATGATATTAGTTGTAACAGCTCAAGTGTCCCTGTCGTTCTTGCTGACACACTGGTCGGTGTTTAACTATGATATTAGTTGTAACAGCTCAAGGCCACAGGTAACAAATATCGTCCCTGTCGTTTTTGCTAGCACATTGTCCGGTGTCTAACTATGATATTATTTGTAACAGCTCAAACCCACAGGTAACAAATATTGTCCCTGTCGTTCTTGCTGACACACTGGTCGGTGTTTAACTATGATATTAGTTGTAACAGCTCAAGTCCACAGGTAACAAATATCGTCCCTGTCGTTCTTGCTGGCACACTGTCCGGTATCTAACTATGATATTATTTGTAACAGCTCAAACCCACAGGTAACAAATATCGTCCCTGTCGTTCTTGCTGGTACACTGCTCGGTGTCTAACTATGATATTATTTGTAACAGCTCAAGTCCACAGGTAACAAATATCGTCCCTGTCGCTCTTGTTGGCACACTGCTCGGTGTCTAACTATGATATTATTTGTAACAGCTCAAGTCCATAGGTAACAAATATCATCCCTGTCGTTCTTGCTAGCACACTGCTCGGTGTCTAACTATGATATTATTCGTAACAGCTCAAGCTCATACGTAACAAATATCGTCCGCTTTGATTCGTATATTTTGTCGTTAGCCTCACAAATTTAAAACTCGAGCTGCTGAGGTGAGGTTTACAAAACCTTCTAAAAAAAATATTACTTCCTCTCTCCAACCAATATAGAATCTCACACTGCCCGGTTATGTATTTAATAAGTTTATAGTTTTTTAATGGGTTTGATACTATGGTCCGTTTAATTCTTAAAATAATTATTAATCAATTTAAGAAATATAAACTTTCGAGTTTGCCTCTGATAAGTTGGTATATATTTTTTAAAACTTAAAATTTAATATATATCGTTAAAAAAAATAAAAAAATATTAATTTAATGTTTATTTTTAGTTAGGATGACTATTTGATACAGTCAATTTGAATATAGTTGACCGTGTATTTTATTTTATATATATAACATGAATTATTCCAGATTGTTAAATTATAAAAATATATTAATTTATTTACAATTATATTACTATTTAATTTTATAGTTTAGCTATGCTTAAATATGTTATCGACTACAATGATTGAAACGCTAATTATCGTGATTAATTTAACTCCATCAATAAATCTATATTCATATTTAAAAAATTACTAATAAATTAAATTAGTTAAGAATAGTCATAAAAATATGAAATTATTATTAAAGATTTATATATATAAATAAAAAAATACACTCTATGAATTTTTACGCGTAGAAAGTCTAAAATTAAATATAAATTTTAATTTATTTTTTTAATCAATTTATTTGAAGTATAAATATATTTAAAGAAAAAAGGGAAGAAAAGAAAAAAAAAAAAAAGGAGGGAAAATGAAGGCCCAACGGGCTTATGTGAACCATTTGGCTTGGCGCAGAATATCTCTCAATTTACACCTTTCAATTTCATTCCCCGCGATAACTATTTGCTTCATCGCCATCGGTTTGTCTGTTCGGTTTTGGTCCGAGAGCTGCAGCGGGTGGCGGCAACCATGGCTAGAACAGCTTGCTTTCACATTATTCCTTCTCTTCTTCTCCCCTCCAAATCCTCCTTCTTCGGAACTCCCTCACTCTTCTCCAGAGCTTCTCATTTCGACCGTGTTATGGTGGTTGGCCGACGCTTCTCTTCTTCTTCCAAGATCAGCATGAGCCTCAGAGCCGGAATTGTTGGCCTCCCCAATGTTGGAAAATCCACTCTCTTCAATGCCGTCGTAAGCTAATCTCCGCTGTTTTCTCTATGTCTCTCATGATTCAATTTGATGTTATTTGGATTTAGCGCCATGGAGATGATTGTTTACTTTCGGAAAAACTCCATGGACATTGAAGAATCCGATGTGGAATTGTTGTCGTAGCCAGTGGATTGTGATTTTTTTGAAGCAGGAGTTGCGAACTATTGGATTTTACTGTAGGTAGTTATATACAGTAGCCATTCATAAATCCCTGCTCTCTGTGGATTTTCGAATTTCTCTGGTCTAAATTCCTTAGTCAGTAATAGCGGTTGATTCGCGTACTCACATGTTTAGGCTACGCCTCAAGATTTTATCATGATAGCTTTTAAATATTCACTCGGGTGATGAACGTGGTGGATTTCAATATTTTTTAACTGAAAAAGTCGATTCAGAATAAGTTTTAACAATTTTTTATGCAAGCTACATCATACTTTGTCTTGTACTGATGATAATCATGCCGTTTCTGAGAAATATTGTACTGTTCTGTGTTTGATTGTGAATGCTTACTTAACTTCCAACTACTTATCTATTCTTGCAGCTTGGATAACTTCATCTTATAGTTTATAGTTCTACTAGGAATAGGAAATTTATATCAATCTCGCATGACACCCATTGTTTATGATGTTACCTTCGTAGGTCGAAAATGGCAGGGCCCAAGCTGCCAACTTTCCTTTCTGTACAATAGAGCCAAATGTAGGAGTAGTTGCAGTTCCAGATCCCCGTCTCCATAAACTTTCTGAGCTCAGCAAGTCTCAGCGAGCGGTCCCAGCATCGATAGAATTTGTAGATATTGCTGGGTTAGTGAAAGGAGCCAGTCAAGGAGAGGTAATGTTTATTCTCACCTCATTGTTCTTTCTCATCATGCATCCCAATCATTTGGAATCTCCTTTTTATTTGTCTTTCAGTCGTGGTAATTATAGGATTAAATAATAATAACAGTAATTTTCCTTCATTTTTTCTACTGCAGGGATTGGGAAATAAATTTTTATCCCATATTCGCGAGGTGGACTCCATACTTCAGGTTTTTTTTTCTACTTGATCCTTTAGTTTTTTCCTCATAACAGATGAACTGGCTGGTTATTTCTCTGCAATATCAATTGTCTCGTGACTTTGAACTAAGATAGAAAATGTACATCATTTTTTTAAAAAACATACTTTAACTTGTTGAATTATTTGTTTGTTTTGTAAAATTTGTATAAGCTTTTCTTCCTATACCTCAGCGTACACATTCTCTTATATTATGTTTCTGTTATGCAAGACGCTTGCATGTCAGTGAGGTTAAGCAATGTCGTGGAAGCTCTAAGAATAATCTGGGTGCTTCTTGCGTTTTTCAGTACATCATTTTGTGCCAATAGAGAGTTTATTATTATTTTTTCAGGTTGTGCGCTGTTTTGAAGACAATGACATTGTTCATGTCAATGGGAAAATTGATCCAAAAACTGATATCGATGTGATTAACTTAGAGCTTGTTTTTTCAGATCTGGACCAGGTAATGTCATTGAAACCTTTAATATATTTCAATGCAAGTTTTGCTTCTTTCGGAATGCAGGCTGTAATCATGCAAAATTTTGCATTCTTCTCCCAACAATCTTAATTCATCATAGATTCATATGGGAAAAGGGGGCAACTTGATGAGATCCCATGCTTTAGAGTTCTACAGAGAAAAAAAACAAAAAGTTGTCTTAGAAGCTGTTTGGACGTTTTGCATTTTGTCCCCTCTTTGATCTCTTCTTTCCTTGATGATTCATTATGATAACATAGAGCTGATTGTGCTAGAGCTTTTATTACTCGATTAAAATTATTGTAAATCAAAAATTCTCGTGTTCGATTGAAGAAGAGATGGCATGTCCTCTGACTGGGTTAATACAGCTGTTTTAAGTACCTTTTACTTTTTCCATTCTATTTATTTATTTTCATGGGAAACAGATACAAAAGAGAAACACACAGCCTAAAGGCCTCAGGGATGAGTAGTCCCTAAGCCTAGTTTGGAGGATAAAAAATAAAGGACGTCCAATCTACGTTGATGAACGAGCATCGGTTGTTGGGCGTCTAATTTGAGTGCTAGTGATTTGATGAGATGACAAAAATTATTATTACCAGTATCTTTCTTAAGAAATTACTTTTGGTGAAAAGAGAGAAGTAAGGGACCTCCATACCCATGTCAAAGGAGATTGTTATAAAAATTGAAGAACTATGTATTAGTTATGCTGCCGCTTTGGTCTCTACTTTTGAGCTTAAAATAGAAGTGAAAAACATAATTTTTTAGATCATTCCCTAAGTTGGGTGCATCAAGTAAGCAATGTTTAATATTTGCTTTTCTTGTTGAAGTTTATATTGGATGCATACAAATGTACGTGCTACGTGCGGAGGAGAAAGATAACCCTTGGGACATTGTCTTACAATGTGGTTCATTTGCATAAATTGTTTCATGCTATTCTGCCATCTATGTCGTGTGACTAATTCATTGGATTTCATTGAATGTGACGTCTCTTTGCTCTGTCATTTTGATGATCTGATCAAAACTAAATTGTACATTTTAAAAGAGATGCAGATTGAGAAAAGATTAGAGAAGCTCAAGAAAGGCAAGGCAAGGGATTCACAGTCTAAAGTCAAGGTGTGTTTATCTCACAAGCCTGCTTGTTGCTATAAATTATACTTTCCTATATTGATGTGCTTAATTAACTATTAGACTGCTCTCAAAGCATGATTAAATTTGTTTGTAAAAATCTAACCTCAATTTTAAAATGTTTTGGCCAAAGAAGAATTGTCATTGGCAATGGAAAGAAAGGTTATGTGTAAATTAAATTACTTGATTTCAAAGCCTAATTAATAGCAGGCATCTAAGGCCCTTTAGTTGAGGCTATTAAAAATGTCAATTCAGTTCAAGTACAAGATGGAACCCAGATCAAATATGTCAAGAACTGAAATGATGGCATGCTTTGGGGGCATTCATGTTGAAATTAAAATGTTTGCTCAGGCTTGCTCTTGTTCTTATAATGACAATCAAATTCATCCCAACTAATTACGTGCCTTTTTAAGGCATTTATCTGCTTGGGCTTAGTCTTTTGTGGACTATTTCAGGACCATAATAGAAAACATTAGTGAAGCAAAGAAATGAAGAATTGAAGTGATTGCCGTGAGAAAGGTAAATCCCATGCCTCGTGAAAAATTTAAGAAGAGGAATAAAAGAGAAATAGTTGTGCTCTGTTGATATGGAAAGTAACAAACCCTCGCTAAAACTTTGAAGATGGTAAATTAACAAACCCAAACCTTCGGGTCATTTAAGCCAAATTCCATTGGACGTAGGTGGCTACAAGATGTGTATGCATTAATGTAATACTCCAATAAAGGAACTAAATACTAAGGTTGCTAACTTTAACATCAAAGGCTGGTCCAATGACTGTTATTTGAAATTCTTAATAGTGTTTGCTTCCCTATTGAAAAGATAACTTAATGTACGACGAGTTTACATTAAGATGCAATACAGATTATGATAACCATATGACAGTGAATTTGTATTTAAAATTCTTTTATCTTTAGAATTTGATGTAATTCATGGATATGTTACATTTCTTGTGTCCTTCCTAACAAATAGTGTCCCTATATCAGTGTCTTCTTGGATCCCATCTCCCACATTTCTGTTGATGTGCCTCTTAGGTCATCATGATTCCTAATAATGCTTCCGTCTCTTCGTATTTTCTTTTTACCCTTCCGTGGTTCACGCATATTACTTAAACTTATTTTCTCTTCCCTTATATCTTCAAGGAAGAAGCCGAGAAATCTGCATTGGAAAAAATTCAGACGGTCCTTATGGATGGGAAACCAGCCCGATCAGTAACTTTAACAGATTTTGAAAAGGATGCTATAAAGCATCTTTGCCTGCTCACAATGAAACCGGTCATATATGTGGCCAATGTTGCAGAATCTGATCTAGCGGAGCCTGCAAGTAATCCTCATGTTGAAGAAGTTATGAGTCTTGCTTCAGAGTTGCAATCTGGAATAGTGACAGTTTCTGCACAGGTTGGGCTGGGACAAATTTTTGGGTGTTCTAAAAATATCTCCCTCAAGTCTCAATAATTTTCTGCAAAATGAAATAGACTAAAAGCCATTGACAATGTCTGATGAAAATCTGAATTGAGGGGCTTCATATTTTCAGGTTGAGTCTGAGCTTTCTGAACTTCCGTCAGAAGAAAGGGTCGAATATTTAAAATCTCTTGGTGTAAGTGAAAGTGGCCTGGGAAATCTTATAAGGGCAACCTATAACCTTTTGGGACTCCGTACGTATTTTACTTCGGGTGAAAAGGTAGGGTTTTGGACAATTACTTTAGTATTTGGTATACAATCTTTATATTAACTGAGAGATCGTTTGTGGGGCCTTTACAGGAAACAAAAGCCTGGACCATACTATCAGGTTTGCTTCAGTTCTACTAATTTGAGGAAATTAATTGACATTGACCTGATTCTTCTCTCCTAACATGCGTGTATTATGGGTGCTGAAGGAAAATTCCTATGTTGATGTATGCTAATTGATCTCTATGTCGAATCAGATTTTTTATTATTTATTTTCCATACTTGGCCCTAATAATGTATATATTATGAGAAACTGAATTTTCATTGGGAGAACAATGAAAGAATACAAAAAAAAAAAAAAAAAAAAAAAAAATTGTTAAATTGCTACTAACCTCAAAATTTTAATTTTAATAGCTAAAGTTCATGAGTTAAGTTGGATTTATCATTTAACTTGTTTTTCATACTCATTACGTGTGAGCTTAGTTACAATTAGGATTAACGAAGCTCCACACTTGCATGATTTTTTGATTTATGAACTAAGCGTTATAGTTTATGCATGATTTGAATTCTCTCGGTGTTCAATTGTTTAGATCTATATTATTTTTTATTTAGGAATGACTGCACCACAAGCTGCTGGAGTCATTCACTCGGACTTTGAGAGAGGGTTCATTCGCGCAGAGACGGTGAGATTAAAAGTCTTATTGTATATCCTCTAATCTATATTCTTTTTCTTTTGTCCCTTATAACAAGTAAACTAATAAAACTGAGTATATCCATCAAAATCCCCTCTGCAAGTTGAGGGAGAAAAATTGGAGGCTTCTTTGAACTAAAAATAAAAAAAGTTGTATGCTTCTATCGTTATGAATAAGTAGTAGTTATCATCCTAAATGTTTCCTAGTATGGTTTTGTGAATTTATCAAATACAAAGTTCTTGAAACAAGTTTTTCTTGTCAATTCTAAATTTCTGAAAAATGGAATGTTCTAGTAAGAGTTTGAAGTTGTCCTTTACTGAAAAGAAATACCAAGCTTTATTGTACAACTTATTAAATAATGCCATTGTTACCTTATCTTCATACAGATCAGTGAATTTTATATTTTAAGAGAAAACAAATGAACAAACTAATGCTAAATGTCAATTGGCAATAGGCCTGTTCAACAAGCCTAAGGATTTACTCGTATCTTTAATTACTCATGGTCTATATTTTCGGTGATGATAATCCATGTTTCTGTGCTTCTCTTTTCTTCTTTTATTTTGTCTTCAGATTTTCCTTTTCTTAGAATTTTTCTTTTTTTGATTTATATAGGTGGCTTATGACGATTTTGTTGCTGCGGGTTCATTTGCTGCAGCAAGGGAGAAAGGACTTGTAAGTTGGTAGTTTCGTTACTGTATGTTTTGAACTCTAAAATGGTATGCATAAGACGTGGCATATTTATGGTACAGGATCTTTCACTCAAGATCAGTGCTTAAATTACTTGACTTGACTGAACCTTTTGAATTAAGTGCACGACTAAGTTCAAGTCCATGTAGTATTTACTGTGGACAGTAGCTCAGTTAATAATATAGTTCAAGCTTAACATATAGCTTAGGAGATGTAGCCTACTGGATATAGCTTGTGGCCACCTTGTTTCTCAAACAATTCTCATATGACGGAGGAATAGGTTAAGGTAAAAGTTGCTGAAATGCAATGTTACAAATAGAATGACTGATAATTCTGTGTCGTGTCTATGAATGGCCAAATTTCTAAGATGGATATAGTTATGCGAAGTAAATGAAGGAAATATATATTTTTCTTGATTTTAATGAGAATCTAGTCTTTGATAATTCTGTGTCGTGCCTATCAATTGCCAATACGAATAAACCTTGTCAATAAATTATGAGTGTATTGGGCTAGTTTTTCCCTTAAAATGACAGTATTTGGCTTAAGAAGTCTTTGGAGGACACGTGGGAGGGAGTGAGGTTTAATGCTTCCTTATGGGGTTCATTAATCAATTTTTTTATAATAATTTATTAGCTTGGTCTTGGTGTGTATATATATATTTTGTATACTCCCATATATTCTTTCCGTTTTCTCAATGAAACTCAGTTTCTTACAAAAAAAGAGAAAAAAAGGGTTTATTTGGGTTCAGGATGCTCCCCTTTTTATGATTTTTGTTAATTGGGATGTTTTCTTGTAACTAGGACTTGGTTGTTTTCTTCTCTTTTGTTTCCTTTTGATGACCGGAGGCCCTATTCGTTTTTGTGTCTGTGTTCTTGTACTTCCATTTTTCTTGATGAAGATGGTTGCCTACTAGAAAAGTGTGGGTATGTGGAGCACAAATTTGTATTAACTATTTTCCCTTCAATTAATCTATCTACGGAAATAACTGCAAGTTAATTTTATGCCTTGATTCTTATGCGGAACATTTATGTCCTTTCTACTTACTGGTTTGTATATGCACTTACTATTATTATTATCTATTTTGACCTATTCTTACCTGTTGAACTGCATGTGTCCTTTTATTTTTACTTGGTTTTTAAGAAAACAAGAATTGCACGTGATTTGTGATCTCAACTTCTCATTATTTTGATTTTCCCGTGCCACAAAATTTATTTTGGTAGAAAGAACAAAGAAAACTTTATGTTAGTGAAGGATCACACATAAAACCAACAAAGAGATAAGAAATCGTCCTAAGTGGTACCGAATGGAGTTTGCAAAAATGCCCTGATTTGATACTTAATTAATGGAGGATTGTTGCACAGCTTTATTTAGCGCCTTCAATTTACAAATCGCAAAAGTCAGGAACTCTCAAAGAGCACTATGCTCCTTCTCTATACCTTCAGAAGCTCTATTTCATTCACTGCAAAGAAACCAACTAAGGCTTAACGTTCACCCGAAGCACTTTGCTTCTACTATAAAAAAAAGATGACAACATAAAGCTTGGTCATTAAAGTTCGCGAAGTCTCAAGGAACACACCAACAAAAGGAAGTTTATTTAATTAACATTGTAAGGAGGTTTAAGTAGTTCTGTGTAGGAGCCATATTGATTGAGAAGTTCACTCGTAGTAAAATGACAACATAGCAGTCCATCTCGAAAAAAATCCTAATGGAAGTGTTTAAAGGCTTCTGCGTTTTAATTCCATGAATAGTGAAAGCAGTTCCTCTTCCTCCACTCACTCACTCACTGAAGCTTTCATGTTATGTTATTGCAGTTGAGAGCTGAGGGTAAAGAATATATTGTGCAGGAAGGGGATGTCATGCTCTTTCGTTTCAATGTTTAGCAGCTGCTGAGTTTGACCAAGTTGTCCAAGAAGCAGAAAATATAGTGGCGTTTTTTCTATGCAAGGTTGAAGATTTGAAGTTAATTTATCATTTGATGCTTTTGGGAATTCTCATTGTTTGGGTTCGTCTTTTGTTGGTCAATGGGAGCCAAGTATGAGTTGACAATTTTGAATGTAGAGTGCATAGTTTATTGCACGAACAGATATAAATAGGCTACGAAAGGCAGAATTACACACATAAAAAAGGTAGGGAGAGTGGTTGGTACCTGGTGATGGGAAGGGGATCTGTAACTTTTAGTATTGACTCAAGATTTATGTACGAACACTAAAGTTCCTTCTTC
Source organism: Cucurbita maxima (assembly GCF_002738345.1). Taxonomy (NCBI): domain Eukaryota; kingdom Viridiplantae; phylum Streptophyta; class Magnoliopsida; order Cucurbitales; family Cucurbitaceae; genus Cucurbita; species Cucurbita maxima. The sequence continues at coordinate 3,618,857 of NW_019272019.1, forward strand.
CATTCTTCAAATCCCTTAGTCCCTTTTCCTTACCCGGCAAGTGTTGATTAGTTATCAGGAGACTCAAAATCCTCAGCTAGCAGGTTGATGACAGATCCGACTCATCACACCAAGCGAAAATTTCTAAGATCTATGGATGTCGCCATAAGGAGACATTAGGATAACTTACTTCAACAAAGAGGAAACACAATATCTTGTTTTAGGATTGAGGAAAACTTCTAGTACCATAGTTCTTGTTTTAGGATTATAAGACTAGGCCATACATAAAACATACCAAAGCTACCAAAGCCAGACAGGAATTACTAGAAAATATTCTAATAATAACGAATTAAAGAACAAGGAAGCAAACTGTCCAGTTCCTTTCTAGATAAGTCTAGTTTGAAGTGATAGTCGATGGAATCATACTACCAAGACCAAAAGAAGGAAAAGACCATTTGCCCTGTTTGTTTGTTTGTTATTTAGTTTAATAAATTCTTCTTTTTTAACTATTGGTGATGTGACTAAATATAGATGATAGTAGTACAAAAGTTTCCATATAGTTGTAATATCGAAAAGAACTTCACACGGATTTTTTTTTGGTGTTCTTCGATTTCTATGGTCTTCTCGAATTCAAGTGAAGAAGATTAATGGTACGTTTGAAATGACTTTTTAAGTGTTTAAGAGTACTAAGAGTTTCTATCAGGACAAAGCAGAATTGTCGGTCTCCAAGTGTTGAGTTTGAGAGCTGTAAAGGAAAGTGGAAGCCACTTGATAGCATCTTTGGCTGTAACTGTCATCGTCACTCACAAGTTCACTATGTTGAATTGAATTTATAGTGTACAACAATCACTTTGAAAATATGTTTTTTTTTCTTGTTCAAAATTAATTTTGATGTTTAATTGCATTTAGGATGTGAAACCAAACATCAAATTGATTTTGAATGATTAAAAGTATATTTAGTGTGGTTTGAACCCGACAAAAATGATTTTAATCATTTTAAAGGCACTCAAACCCGCTATGCATTTTATAGTTTATATGAACTGGAACTTTATACTTTAAACTAGTTGCAGAATGATGTGTGATTGTCTTCCAGAATTATTACTCATGTCCTTAATTTGATCTTTGAAAAATCCCAATTTTGAACTTCATCCATCCTGATAGACCTTGAAGGTTCCCTGGACTCTTGTTATTCGATAATGCTTGCCAGTGTAATATTATCTTACCTAACAGATTGTACAGTGGTTTCAAGATCTAAATCAACGGGGGAAATTTGGCTGGACAGAAACAGGTATGTGCATTATTCTCATAGAATTGTCTTTGATAATGAATTCTTTTTTATACTTTCTCTTATTGATGATGTCAATGTCCTGAGAGATGATCATTATCCTAACTAGATAGCTAGTCTTTGTCAAATAGTGATTTTTGCTTGGCTTCAATGTCTTGCTGTATTAGCGATATTTAGAAGACGTATATAGCAATGCTCTTTTTTGCTTCTAAGCTAGACACGACCTGGCTGTTTATTCTTGCTAGATAAGTTTTTAAATTTGCTTTAGCCTTAGTCAAAAGTGCACCTTTAGGAAAGTTAGTCCATAAAATTGAATATACCATTTTGAAAATGAAAGAAATCAATAATTAAACTTTGGTACTTTCTACCCACTTGTCAAAATTATGATAGTTTTTAGGCTTAAATACTACTTTCGTCTCTATACTTTTTTCGCTTTGGTTCATTTTGGTCTTATGATCATTTTAGTTCTTAATACTTTCAAGTTCTTAATACTTTCAAAATGTCCAATTTGATCGACTTTTAAAAATGGACTATTTTGACTCCGTCATTTTCATCTTTTATTTCATTTTTGTTTTCAACCGAAATTCTAGCATGATACTTCATTTACTAAATATCTTAAAATTCTGTATAAATTTGCATTAAAATGTTTTCACGGTGAATTACTTACATGTTAAAACTTTTACAAATATGGTTTAAAATGGTCGCTTTTTAAGACTCCAAATACTAATTTAAATATCTTGAAAATATATGTTGAAAGGACATGAAACCAAGTTTTTATTTTATTCTTAGATGGGTGTCTGTGAAACATAAATATCATTGGCCATATGAGGCAAGTAACTTGTCCATGTCTTGTAGGCTGGTAAATTATGTATGCTAGACAATGATCTTTTCTTGACCAAAACTACCATAACCTTTTTCCTTTTTCTTCAATCACATAATTATTTATAATAGAAAATTCTGTGTTTTGCTACCACGAATTTCTCCCTTGTCATAATTCTAATAGAGTCTTGATTTCAGCTTAGAAAAATGTTGGTTAGTCGAGGAATGCTGCATGTGGAAATAGAATTTCTTTAATTATTATTATTATTATTATTTTCTTTAAAAATTCATTATTGCCTTTTCTAGCATTATTTAGGCACGAGTAATTTAGTACTTCGATGATGGGGCATGTTTGTTAGGAGCAGAAAGGTGATAAAATATTAATATAAAGTAATCTGTTTTATGTATACACATCAAATGCATAGAAATTATAAAAGAGTTAGTCTCATTAAAATCTGCATTTTGCCCATGCTTGCTTCGGCAGTAGAGACATCGTCATACTCTGCTAGATTTCATGTTCCCTTTCTTGTAATTAGGAGATTCCCTTTTTAATTATTTTTTGGGATAATGTTATAGATGTATGTATATATTTACATCTATGCACATAATTTAGCCAAGTCTGTTATAACTTAACTCGAATGGTCTGGCTCTAGTTTGATTATAACTTTGTTTTGGTTTTATCTAGTTTAAATAGGTTTAATTTGGGTCGTGTTCTTGGTTGGTTTATGGACCCATTTGAACCGGGAGAATTAATATATGCAACCTTTATCGGATAGAAGATATAAAAAAACTTACGAGAATGACATTTTCTTCTTGGAGAGATTACATTCTTTTATTCACTCTGTAAATAAGAGATTACTTAGAGGGAATAATAGGGTGTTCATCTACCGAAGACTTACAACCAAATGTGATAGTGTTAGACAGTAGTCTTATGAAAACCGATGAAATAGGTACAAACTGTTCCTTATCATAACACTTGCCAAATGCACCCGTAACTCCTACAAATCATAAACCTTCAAACCAAATTACAAACAACATTCCAATAAAACTTTCGAAACACGATCTACCAAACAGAAGTTCAAGAATATTTTCAAATATCGTTTGAATGGATGGATGATAAGAGAAAAAGTAGAGGGAGTAGCGAGAGCTGGGGAATGGGAATTATGAGCCGAGTTCATGCACTGAATTCTCTATGTGCGAGCACAATGGAAGAAATGGATGTCTGTGGTTAAGCTAAAGCTGCTGGGCCATGTGTGGCCTTCAATTATATCTTTTCTTTATGTACACTGCATCAAATTTGATCCTCTAAATATCGTCTGCACGTGCAGTCCCTTTGTTTTTCCACTCTACACGACAATCTTCTCGGTCAAATGGCCATTTCTGTGGGGCACTGCGCCTCATGCATTCCCCATTTTCAATCCATTCTTACTACTCTTTTCACTACACTCTTCTTTCCATCCTTTTCATATTCGGTGCCATTTTCTTATATTATTCTCTTTTCAAAATCATGGGGCGGCCCTGGTGGCCACGGCTTTTAGGATATCTTTTTATCAAGTTTTTGGTTCAGATCCCTGTGTGAAAACACCTTATGATTTAAGACTTTGGTGGTCATATTTCAAATTTGGTCGTCGGGTTGGACGGTCTCTCGAAAAGGTTAGGAGGTATGAAGATATCCTTTTGTGGAAAACTCAACGCTTGTGATCTTTCAAGTTTGGTACTTAGGTTAGGCGAGTCCCTTCGTAAGTCGGAGGAGATGGATGGGTCATGAACTCCTTCAAACAGTGCAAAAAGAAGTCTAAATTTATTGAAAAGAAAACGCTTGATATAATCATAAAAGCCAACAAAGAAAAGTCTATACTGACCGATCTACATATAAGCTTAATTCCTCAAATTGTCAAATTTTGGTGTCTATATAGAATTATATATAGAAATATAAAAGAATAGAATCTCGAGTATCTCTATAAAGAAAAAATAAATTAAAAAACCTTAAGATACAAGAATCCATAGCTTCACTTATTTATATATTTTACTTTTTGGATTTGTTGTCTGTTTTTAATGATTTTTTCCTTTTTGGATAACCATGTCGAGAAGCTTTCAAGAACATTGAACCACCAAAAGTGAAATGCTTAAGTCGATGTATTATATCGCTTTCTTTTATTATAATAATAATAATAATAAGTTTAAAAATATGAAATTACGTATGTGAATTATAAATATTTTAAATTTTCTCGGGCAATAATGAATTATAGATAATGAATGATATTATTGAAGCCACTTGATGGGAAGAGAAGAAGGCACAAAAATAAAATAAGTTCTTAAAACGTAATGATTAGCATGTGTTTTTCTTTTTGGTAGCACCACAACAGCCTAAGGGTCCAACCTCTCTTTGCTCTCAAATCTACCCTATTGGTGAATCCACATCTCCCCCAACTTTTTTTTTTTTTTTTTTTTAATCATATTTTTATTCATTTAGTCCCTAAATTTTAATTTTTTTAAAATATTTTATATTTCTTTAAACTTTTTAATAGATTTTTTTAAAAAAATTATTAATTTATTTATTGAAAATATGAATTTTAAATTTTGTTTATATTAACTTTTAATTAATTTGTCATATTTTAAATATCTTAATTTACTTTAGAAACCATTGTTAAAAATATTATTCTAATATATTGGAACACTTTAATTAATCTCAAAATCTCAATTTATTTTAGGTAAATTTTAATTAAATTTTCACTTCTTACTTTTTAAAATTTAATCCAAGTTTTAAGAATTATAAAATAAAATATTTTTTAGTTAAATAACTAGTAGGACTTTTGTTTCTTTGTGTGTCATTCATGTGGCATTTAAATGGCAGTAGGTCGTTAGCTTAGCTTTGATTACACTATTAAGCATCAACCCCTACTTTTTTTTTTTTTGAAAGCGGAATCTTCATTATGAATGCCCCAATTAACCTTGGTATTACCGTCAGACACTTTTTTTTTTTTTTTTTAATTATTTTATAGCTAGGTTAAAAAAATATCCACATCCATTGTACTAGATATATTTTTAAAATTTTTTAATCAAAATAAAAAATGAATTCTTTTTTAGGGCGTTGATCGAAACTAAACCGCTTCTCCACACGATTAGGTCGGGAGGCATTGTCCCTCCATTATTTTTCAACTTCTGATGTTAATCGACATGTTGTTACCTTCAACTTGGAGGAATAAGAATCATTGATTCTCTTTGCTATCTATTTTTTATTCATTTATAACGTTGTTAAGAACCACAAACTTACACAATGGTATGATATTGTTCACTTGAGTATAAATTGTCGTGGCTTTGCTTTTGATTTCCCCTAAAAGCCTTATACCAACCATCTTCCCCTCGAACAAAGTACACCATTGAACCTCCCCTTAATCTAGGCTCGACTTATTCTCTGGAGCCCTGGAATAAACTACACCTTTTATTCGACACTTGAGTCGTTTTTTACTACAATTTTGAGACTCACAACTTCTTTGTTCGACACTTAATTCTATTGACATTGACTAAGTTAAAGACATAACTCTAACACCATATTAGAATTGAAATTTTATTTTATTTATATATATATATGAATTAATTAATAACCTGTTAACTTTTTTAAGTTAAAGGTTGTTATCATTGTATTTATTATTATTATGTAAACATTTCACCATGGAGGGGCTTTTGTCATAAGTTTGTGTAAATTTCATTAAATTTTGGCAACATGTATTGTTTAGCTTCTACTCAACAATCTTACCTTAAAACCAATCACAGATCCATTTTTACTCTTAAAAGTATCATTTTGATGAAAATCTCTCGTTAATTAATAAGTGGGTCGTTATTGTTATTTCGAGGCGTTTCTTCTAATTGAATTATTTGATGTAATAAACATAAAAATGAGCTATAACATAAACTATGCAACTAAGGAAAATGTGATCGTCATCGTCTAAATATTTAATACGTGAAAATAAAATATCACTTTAGTTTCTGTACCATGGGTTTTGTTTTATCTAAGTATGTATAGGTTAATGTAATAGTCCAAACCCACTACTAGCAAACATTGTCCGTTTTGGCTCGTTACATGTCACTCTCAATCTTACAATTTTTAAAATACGTTCGTATGAGAGAGGTTCCCCTTTCCAATTGACATAGGATCTCATCGTTAAAATATCATTATAATCTCTATCCCTCGAGTTTAATTCCATTTTAGTCCATACAGTTAAAATATATATATATATAATTTAATTCAATAACCATAATTTTCTTAAATAAAATACGAAAATCAAGATGTTAATTCAATAACCAAATATGTCTTAACTAATTGAGTTATGTTGGGATGGTCGATTATTTATTTATTTATTTATTTCTCTCTCTTTCAAGTAATGAAAAAGACTATAATTAACCTTCTTTTTATAACTTAAAACCAAAAGGGTGATCTGGTTGGCAAAAGTGCAGTGATATTGATATATATATCACCAAAAAACAGAGACTTTGCACCAAACCCTCTCTCTCTCCTCCCTTTCTCTCTCCTCCTTTTTTTTTTTTTTTTTTTGTTAATCTTATTTATCACTCAATTTGAGAGTCCTTCAAGCAAGAAAAGATAGAACAATGATGAAAATGAATTCTCTGTTGAGGAAATGCAAGAGCCTTTCAAGGCAATTGGGGAGGTCCTCTTCATACAGCAGCTTGAGGTCCAAATCCACAAGGGAAGATCTATGGGTTTGTGAAAGAACGATGGAAGAACACGAAGAACACGAAGAACACGAAGAACGCGAAGGGTTTGAAAAGGTGAGTGGCAGTAATGTAATTATCTATGTTGGGAGTACAAGGAAGAGATATGCAATAAGTTCAAAGTATTTGAGCCATCCTTTGCTTAATGCTCTTATTGATAAATCAAAGCCTCCTAAGGGTAATAATGAAGATGATGATGATGGTGAGGATCATAAGTGCATTTCAGTGAGATGTGAAGTTGTTCTCTTTGACCATCTCTTGTGGATGTTGGAGAATTCTGATCCCAATATTTGTTTTGATTCTAATTTGGAGGAATTGGCTGAGCTTTATGTGTTTTGAAGTTTCGAAAATTATTCGAACTCGAATTGGAACTGGCTCGAAAGAGCGAACGGTTGTTTCTCTTTTGAGCTCGTTCGGTATGTATTAGGGTTTCGTTTGGTAACCCTTCTGTTTTTTTTTTTTTTTTTTTTTGTAATTTCTTCGTCTTGTATATCTACTTTTCGTAATCATAATTGTATTTATTTGTAGTTGTCGACCGTTTGTTCTTGTTTTCTTTGTGATTCGGTTGAATAAGTCGAGGGTGAATAGGAGTTTAAAAATACTCAAAGTATAAAATCCACGTGGTTGTGTACGTGTCTCAATTTTAGTCTCAAAACCATTGACTGAGGGGTCTAAGAATCAAATCTCCACCTTTACACATTTGATTCAAAATACGCCCGTACACGCAGTATAAACCCCTTGACCGAGAGGTCTAAGGCTCGAATCTCCACCCTCACACATTAGACTCGAAATATGCCCGCACAAACAACACAACCCTTAACCGAGAAGTCTAAGACTCGAATCTCCACCCTGTAGCATAAATCCTTGACCAAGAGGTCTAAGACTCGAATCTCCACTCCATAGCATAAACCCTCGACCGAGAGGTCTAAGACTCGAATCTCCACCCTGTAGCATAAATCCTTGACCAAGAGGTCTAAGACTCGAATCTCCACTCCATAGCATAAACCCTCGACCGAGAGGTCTAAGACTTGAATCTCCACCCTCACACACATTGAACTCAAAATACGTACCGACACACGGGTTTTCACCAAATCTTTAAAGGCATTGAAGTACCAGTTTTCCCTAAACAAGTAATCAATCCAACTATTACTTTTTCATGAAATAGTCCAAGATTCATCTTTGCCTATAATACTTACATATGTTACCAAACTTATAATTGAGTAAATAAAATCCCATATTAGGAACAAATGATGCTAACAACCCAACTACTTAAAAAATTATTATAAATGGAAGTTTTATCATATAAAATATAATTTTTTTTAATCACTTAGATAAATAAAGTAGGGGCTAAAAATAAATCCATACATATATTAATGAAACTGCAATGGGCCGTTTCTAAAATTTAGTCTTGTCCATTAAAAATTTTATTTAAAAATTATTATTATTACTCGGGTAATAGTCCAAGCCCACCGCCTGTTTTGTATCGCCGTCAACTTCACAATTTTAAAACTTATTTTTTAGGGAGACACCCCCTTATGACTCAATGTCCTCGGGGGCACAGTGTCCTCTGACATATCGTCGTCAGCCTTACGATTTTAAAAAACGTCTACTAGAGAGATGTTTCCTCACTCTTGTAAGAAATGTTAGATGAACGAGACTCTTCACAATGGTTTGATATTGTCCACTTTGAACATAAAGTCTCATGGCTAGGACAGAAGTAACTAACCTAAGCAAGAAGGGAATATCGGAAAAGAAAAGAAGGTGAAAGGGAAGATCAAGAATTAATCTTGAGGAAAGGAAAGACGAAGACACTTTACTGAGGTTACGCTAGGTTACGAGGTTCAGGGGCAGGTTCATGATGGACTCCCATGATCATTCCCTAAATTAGCCGATATGGGACTTTCATCCAAATTATGATTCATCAAACATACATCTCCCCTCAAACAAATTACGTCTCCCCTTAATCGAGACTCGACTCCTTTTCTTTTAGAGTCTTTTGTTCGACATTTGAGGATTCTATTAACATGACTAAATTTAAGGCATGACTCTCCAAATAGTATTCGTTGATTATAAACTCACGATCATTTCGTAAATTAGCGGATGTGCAACACCAATCAAACCAAATAATAGTGCCTTTTGACATGAACACAAAATATATAGAATCGGCGGAAGAAGGCAATCACTGTGGACACGTCTCCCTACCATCGCTTAAGCTTTGTTTGCTTAGCGAATTAAAAAAATGCGCGCACTTACTCCCTTAACTTTACCTTTTTCATGTAAAGTCTTCTCTTTCAAACCTTCACTTTTCAATGTTTATGCGCAGAAGAAGCCTCCGTCTTTGTCTTTTCTCTGCTCCAGCTGAGCTCAGCTGCAGTTTTCTGTCTATATTCCTGTCTTTGACCAAAATCCATGCTCTAATTTTGCTGAAAGCTTCAATGGGTTAGCCGTTTTTCAAACCATTTCACCCTAAACTCAGCTCCCTGTGCTATCCTCTTCAAATTCCTCATTGCTTGGAGTGAGTATCAGCTCTCCTTTTCCAAGATTGTGATATCTAGTTTGCCCCTTTGTTGTTTACTTGGTTATGAGTTGATTTGATTGTTTCTGAGTGCTTTGATTGCTGGGTTATGCGTTGATTTAGGTATTATGATTGGTAGGATGAACTCCAGTTCTTAATTAGTTCATCCTTGATTCGTTGGTATTAATAGTTTAGGTGTTGAACTTCATGAATGAAATTAACATATAAACTTACATATGAGGTAGTGTTATAAAAGATTGTGTATGATTCATCGGTTAGATCACACGTCGGGTTGGAGAGGGGAACGGAGCATTCCTTGTAAGGGTGTGGAAACCTTTTCTTAACATACCCGTTTTAAAACTGTGAGGCTGATGACAATACGTAACAAGCCAAAGTGGATAATAGCTATTAGCGGTGGGTTTGGGTTCTTACAAATGGTATTAGAGGTTGACACTGGGCCTTAAAGGGGGTGGATTGTTAAATCTCATATCGGTTGAAGAGGCGAATGGAACATTCCTTACAAGGACGTGGAAACCTCTTCCTAACAGGCACGTTTTAAAATCGTGAGGCTGATGATGATACCTAATGGGTCAAAGCGTATAATATTTACTAGCGGTGAGTTTGGGTTGTTATAAATGGTATCAGAGCCAAACATTAGGCGGTGTGCCAGCGAATATGCTGGCCCCCAAGGGGAGTGGATTGTTAAATCCCACATCGGTTGGAGACGGGAATAGAACATTTCTTATAAGAGTGTGAAAACCTCTCCCTAACAGACGCGTTTTAAAACCGTGAGCTGACGACGATACATAATGAGGCAAAGCGGACAATATCTACTAGTGGTGGGTTTTGGTTGTTACAAATGGTATTAGAGCCAGACACCGAGCGGTGTGCCAGTGAGTACGCTGGCCCCCAAGAGGGTGGATTGTTAGATCCCACATCGATTGGAGAGGGGAACAAAGCATTCCTTATAAGGGTGTGAAACCCTCTCCCTAATAGACACAACATCGATTGGAGAGGGGAACAAAGCATTCCTTATAAGGGTGTGAAACCCTCTCCCTAATAGACACATTTTATAACCGAGAGGGGAACAAAGCATTCCTTATAAGGGTGTGAAACCCTCTCCCTAATAGACACATTTTATAACCGTGAGGCTAACGGCGATACATAATGGGCCAAAACGGACAATATCTACTAGCATTGGGTATAAGCTTTTACAAATGGTATCAGAGCCCGACACCGAGCGGTGTGCCAGTGAGTACGCTGGCCCCCAAGAGGGTGGATTGTTAGATCCCACATCGATTGGAGAGGGGAACAAAGCATTCCTTATAAGGGTGTGAAACCCTCTCCCTAATAGACACATTTTATAACCGTGAGGCTAACGGCGATACATAATGGGCCAAAACGGACAATATCTACTAGCATTGGGTATAAGCTTTTACAAATGATATCAAAGCCAGACACCGAGCGGTGTGCCAGTGAGTACGCTGGACCCCAAGAGGGTGGATTGTTAGATCCCACATCGATTGGAGAGGGGAACAAAGCATTCCTTATAAGGGTGTGAAACCCTCTCCCTAATAGACACATTTTATAACCATGAGGCTAACGGCGATACATAAATAAGGGTGTGAAACCCTCTCCCTAATAGACACATTTTATAACCATGAGGCTAACGGCGATACATAATGGGCCAAAACGGACAATATCTACTAGCATTGAGTATAAGCTTTTACAAATGGTATCAGAGCCAAACACTGGGCAGTGTGCCAGCGTAGACGTTGGGCCCCCAAGGGGGTGGATTGTTAGATCCCACGTCGGTTGGAGAGGAGAACCGAACATTTCTTATAAAGGTGTGGAAACCTCTACTTTGATGATAGTTTTACGGGCTCTTCCTTATCGTTCCATCAACCGGTTGTTTTTCTTTGAGGATTGGTTATTTTCTTTTCTTTTTCTATTTGTATCATTAGGTGATAATGGAGCAAACTAGACGCCATAACAGGATTAACTGCTCTGGTTCAACTCCATCAGAGGAATCAGCTCTGAATCATGAAAGAAATGGCTGCAGTCACTCAAATTTACCTTCTTTCAGCTCACCTACACTTCAGCCATTTGCATCTGCTGGACAGCATTGTGAGAACAATGCAGCTTACTTTTCATGGCCGACCCCTATCCAGATAAGCATCGGTACAGAGGAGCGGGCAAACTATTTTGCAAATCTTCAGAAAGGGGTGCTACCCGATATCCTTCATCCGTTACCAAAAGGGCAGCGGGCAAACACGTTACTCGAGCTCATGACGATACGAGCCTTCCATAGCAAGATCCTGCGTTGTTACAGTCTTGGAACGGCTATTGGATTCCGTATTCGAAAGGGTGTGCTGACCGACATTCCTGCTATTCTTGTTTTTGTTTCCAGGAAAGTTCATAAGCAATGGCTTAGTCCTATTCAATGCCTGCCCACTGCCTTGGAGGTCTGAAGCTGAAGTCCTTTTACTTTGTATTCAAGTTTCTTCCTTACCTCATGGTTGCAAAGTAGGAGTGTTTTTAGTTTCACTTTGATCTTTAATGAGTATGCTGGATTCTTTTCAGGGGCCGGGCGGTGTGTGGTGTGATGTGGATGTTGTAGAATTTTCGTATTTTGGTGCACCGAACCCTGCTCCTAAAGAACAGTTGTACACCGAAATTGTCGATGATCTGCGTGGCTCTGATCCGTGCATTGGCTCGGGTTCGCAGGTACTTTCGTGTTTCTTTGCAACTAGGGACCTAAAAATTTGCTATAATATGGAAAAAGACATCTTAACGGCTTAAGAAAAGGGGAAAAGGTTGAGAGAATGATTGGCAACGGGCACCAAATGTGAGATTTTCTACTAATCATGTTTGTTTCGACTTGAATTGTGTCCCCCTTTATTGGAAGCAACTAATATTTGATTTTCAAAATGTTGTATATGTGAGATCCCACGATCTCACATTGGTTGGAGAGGGGAACGAAGCATTCCTTATAAGAGTGTGAAAACCTCTCCCTATTAGATGCGTTTTAAAATTGTGAGGCTGACGGTGATATGTAACGGGCCAAAGTGGACAATACCTACTAGCAGTGGACTTGGGCTGATGTAAATGGTATCAGAGCCAGTCATTGGACAGTGTGCCAGCGAGACGCTGGGTTCCCAAGGGGGTGGATTGTGAGATCCCACATTGGTTGGAGAGGGGAACGAAGCATTCCTTATTAAGTGTGTGGAAACCTCTCCTTAACAGATGTGTTTTAAAATTGTGAGGCTGATGGTGATATGTAACGGGCCAAAGCGGACAATATCTACTAGCGGTGGACTGGGGCTGATCCAAATGGTATCAGAGCTGGTCACCAACCGGTGTGCTAGCGAGGACACTGAGCCCCCAACGGAGGTGGATTGTGAGATCCCTCATTGGTTGGAGAGAGAAACGAAGCATTCCTTTTAAGTGTATGGAAACCTCTCCCTAGCAAATGCATTTTAAAACAGTGAAGCTGATGGTTATACGTAGCGAGCCAAAGCGGACAATATCTATTACATCATCACACCAGGATTAAGAAATAAGAACATAAATGATCATCAGGATTTTTTTGCTCACATGTTGATACTTCCCTGTTATAATCATTTCTAATGTTATTACATGAAGTAACCCTTTTATATACTTGAAATTGAGGGATACGTCTTGAAATGGTATGCCTCTTAATATGCCTTGTATCACGGTCATGTTTGTTTAGGGCATGTTGCCCGTGGCTACATGCCCATGTCATGCCAAACCCTTTATTTTCTTTCACAAAGTGCGATTGTAACACCTAGCAACCGTTTATTTGAATTTAATTCCACCTCATCAGGTGGCCAGCCAGGAGACTTACGGAACCTTGGGCGCTATAGTAAGGAGTCAAACGGGCAGTCGACAAGTTGGTTTTCTCACAAACCGTCATGTCGCTGTTGATTTAGATTATCCGAACCAGAAGATGTTTCATCCTCTTCCACCGACACTCGGACCCGGGGTGTATCTTGGTGCTGTAGAGAGAGCTACTTCGTTCATCACGGACGAGCTTTGGTACGGAATATTTGCTGGCATAAATCCAGGTAATACAGTTCATGCCAAAACAAAAGATCATTATATAGTGACAGTGTTATTGTTCCATTTTCATCTCGCCAAACGTTAATAGCTCGGGTGCACGTATTCTAATTTGTTATATTGCAGAGACGTTTGTACGGGCAGATGGGTCGTTTATTCCTTTTGCTGATGATTTCGACATGTCGACTGTCACTACATCTGTAAAAGGTGTCGGAGAGATTGGTGACGTGAAGTTTATCGACTTGCAGTCGCCTATCAGTACGCTCATAGGGAAGCAGGTCGTGAAAGTTGGAAGAAGTTCTGGCTTGACGACAGGAACTGTGTTGGCCTATGCTCTCGAGTACAATGACGAGAAAGGAATATGCTTCTTAACCGATTTTCTCGTTGTTGGTGAGAATCAACAGACTTTTGATCTCGAAGGAGATAGTGGTAGCCTCATCATTTTAAAGGGTGAGAATAGAGAGAGTTTGAAACCAATCGGGATCATATGGGGTGGAACGGCTAACCGGGGTCGACTTAAGTTAAAAGTCGGCCAACCTCCTGAGAATTGGACGAGTGGGGTCGATCTCGGGCGCCTTCTCAACCTGCTTGAACTTGATCTGATCACAAGTGATGAAGGGCTCAAAGGTTAGGACTTAAAAGCTTCTCCTGTCCATTCTCTCAATGTCTTACAAATTGCTTTAATCTATTGTAGCATTTGTGTTTCTTTTCTTTCTTTTGAAGTGCTGTTGAAGACTTTCTTCCAATTATGTTTGGGATAAAGTACTGTGTGCCTAAGTACACGTAACAATCCTCTCCGACCCTTAAACCGCCCCTCACAATCCACCCCCTTGGGAGCCTGCGTCCTTGCTAGCATACCGTCCGGTGTCTCTGGCTGATACCATTTGTAACAACCCACGCCCACCGCTAGTAGATATTGTCCACTTTGGCCTGTTACGTATTGTCGTCAGCCTCACAGTTTTAAAATGCGTCTACTAGGGAGAGGTTTCTACACCCTTATAAGGAGCGTTTCGTTCCCCTCTCCAACCAATTTAGGATCGCACGTTCTCTTATCTGGAATGACTCATTTTCCGTCTAGTAGAATATGCGTTTGATAACACTTCAGTATGGATCACGACGTCAGATAAATGACTTTGAGATCTCACATCAGTTGGTGAGGAGAACGAAACATTCTTTATAAGGGTGTGGAAACCTCTCTCTAGGAGACGCATTTTAAAAACCTTGAGGGGAAGCCTAGAAGGGAAAGTCCAAAGAGAACAATATCTATTAGCGATGGGTTTGGGCTAGTTTCACTCTTTTGGCCGTGTTCTGATAACTATTTTTGTTATGTTTCTTCATTACTATATGCAGCGGCAGTGCAAGAGCAAAGAACCGTTTCGGCGACGGTTATCGGCTCGATTGTTGGAGATTCCTCTCCTCCTGACACAACGCTGCCAAGGGAGAAGAGTGAAGAGAAGTTCGAGCCATTGGGTTTTCAGATCCAGCATATGCCTACAGAAGTAGAACCTTCTTCAGCTAAAGACCAATCGTCGCTCCTAGAGACCGAGTTTCATCTCGAAGCTGGAACGAGCACGGCTCCCAGTATAGAACATCAGTTCATTCCAAGCCTCTTCAGTTGTTCTCCCTCCCATCAAAACAGCTCTCTGGTTCGTGCCGTTTCCCAGAACCTATCTTCGCTTCGGAACGACTGCGAAGATATTTGCGTTTCGTTGCAATTGGGCGACCACGAAGCCAAAAGACAGCGCTTGGATGGTTCTGTTTCCATGGAAGAACTGAAATAGATCGTCCATGTAAGAACCGTTGGTGTTAAGATTTTCAGTTCACTTGCTCAAACTGAAATAACTGTATTTTGAGCTGTATGCACCCCTATGGTTGTGGAGTTCATAATTCTTGGCTTTGGTATTGATTTGAATTCTGCTTTGTCGGTCAAAGTTATGTTCGAGTATTAATACACAAAAAGAGACACGTCGAGAATTTGGGTCATAATTTCAAAATTACCCTTTAACGGTAAAAAATGTTTAAAAAATAACATTGAATTTTTAAACATTTCATTAATATTTTTAAAATACCTCGAGACTTTTTTAAGAACTTCGAAAATATCTCTATGAATTTTTTTTGAAAAATTTAAAAATATTTTTATAATTAGTGTTTCGTTTAAAAAAATATTCATAAACTTTAAAAAATAACATTTAGAGATACTTTATGAGACGTTGATAAATAGTTTTCGTTCATATATTGAAAGGGGTATTATTGGTATTTTTAAAAATTTATGGGTATTTTTTTTATAGATAAATATATTTTTGAATCTTTTAAAAATTAATGAAAAATTGTAAAGTATTTATTAAATGCTATTAAAAGTTTAAGAATATTAAAATACTAATGGTTTATATAAATAAATAATTTTGATTTTTTGTTTTTTTTTTTTGAAAGTTTACCGATATTATTAAAACTTTTTAAAATTTATAGAGGTTATTTTAGTAATTTAGCAAAAAAATTATAAGGCGATAAATTGTTCTTAAAAATTTGTATATGGCGCCAAAGTAAAAAAAAAATTTGGTCCATTCGGTTCCGTACGAATACGTTTCGACCATTTCTGTGTCGCTTTTCTCTTCAATATCTCTAAATCTCAAACGAAACGGGTTTAAGTTAGGGTTTCAAATTTCGCTCTGCAGCTATTGCCGGCCATGGCTAAACCAAGCAGAGGCCGTCGTTCGCCGCCGTCGGGTTCGGGATCCTCCTCACGTTCCCGCTCATACTCCGGCTCTGGTTCCCGCTCCAGTTCCCGCTCGCGCTCCAGGTCTGCATCTGTGTCCCGCTCCCGCTCTCGTTCCAGGTCCATTTCCTCGTCTTCGTCTCTATCACGAAGCGGTACTTCTCGAAGCCGAAGCCCCGCTCCTCAAAGAAAGAGGTTTGTCTTTCTTTTGAGCTTGCATTTTTCGTTCTGAGGTCTTGCATTTGGTGCTTATTGGTTGTCAGTGTGAGAGGAAGTATCGGAATTAGGTATTCTATGCTTGGGAGGTCGGTCGATTATGCATTTTCTTTTTTGTCGCTGTTGATTGGTTTTTCTTATATTTATTCGAAGGCATGTTTTGGAATCATTACGTTATCGAGAAACAGACGCGCTCCATATACCAAAAACAGTTTTTATGCGGTCATTGTATATCGCAATCACATCTTCATTTGTTTTTCAGTCCGAATGAAACAGCTCGGCGGACTCGCGCTTCATCTCCACTAGCTAAACGAATTTCTCCGCCACCCAGGTAATAATACCTCGTCTACAGTTAAATCCAACTTCTCATTTTTTATCATCTTATTGACATTTAAGCTCTTCATTATTTGTTCATGGCATGCATTTTCCGATAAGCTTCTTACATTTTTACTTTGGCGCGGTTTTTTATCCCGGCCTTTTGTTAAAGACTGCTTCCGAGCCTCTTCAATGGTTGTTTTTCTGCTGTTTGTTTAGTAAGTTACAAATTATGGATGACTAGGGAGCAATTTCGCTTTCAAAAGAAGGTCAAAGTTTAAACCAAAGGAGTTGAAAGAATCCAATTGGTCAAAAGTGTAGAGAGACCATAAGATTTATAAAGGAAGTGCATTTACACAAAGACGTTGTTTGGAAGATAATTTGCTTAAAATAATGATCAAAAGTGTTGTACTTGTCTTGAAAGAGATTATGGTTACGTTCATTCCATGTTGTCCACAAAAAAATCCGAAATGCATCCAAAGAACCCCCCCCCCCCCCCCCCCCCCCCCCCCCCCCCCCCCCCCCCCCCCCCCCCCCCCCCCCCCCCCCCCCCCCCCCCCCCCCCCCCCCCCCCCCCC
>NW_019272019.1:3636123-3657567 GCF_002738345.1 Cucurbita maxima
CCCCCCCCCCCCCCCCCCTCCCAAAAGAAAAATGTAACCTTCTTTGGATGGAAATCTGTCCATATCTCCTCAAAGAGAATGCGGATCTGTTTCGAACAAACTGAAAAACAAAGAAGATAAGATTTTGATGTATTTACCTCTTAAAAATCTGTCCATACTGTTTTTTGAACTTAAATATGGTTTAATATATTATTTTTTATTTTATTCTAAGAAGCTCATTCTTCCTTATCATTTAGTCAGTTAAAACATGGTTTGATTTAAATTCCTTGACTATTTATCCAAGCATTAAAAAAATCTTCAAATTCAATACTTTTTCAGAACTGTGGTGTTACTAGTTCATTATTTTCAACTTTTAATCATTTTTTGCCCTTGTTGAACTTAAATGTGATAAAGAATGTTCTATTAGCTTTAATTGTCTTACAACTAAATTTTATCTTAGTAATCTATAATCACTTACAAATGTATATGTAATTGACTATTTAAAAGCTGACATTTGCATTTTTTTAATACCAATATTTTCTTTATTTCTGCATCTGTATTATCAGCGATTTACATATGATGCTTTCATTTTGTGATAATTTCCTTGCCTGTCAGTTGTATTTATATAATTTGCTTATCACGCTGTCAATTGATTTCAGGAAACCATCTCCTGTACGCGAGTCACTTGTTCTTCACATTGATCCACTGAGTAGGAATGTCCATGAGGGTCATTTAAAAGAAATCTTCAGTATGTTTTTTCACTCACTTTATTTAGCATTTAAACAATTATTCTGTTGGATAAATGCACTTATTTCTTCAGATTGTTCTTTTTTTAAAAGTTACAAGTAAAATTCATCAATTAAAACCGAAGAGTAAGACAAAAGAAAATCTTATTTCAACCTTCAATCACATTATGTGAAAGATACAACACTTTGACTTCATGAACCTAGTATTTTGTCTTACAAAAAAAGACTTTGTGTAAACGTATGTATTTATGTATTAGATTCAATTCAACCTAGCCTGTTTATTGGTAATGATCATTGACCGTGTTGTTTTGTCCTCAACAATTGAGTAATTTGTCTTATCAATTACTCTTCATCAGTGCATGCTCATTCCTTCCTTTCCTCTCGACTGTTTTGAAATTATAGACAGTTCCTTTTCATGAAATTTTTTTATCCTCATTCAATTGAAGTGATCCCCTTAAATATGATTTTTCCTCCAAAAGTCTCTATCTATTTAGTTAGGGTTGATGATATTGGATTGAATAGGTAATTTGTTATTTTATAAAAACATTGTAACTCTTATGAATTTCCTTTTTTTTTTTTTTTTTTTTTGATACCCTTTAGGTAATTTTGGTGAAGTAGTCCATGTTGAGCTGGCAATGGATCGCACAGTGAGTCCTTACCATGCATATTGTATTTGAAGAACTTTTTCTTGAATAATATATTGATGCATCTGTTTTAATATTTACAGGTCAACCTTCCTAAAGGATATGGATATGTTGAATTCAAAACAAGACCTGATGCTGAAAAAGCCCAATTGCATATGGATGGTGTATGTTTTTCTTAAATGTTCAAGTACTTGAAGTACATCTATTGATAATTTCTCATAACTGGGAAATGATTGTGATGGTTGGCTGAATGTAGGCCCAAATTGATGGGAATGTTATTCGAACAAGATTTACATTGCCTCAAAGACAGAAGATCCCAACACCTCCAAGGACTGTAGCAACCGCTTCAAAGAGAGATGGTCCTAAGCCTGAAAATGTTGGTGCTGATGCTGAGAAGAATGACATGAAAAGACAGAGAGAACGTATAACTCTCAATTATTATATATTTTTCCATGTTCAACTGTTTTTGCCTATTATTCTATTCTATTTTTCATGAGGATATATTATTTTAGTGATTTATGTCTGCTTTGTCACGTCAGCTTCACCTCGTCGAAAGCCTCCTTCTCCTAGAAGACGCTCGCCTATTGCTCGACGAGGTGGGTCTCCTAGAAGACAACCCGATTCTCCTCGCCGCCGTCCAGAGTCTCCTCCGCGTCGCCGCTTAGAATCTCCCCCTAGAAGGAGGCCTGCATCACCCATGAGAGGTGGCCGTTCTCCATCGCCTTTGGCAAGGCGACATAGATCTCCTCCAAGGTTGACCATCATCCCCCCACTCTTCAACCCCCCAGCCTCACACATACACAATCTATCTCCTTTCCTGTAAATAGTGGGAGCATTAACATTGTTTAACTTCGGTTGAATAGGCCCTCTCCAAGAAGAATTCGTGACAGTCCTGTTCGAAGACGTTCACCACCCCCTCCTAGGCGCCGGTATTACACATTTGACTGTTCTGAGATATCATAGTATTTTTTCTTGCAGTTTATTTGAATGGTACACGGACATGTTTATTGTTTCTAACTTCACAAATCTTCATATAATGACAAGGTGAACTATTTATGACTTACTGCACGTGTTAAGTTTAATCGTATTGTTTCTGAGTTATAGAGTAAATGTCTGGAGATTAGTGAATTATGCAGGAGCATATGTTAATATCAATTTTTATTTTGAGCTTTTGTTTTTAGAGTGTGTTTCTTTTATTTTTAGATTTCCAGCTACATCAGGTATTTTGTAGAAGAATAAAAATTGCATCAGGTTTTGTTTAGTTGTGCGGTTTTTGTTTGCCATTGATCATTTTGTTATGCCTAGACACAGGTAACTGTGGTTTTTGGGTGATCCGAGCAAATTCAAAATAATGCTATTTCAGACTTAGAATTAAGTAGCAACCTGAGTTACTCTTGATGTAACTATTTAAAACTCTACTTGCTTCCATTATGGTACAAAGGTGTTCCTGTAGTTTAATCTTAGGCATTAGAAGAATGGTGACTGGTGACTGAGAAATTTAAGCATTTAAGCATATGGCAGTGGGAGCTTTTAATTGCTTGTTCACTATGGTTGACCCATGGTTTTTACTTGAAAATGATGTAGTCTGACTCAGTGGTCTCAGTTATGTTTTTGCTTAGGTATATGAGCGTTACTTAACTAAATTGTGTTTCTTTCAGTACACCGCCTCGACGTGCTCGTAGTCCTCCAAGAAGGTCTCCAGTAGTTCGCAGAAAGAGCCGTTCACCTATTAGAAGACCAGCTCGATCACGTTCCCGATCATCTTCACCACGGAGGTAACTTGATGCCTAATGTTTTTTTTTTTTTTTTTGTCATGACCAACTGCCTTTAAAGAAAAAGATATTAGTATCTATGGATGCCTAATGAACTTTTTTTCATGATCAACTCCCTTTTAAAGAAAAATGATTTCATATTGTTTGCTTGTCCACTCTGTTTGTGGTGCATAAATTAAATGATGAAGTAGACACAGAAGTCCCTACCATTGGCATCGATCAAGAAAGGATAATAGTCATAATAAACCCATTCTGAACAGCCCCAAGTGAGGGCTATGAAACAAGTTCAAGATTCTCATCTTCTTTTCAATTGCAGTTTATTTGAAGCAAACTTAGACAGATGTCTGGTGTTGTGGTCTTGGGATTTTATATTACAACAGTCCTTCGAAACTAAGCTTAAACGATCTCAAGTTCCTATTTCTTACCTGAAACTTTGTATAGGAAATAATAATCTCCAAATTCCCCAAAAATGTATGTGCGTAATTGCCTATTAGTGGATAACACTTGTTTTGTATAGTTAGCTTTTAGAAAGGATGCGAATAATGTGCATCTGTAGTCATATTGCATGTTCCATTTGTAGGGATTTTGGTGTGAGAAGTCTTCTTCAATGGCTGGAAAGATCTTATTGTATTGTTTGGTCCGTTGTTAAATTCTATGTTTCTCTTTGAACTTTGGCTACTTGGTCAATTTGTAATAACTCGCTAGATCATATTTTATTGGAGTGAGACCCCTTTTTGTAGCTTGTTGCTTGCTTCATATTTCTTCTGGCCTTTTGTTTTGTATGTCCGTGTATTCTTATGGTTCTCTCTATACAGAGGTCAGCCTGCAGCCGCTGGTAGACGTGGGAGATCATCGTCCTACTCTGCATCACCTAGTCCACGCAAGGTTTGCTGTGATTGATCTTGCCATTTTTTTACCGCTCTGGGTTTATTATTGTTCGTTCTTCCTTGCATCCCGAGTGCCTTCATTGTTCTCTATTTTATATTACAGGTGCCCAGGAGAGTATATCGCAGTCCAAGAAGGTAACTCTGTGTATTTGATATTCCAAAAATGTTAGGAATTTTCGATATTCTTGGAGGCCAGTTTGCTGCCCAGTTTAAATCACTTGACTTTTGCCGTTTCTTTTTAACTAAAGACGAGTGTGTTTCCAAACCCATAAACCACAGGGAGCCACTGCAATTGGATTATTCTATATATCGAGCTTACAGATACTGAGTATAACAAGTCTGGAATCACTTCTGAAAGAAAGTACTTAAATACTTTTGAAGAAGTACTTAAATACTTTTGAAGTGTTTTTAAGTTATGTTTGGAGAGGGGAACGAAGCATTCTTTATAAGGGCGTGGAAACCTCTCTCTAGTAAACGCGTGGAAACCTCTCTTAAAACCATGAGGCTGATGACAATATGTAACGGGCCAAAGCAGACAATATCTTATTATTACAACCATTATTATAATATATACATACATATTTAATTATGTTGTGCGATTGTTTGGTGTACAGGCCTTTAAGAGGGAGAAGCAGCAGCAGGAGCAGTAGCAGTAGTTCTCCACCCCGCAAGCCATAAGAACTCTACACATTTTGCGCCCTCTCACTCCCTAATTCTCTCTTGTTCTATCTGTGTATTCCAAAAGATGCGACATTGTTTCCCCACACCTGGTGAAGAGCCGAGCCTTCTTGTGGTGAAAATATTTGTGGATTAAATGCCATTCTGGGCTTGTCAGCAGTAGTTAGTTTCCTGTCACTATTGAATCAAACATTTTGATATCCTTGCTTCTAACTGCACTCTGTAGTATTATTACATTTCTTCTACTATACAAAGGCCCAGACGTGGAGTTCTCCCTTTTCTTATTCATTTTAGAGACATCCCCTCGTATTTTATGTCGGTCTAGTTTGTGTCTATTCGACTCTTGTGGGGTGGGGGGCACGGAAACAAGATGCCCGTCTTTAGGCTTTTGCTATCCTTTCTCGTGAAGAAGGTCTGCTCGCAACTTTAGAAAATGATTAATAAGTTTTTAACTGAATTTTTTATTTTATGATTCATAGGTATTTGGTTTACTCTAGGATTTCATGTCTGGTATATCTTGTGAGATTTTTTAGATAAAAAATTAAAAATCCAAAGATTAAATAGATGTTTTTGAAGTTTAGGAGTAAAAGTTGGGGTATATTAATTATTATTTATTTTTTTTAAAAAAATTTAGTTATATAGATGGAAATCTTGAATTTAGAAAAATTAACTTTTTCAGAATTGTTTTGGGTTTAAATCCATTTTAAACTTTTAGTTTGTTATATATATATATATATATATATATATATATATTTTTAGGAAAACTACGTCGTTTTAAAGGGAGAAAATACGAGTTCCAGATTTCTATATATGGTCTATTTTGCGGATATTTTTCATGATTTACAGAAAGCGCCATTTCGGACAGAAACGCACCAAATGGAAGGGGAGAAAAACGGCGCATACTTCTTGGTCAAATTGACTCTCTCAGATCGCTTTTCTCCTCGAACTCGAATTCTCATCTTCGTTTTAATAAATCTCTCTTTTTTTTTTTGGGCC
Source organism: Cucurbita maxima (assembly GCF_002738345.1). Taxonomy (NCBI): domain Eukaryota; kingdom Viridiplantae; phylum Streptophyta; class Magnoliopsida; order Cucurbitales; family Cucurbitaceae; genus Cucurbita; species Cucurbita maxima. Next base: position 3,641,826 of record NW_019272019.1, read on the forward strand.
CAAATCTCCTTCTATACCCTATAAAATATGTAATTTTTTCGAACTTTTTCAGCTTGATTTTGATCTTTCGCTCAGCTGCTGTCAGGAACACAGGGCAAGTGACTTGCTCCGGCGACTAAGGAATACTCGTCATATTCAGGTTCGTTTACTTGTTACTCGGTTTTTGGCGTCAATGTTTGGCCATGGATTTAGGGCTTTGAATTTGATCCAAACCCGACCTCCGGATGTTTCTCTAATTGATGGGTTCTGCTTGGTTTTACATTTTACAATCGATTCTCTTCTGCCTGTGTGACTTGGGGATTATACTGTTATTTGCCTCATGCTAATTCTACAAATGTTTCAATTGTAAATGGTTGATGAAAGGAAGCCTGAGTAGAAGTTTGTTTGAGTTGTGGATGCGAAAAATCATGTATGTTAAGAATATTGATTGTTCTTTTGGCATACTTAACTGTTCTTTTAAAGAGAAATGTTTAAACTCCACTGTGATTGTAATACATACTTCCATGAATTGGTATTTGTCTTTGCTGTCACTGATTGGGCTTTTTCGCTTGTTCTTGTGTATAGAATGAGCAGAGTTTCTTGAATTGAGGTGTTTGGCCGTTGAAAGCATTTCATTTCATGGCAGGCAATGGCCTGCCATCATTGGGTCGTGTGAAGCTTACCGATATCACTCCATCTGAAGGCGTTCCTTCTGAAACTTTCAAATTGTCGGTCTCAACTCTGTCACATTCACTAGCTCAATATTCTGCTGCCATCATCCAATTCCCTGCTTGTGATGGGGCTCTTTTAAGGTCTGGTTTAGATTCTTCTCGCCTCTACTTCCACCAGAGAGCTGCATGTCCATCTGCTGAGTTGATGCAAAATAATGATTCACGGGAGTGGTGCAGAACTTCTGGTTACTATGTAGATGCTCAGATGTGGCAAGAAACGTATGATTATAGGCCTGGATTGACTCCAGTTGAGCTCAGCAATGGAATGGAGTTACCACCTGCAGGTTTGGCCGACATATTTGCACTCTATGGAAAGGCATCTCGAATTATTTTGGATGCCATCAGCTTCTATCTAAACTTGCGCAGCTCTCCTTTTACGGAAATACTCGATAATGTTCCTCTAAGAAGTAGGGAGATATCGTCTTCTGTGTTATCTGCGTGCTGTTATGGGAGGCCCTCATTTCATGGAGAGCATCACCATAAATTAACTCCTCAAGAGGATAGCCAGTTGGCTATGTATACGTCGGACCATGAGCATCAAATTGACAAAAGTCTTATTACTCTGGTCAAGACCGACAAAGCAGGTTTACTAATAAAGGATTTCAATGGTAGGTGGATTCTTGTGGATGGAGATCTTGGCCCTCAAGATGCTATAGTTTATCCTGGACTTGCACTCTATCAAGCAACTGCGGGGTATGTGAATCCTGCTTTGCTCAGAACCGATGTGAATAATATTCAAGGTAGTATGTATGGACGGTGTTCCTTGTCGTTCAAACTCATGCCTAAATCCATGACTAGCCTCAGTTGTTCAGAAATGAGAGCAGCTGGCCATGGGGTAGACGTTCAGTTCCAGCTCCCAGTACCGGTGGACGACTTTATGCAGAGATCACCCTCAACTGACCAACTCTTTAACCGCCCAAATTTCCAGAATTTCAGTTTCTCTACATCCCAAGATGGTAGGTCAAATCTTATTTTTATAATTTTTTTTATTATCGTGCCGACGAATTGTATTTACATATCCACCCAGTCGGAGCGTTTCCACAGTCGAATTCATTTTGAATTTGATAAATGCATTGCCATCCCGTCGTACATTTTGTGTCATTGCCCTTTGTCCCGCTTCGATTTGTCTAAATGTGATCCAAGCGGGTTCAAGTGCTTGAATTACGTATCTAATTTATTTACATAGTGAAAGAGCGTGTGAGAAAATGATTCATGTTTCAATATATATTGCTTGCTTGAGTTTTTATTTGTTCTTTTTGTCTTTATCCACTTGTTGGGCAATGTTGCTTGTTTATAATTGCTTAGTGTTAGTAGCCCCCTTAGTGAGAAGCTTTCAATTAACAGGCTATTGGATCGATGAAATGCTGGTACAGGATCCCTAAAAATGAGGAGGAGAAAGAATAATTCAAGTACCAAACCTCTACCCCCTTCTAAGAGATTACGGCTCGAGGCACAGAGAGTTCTGAAGGAGAGAGTACAGGAAATTGCAGATAAGAAGGGTATCAAATTGAGGTTCTGTAATCTAAAGGACTGTGAGAATCACATTCACACATTAGATAGCCCGTGTGCCAGCACAAGAATGGAGATTGGATGGCCTCCTGGCGTGCCGTTTGTTCATCCTCATGATCTACCTAATAAAGCAAAAATGGGTTTTCTTGAAGCTTACGAGCCCGGTTGGACAGCTAGTCACGACGTTGAATTAAGTCTTACGGAACCTGGACAAGTGGGTCAACAGTCAACCAACTGTAAGTCGATCTCTTTCATATTCGTATATGCGTTAACTGGTTCCTGTTTTTTTACCTCAACAAGTACCTTCTTTGCAATCAATATGGATGAAGCTTACTGATTTTGGTTCAATTCAGAAAATCCTGGAGGTATAAATACTTTTTATAGTATTAGTTCCTTTGGAAAGAGGGAAATAAAAACGTAGGTGTGTGTCATTATTTTTCCTATAGAGTGAAGGTGGGTAAGGGCAGAATTCAAAATTGTAAGCATCGACCAAAATCTTGAAGATATCGAACTTGTGTCCATGTCTGATGGGAGCGGGGACCATCGACCAAGATTACCATTGGTCTACGAGTGAATTGGAGCCTTGAGTGTATATTTCTTAGAATCTTGAAGATAATTGTGTTGGATCTTTTGAACTCTATGTTGCATATGTTTCATGTAGTTTTGGCACTGTCTTCATTCAGTTTCTGATGTTGCACAAGCATCACCATCCCAACTTTTCAGATCTGCACCTAACTCACGCACCCCTTTCTCTTCGCTTCATATATTTTGTAACAGCTCAAGCCTACGCCAACAGATATTGTCCTCTTTGGGTTTTCCCTTTTGGGCTTTGTCTCAAGATTTTAAAACGCGTCGACTAGGGAGAGGTTTCCACACCCTTATAAAGAATGCTTCGTTCTTCTCCTCAACCCATGTGGGATCTCACAATCCACCCCCCTTCGGGGCCCAGCGAGTACTCGTTCCCTTCTCCAATCGATGTGGGACCCCCAAATCCACCTCCCTTTGGGGGCCAACGTCCTTGCTGGCACACCATCTCGTGTCCACCCTCCTTTGGGGTTCAGCCTTCTTGCTGGCATATCGTTCGGTGTCTGGCTCAGATACTATTTATAATAGCCCAAGCCCACTACTAGCAGATATTGTCTTCTTTGGGTTTTTCTTTTCGAGCTTCCCCTCAAGGTTTTTAAAACGCGTTTACTAGGTAGAGGTTTCTACACTCTTATAAAGAATGTTTCGTTCTCCTCCCTAACCGAGGTAGGATCTCACATATTTTTTCCACTTTTGTTTATCTAATGGCTTTCTGAGTTCACTTTATATAGTTTTTCTTCCTCGAGTTCTTCTGTTTGCTTTCACTTGCCTAACTTCCATGTTTGTTTGCTCTATATGCATTTTCTTTTGCTTAAAATGTTTGTTTTAGCTTTATTCCTTTTGGATGTCAATGGTGAATTGTTCTTTTGCTCCTATCTCTGCAGGAATCCGTTCATGTAATGTTCATCAATCGATTCTCAAGGCCTAGTAGCTTGCCACTTCAAAACCACTTCCATTCATGGCTGTTGATAAGATCATCATATCAATGCCCGGATCGTTATTTCAATGCCCAACGCTGACAAATCATACCTGTTTCCATCTCTAGCAAAGACTGTACATATGTGTTACTTTCTGGGTAAGCCAGTTCCATCTTCATCTCCTTTATCTGTTGGACAGCTTCATCTCATTTATTGGAGAACAGCTCTTGAAGAACAGGATTTGTTAAGTTAGCTAACCAGTGATGGTAATGGAGTGGAAATATCTATTCCCTTTGAATTCTATTAGAAAATTTTCTCATGTTAGTCATACCTTCATGTTCTAGACTAGTGTAGCTGCTGCTTTAGTCAATATGATGTGTAGAATTTGGGAGATACGATTAAGAGCAGAAATATACAAACTTGAGGTTCCTGAAGAAATATTCCTTGTTTTCTTTCTTCTTCTATTCTCTGTTTTGTTGTTGCTTATATCAGTGGATCGTGGACATTCCAAGCAAGATGATCCTTGTGCCCACTTATAAGCGGTAAAATTCAAAGTTAAAACACCCTTTTGTTTGGTTTAACTGATTGTAATATCTTCGATTCTTCTGTTTATAGCTTTCTGATCGTTTTTGGTTTCATACGTAAGGAATGGACGCTTAGTATATACTTGGCAGAGAACAGTTAGAAACATGGGGATGAGGTATTATGGCTGCTGCTAATGTCCTGCTTTCTTTCATTCGTATGAACTGCAAATGGTTAGAGACCTAGGCTGCTGCTCATTTCTATATGATTTATTCATTTTCATTATTCGAACACTAACGATGGTCAAACCCACCGCTAATAGATATTGTCATTTTTGGGTTTTCCCTTTCAGGCTTCCCCTCAAGGTTTTTAAAACGCGTTTGCTAGGGAGAGGGTTTTCACTCTCTTATAATGAATGTTTCGTTCTCCTCCCCAACCGATATGGGATCTCACAATCCACCTCTCTTCAGGGTCCAGCTTCCTCGTTGGCACTCGTTCCCCTCTCCAATCGATGTGGGATTTCACAATCCTCCCCCCTCTTGGCCCCAGCGTTCTCGCTGGCACACCGCCTGGTGTTTGGCTCTGATACCATTTGTAACAATCTAAGCCCACCGCTAGCAGATATTGTCCTCTTTGGGCTTTCCCTTTCGGGCTTCCCTCAAGGTTTTTAAAACGTGTCTGCTACTAGGGGGAGCGGTTTCCACACCTTTATAAATAATGTTTTGTTCTCCTCTCCAACCGATGGGAATCTCACAACACTGGTTAATTGAAAAAGATTATGCCCCTAAACTTATACACGAACAAAAAACAAAATTAAAATCAATGCCCAGCATGTAAAAATTTAGCTTATGATAACTTTATTTGCATTTCTTATAGAATACATGTTTCATCCCTAAGAAATTCACAAAAGAAAAAGAAAACTCAAGTAAACTCTCCCCAATAGGTTCAACATTGTCTTGATGTCTAGTTTATGGTAGGACACTGTAAGATGATTTGCTCAACCAAACAGAGTAGAAAAAAATCACGAAGAGAAAAACCTCATATATTCACGATGAACACAATCCAAACGAAGCAACAAACACGAAACACGACACCAAAAGAACTATACCAAAATATCCCAAAATCGAAAACAAGTTATTGAGCCACAAAATTCCATAATGATTTCCCTGTGTTGGCTGTGCTGTTGACAGGGGGTACAGAGACCTAAGCTGCCTGCTTATAAGAACTATACCGACATATCCCGAAGTCGAAAACGAGTTATTTAGCCACAAAAATCCCCGAAACTTAACTTCACTCACCTACTAGGATTTCCCTGTATTGGCTGTCCTGTTGACATAGGGTACAGAGACCTAAGCTGCCTGCTTATAAGCTTGCTATCATGAAGAGCTAGCTGAAGCTGCAAATCATCAGACCACCATTGTTCCAATCCATGAGCTTCAAGAAACTTCTGCTTTCCCTTTGACATTACAAACAACTTCGCTGCTGCAGCTGCTGCAGCTGCTTTCCCTTTTTTAGGATTAACATTCTCTTTCTCTTCATTGCTTTTCTCTACTTGATCTGATTCAGTATATGAACAGCATATATAATCACTATTGTTTACATATATATGTGGGACCCACTTCCCAATACCCACCCCAGGATTCTTCAACCTGTTTAGATTAGCTACCCAGCTCTTGAAACCAGCTCCCCCTCCACTGGCCTTCTCTCCTTCCATGCTGCTATTCCCTGTAGTTTCACTCCCTGAAGGAAGCATTGATTTGATTCTCTTCCAAGCAAACTCAGCTTTTTCCCCTATGTTCCTTAAGCTCATAGCCACTGAAACAGAAGGAGGATTGAACAAATGAGTTTCAACGTAGATTCCTTCTTTAGCTAAGGCCTTCCCCACTTGTAGAGCAAACCCAGCGCCCAAGGAGTGCCCAGCGATACAGACATTGCTGCTTCCATAACTCTCAGCCACTGATTTCAGTGCCTTCAAAGCTACGTTAAACCGGACCGAACCCTTTAGGCTCTCCCAAGCGAGAAACCGAAGGTCGTCCTCGATGTCCCGTCTGATCGTCGGGCTTTTGAGTAATGTCCCTCGTAATGCTAAAACAGCCCTTGGTGCACCACTGGGTCTGATGAGGACTAGGTCGGCCATGGCTGCTGACCTATCCCATTCTAGTATTGCACCGAATATGGAACCATCTCTTTCGTCTATCAAGGTTTGTGCTAGCTTGTATTTGAAGGGGATCCACCATTTGGGAGCCAGTGCGTTTTCTTTGTTGCTTTTGTTCTCTTGTCTGTCTAGTTCAAGCAGGTAAACTGCTTGGATAAAACATGCAACGACGGTTCTTTTGTAATTCCCGTCCTTCCTGCACCGAAATTCCTCAGTGGAATGTCAAAATAAGCCTAACTCAATTGATGTAAATCATATACTATCGACTAAAATGACAGAGGTTCGAATTCTCTACTATCATATTATTGAACTAAGAAAATTAATAAAAAAATGTTTCAATTGAACTGCATGGTTTTCGGCCAGTCTCGGATGGAGATGTTAATGGGTTGGGTTGGATCGAGTTAAGTTGGGACATTTTTTAAACCCAACTCAATTATTCTGGTTACAAACTTTTTAAACTCAAACAACCCTTCCTTATTAAACAATGAACTCAATCCAACTCAACCATAAGATTTTGGAGTTGGGTTGGTTCGGGGATCGTGTCATTTATTCAAATTTTTATTAAATAAAATATAACATATATATAATTGTACCATCTTTTTTTTTAAGATTTAACAATAAATTCGATTTGATTCTGATCCATCTAATCTAATTTTCTCATTTATTTGAATTTAAATCAGTTCAAACAAATTCATAACTCAAACCCTAAGTTTTTTTTTTTTTTTAACACTCAACCTGGTCAAATTCATCCTGCATTAACAAACCAAAATTTTAAAGAAATTGAGATTCGTAATGATCTCGAGAACTCACAAACATCTTGCATAAAAATTCCATTTCTAACAACTGCACTGTCTAGACTTGAAAAATCAAATCAAAATTGTTACTAATTTCGACAAAATTTAGCTTCGAAGGATGAAATCAAGATGATTAAAAGTTTATGAACATCAAAATGTTATTTGATCTTAGATTATAAGCTTGATAGAAGTGAAGAAGAAACCAGAGCCGGAAAAAATGGTGGAAACAGAGGAGAGTGAAGTTACCAACTCGAATTAATGAGATCTCGCCAATTAGGAGAAATAACATTGCGCGGTCCAGATACATGAAAAGCATAGGGATGAGCCTCCTCCTCCGTCGCCGCCGCCGCCGGTGTCGACTCCGCCGTGTCGGGACTTGCCATTAACCCGCCGCCGTGTTTCTCCGAGAGAAAAAGGAAGAAATGTGAGTAAGAGCGTGTGAGAGAGTATTTTTGGGGAAAAAGGCTTCGTTCACTTTGAATCTGATTCGATGTGGACTTCTTAAAATATTTTCCTTTTTCTTTTCAAATGGAATACAATAATGATCCCCAAACGCCTCCAACGGTCATATTTTCAAATCCCTTCCTTTCTTCTCTTTTCTTCAAATTACCAAAATACCCTTCTTCATCTTTAGGATTTAAATGGACATAATTATTAATTTTGAGATTTTAATTAATACAACTTTAAACATCAGATTATAAATAATTTCGTATGAATATTTTAAATTGACAGTTTTTCTTTTGATTTTTAACGCAAATTAATTTTAGAAATATATTTGGAAACGTATATTTGAATTTTTTTCGTGAAAAAATTTAGGATACAATTTAATTATATCTTTAACCCTTTTAGCTATTGGAAGCTGACTCGAAACTTTTCTTTTTTAATAAAAATATAAAAATTTTCAATATCGTATCTTTTCTTCCTAATATGAATGATAGAGATGTTCATTTTATCTATGAGACTCTGCCCCAAACGAAGAGATAATTTCCTATTTAGACAAGAAACGAGGGAAGGAGTGGAGAACATTTTTTCAATTAAATAATCAGCGACAGGAACAAGATTATATTTGTTATATAACCGCGCTTAAAATAAATATATTTTTAATATATATTATAAATACGTTTTTTTAGCTATATTAAATTAATTAATTAATTAATTTTGAGACGGTAATATTTAAAATAAATAAAGACTATGTTGCGGCGAAGCTATTTTCCATTAAATTATGAAAATTGAAGTGCCTATAAATTGCATGATGTAAATTAAAATTTGAAAAGCCAACTGAAAAAATGGAAAAATTGTAGCCGCCAATTCAAGTTCCCCTCCAAGTCCCTGTAATGGAGACCGGAAGCCATAGATTTTTGGCTTGAATACAATAAAATCATGAACTCGAATTTCGTGATTGCGTTCCATGGCTCAAATCCACACTTATCTTCTTCTTCAAATCTTCTGTAGAATAAATGGCCGCTTTTGAAGTTTCATTCTCGTTTTTCATCTTCTTCGAGAAAATTGGCTGTTTCTGAGGGCGCCGAGGGTAGACTCTTCTCATTTCGTCTTCATCCGGTATGCATTGATTCACTGCTTTTGTTTCGTTAATGCATATTTTCTTGCTTTTGCTTGCTGTATACTTGTTTCTTCAAAATTGTGATTCGTTTGATTCTTAGCTCTGTAATCAATCCTGTAGTTTAATTACCTCTACAATGGAAGAATCGTATTCGTAAATCTGAACGATTGAGATTTTAAATTCTTTTGAGAATATATTATTGAGGGAATGGACATTATGAACTCCTTTTTTGATATGGAAGGGGATCCAATTCCAATTCAAATGGCTTATCTATACAAACATAATAAAGTAAAGATTATCTTGTTTTTCCTGGCTAAATACGTTTCTAGTTTCTATGCTTCGACATAGCATGATTCCATTTCCAAATTTAGTTCTAATGCCTTTAGAAATTTCATGAGGAATCTAATTTTAACAATTTCGTAAGGACGAAATATGATAGTTTTAGAAGTAACGGAATCAAATTGAAACTAAGGTTAAAGCATGAGAAATCAAAAGTGTAGTTTAACCTGCTTGTTTTAAAGATTTTACGAAGCAATTAAAGATTATCATTATTTTTCTTTTCAACTGTATAGGATCATCTTCTTCTGCGCACACACAGCTTGATCTCTTGGAGCAACTCTCTTCTGGTAGCCAATTAATTGATGGTAAGTGAGCTGATTCTCTCTTCTAACAAGCAAACAAAATGGGAGTGAAATAGAATGGCATCAGCCTTCTTTCATTGAAAAAGATCATCATCATTTCACTTGAACTTACTGAGATTTTATGTTCTCAGGTTATGAAAGCGATGGCAGTTACCAGAAAATTATGATCCGTGATCAGCTTGCGCAGTTGTTCAGAGACAAAGATGACGATTTTAACATTCCGTTGGGTAAGAACTTGAAGAAGTTTAGTGCCAAGTTTTTGACAAATTCTCAGAAGAGGAAATATCAAAAGACAATCATACTTGAACGAAGTATCTCAAAGGAACGGTCAGTTTTTTTTACTACAGTTGGAGCATTTATAATTTTGCCTTCTATTTTAATATTGGGAATTGCTATAATAATCACTGGCTATAAAAAGTAGGGCTAACTTTTTCCATGATATACAGTTTATACAAACATCATATGCATAGAAGTGATTATCTCATGATCTAGAAGTGATCATGATATTGAAGATTCATTGCCCATTGTTTTCATCTTAATTTTCAACTTCAGTATTTCTGGAAGTAGAATGTTACAGCCTAAGCCCACCATTAGCAGATATTGTTTGTTTTTTGCCCGTTATGTATTGCCATCAGCCTCACAGTTTTAAAACGCATCTTCTATAGAAAGGGTCTAGCCCTACTCCGACCAGTGCCTCGCATCGTCGGTGACTGGCCCTGATACCATTTATAACAACTCAAGCACACTACTAATATATATTGTCTGTTTTAGCCTGTTACGTATCACCGCCAACTTCACGATTATAAAATGCGTATGTTAGGGAGAGATTTCCAGACCCTTATAAGAAATGTTTTGTGCCCCTCTTCAACCAAAAATTATAGGAACCAGATGACAGTATCTTCTTTTTATTCTTCAAAACCTCTGTATTCATTAGGTTCAAATCTGTGATAGAAAACAGAAAAACCACATCAGAAAATAGCTCCTGCAAGCCCAGATTTCATCTCTCGCAAAATACCACACTCTTTCCCTATACAAATCCCAATAAGAGGAGAGATATGAGTAAGAAGAATGACAACAATCTCGTGTTAGTGAAAGCAAGCTTCTGACAAATCTATTTACTCCTTCAGCAAGGATCAGTAGTCAGCTCCTTTTGCTTGTCATTTGGAGAGAGCACTTGATCGGTAGGTGTTATCAAATCATTCCCCAAAATAACTCCTTGCTTTTGTATATACTCCAGTTTGTCTTGGAATAGGTAAAAGAATGAAATCAAAGAAATTTCAACAGTGAAAATTATAGTCCAAATTCGTATACTTCGAGATGTTTTCTCATGGTATGCAAATAATCCTGAATATACATTGAAGACTCCTAGGAGAGATACTGCAGTGCCCAGCATCCAATGTATAAAAAACCATAGGCTTCTTGTGTTAGAGCCCCTGCAAGAGAGATAGAAAAGAGAGAATTCAGCATATAGAAGTCAATGCAAAAGTTGATTTTGGAGTAAGGAAACTTTGTTTGTTTTTTCTAATCGTTTCTTTTAACAAAAGATCAGTAGAAACATGGTTGTTGAATAACTGTTACAAAAATTGTTTTTGTGAGTCTGTTCTTGGATGGCCTATTCTTACAACAACCAGTACTCTTCATCCTTCAAAAATTGTTGGCTCGCATGTATAATAACACAAACATTTATAAGCTGCCCAATCATATTCTTAGAAATGTTTCGAATATAGAACAGGAGATATTGCCTTATATCTGATGAAGTATGAAATTTTACCTCTTTGGCCTTACAATTCCAATCAACGCCTGTAACCAGATCATCCCATATAGGCCAATCCCTATCCTTTGATGACTATTATTGAAAGCATTGTTGAATTTCTTGATAGACATGACTGCTCCTGCTGTGACTAGTAATACAGAGAGTATCTGTTGAACAGAATCAAGTGAAGATCATATAATGACTGTATTAACTTATTTTAGAATGGAAAATACTAGCATTGTGATCACAAATCACAGTTCTTTATTGGAATGAGATCCATCAAAGTGGACCCCATCTATGTGGTTGAAGGATGATCAAAATCCTTCAACTTCATATTTTTATATCCTTTTTGACTTTTTAGAGCTAAATCTCACCTAACTCCTATATTATAATCCATAAACCTGCTAGATTTCAACAATATGGATATTTGGCTATGAGGTTCTAATTAGTTAGAATATGATGATGTGTATTTTTTCTTTCGACACAAGTATTCATAATTATCTGCTTGATCAACTTTTGTGTTAACAAACTTGGGGGCTGTATAAGATATTCAGAATCAGGACCCTTGTGGTTTCCCTTGAACCATCATTAAGCTCATAAAGTAAAGAAAAAAAAATGGATTGTTTGCTTGTTTAATGAAAAGATAAAGTTAATTGCGTTAATGATGCTTTCCTACAACTCTCTACATTTATTGTCTGTTTAGTTAAAAAAAACATTCTTCTTTATGAAAACAATAACAAAAAAAAGTACTTATTTTAGTATTTGAGAGTATTGCTGGACAAGATTGTGATGAACAAAGAGCGCAGAGATGAACTTGCCTGTAGAATTGTATGAATGTAGAAATAAAATTTCAGCCTTCTTCCACATTGCTCCCTGCTAGACATTCTGATAACAAGTATCCCAACAGGCATAAGGAACCCCATAGAAGCCCATAGGAGAAATCCATGGAGTGTGATATCAAACAGTAGGCTGGAACTCATCTGTTACCATTATAACCAATAATCAATTACAGCTATACATTTTTTTTTTTTTTCTGCATTGATATTTCTTTTCAAATATCAAGACATGTAAAATATAAAATGAAAGAAGAGGAAACCTTCTGGCTGTGGTCTTTCTTGCTTGTATTGAAGTTTTCGTTTTTGTAGGGCTGTTGGGATGAGCTGACTGGTTGAAATGTGAGAAGGAGGAGGAGAAAAAGTATTGAACTTGCAGGGATGGAGAAAGGAAACATTCTCTTCTGTAAAAAGAGCATTGTTTATTTTCTCCTGATGAAACAAGCTCCAAGCACAATGCAGAAGCCACCCGCGTTGGCTGCTTACTTGTTTGCTATGGATTTCACAAGCCATCTTGAAAGCTTTTGTAGCAATGAGGAAAAAGGAATAAGCAGAACAATGTCAGAGGAGGACCACTAATGGTGGTGGTCAATAATGCCTAAAGTGGACACTGGACTTAGAGGTACTTGATTTTTCTCAAGAAATACAACTACTCTCTCTCTCTCTTCCCCCCGAGATTAATGTACATACTCTCTCTGAAACAGTAACCCGAAACTCACCGCTAGCAGATATTGTCCTCTTTAGGCCTCAAGGTTTTTAAAACGCGTTTACTAGGGAGAAGTTTCCATACCCTTATAAAGAATGTTTCATTCCCCTCTCCAACCGGTCTGTAATCTTACAATTCACCCTTCTTCGAGTCCCAGTGTCCTCGCTGGTACTCTTTCATTTCTCCAATTGACGTGGGATCTCACAAGATCCATTTTGACAAGATGATCAAAAGTTGGAAGTTCGATCCTGAATGATTAGAAAACTAAAGTGGGCTGTCAGTTTTTTTTTTTTCTTTCCTCTCAGTTTCTCATATGATCTAGAAAGCAAAAGAAAAAGTGGGAAAAATGTTTGAAAGTTGGTGATACTATAAACATTTTTTAGTATAAAAATTTCAGGGTCTTAGGGGGGTTAGTATAGACAAAGTTTTCAACCATGTGGGGTTCACTGTGAAATTTGATATCATTTTTTGCGGTATGAAAGGAAGAATGTAATGGAATTTTGCAGCAAAATAGTTGGGACTTTCAATAATAGAAGAAAATATGAGCCTGAAAATGAAAGTGCGTTGTTAGTGGATACTGCTCAGAACATTATCTTTTGTTGTCCACTGTGGTCTCTTGTGAACACATACGCCACAGTCGCCCCACACACACACACGCACGCACTCAAGAAAGTTGTTTGTTTCTATTTAGCTGAACATTCACGGGTGTAGTGTTATATTGGCGCTGAACTAATTGCTCTTTATTTGTCAATAGAATCTCTTCCAATCTTGCATCATCTTCAGTCACCATTTTTGTTTTTCTTTCAGTCATTCTGCTGTTATTTAACCATAAATTACTACTTTTTTCCTTCTTTTGTAGGCTTTATTCGAATTGCAATGTGTCGTTATCTAAGGGTAGAAGCGGTGTATAGCCAAATGGACGAATGTTGTACAGGTAAATCACCCTTGAATTCAAAAGTTAAAAATATATAGAAGGTTAAGAAGTGGAAATATGTGAGATCTCACGTTGGTTAGAGAGGAGAACGAAACATTCCTTATAAGGGTGTGGAAGTCTCTCCCTAGTAGACGCGTTTTAAAACTATAAGGTTGACACAGGCTAAAGCGGACAATATCAGCTAGTGATGGGTTTGGGCTGTTACAAATGGTATCATAGCCAGATACTGTACTCTCAAGGGGTGGATTGTGAGATCCTATATTAGTTGGAGAAGGGAATTAAACATTACTTATAAGAGTGTGGAAACCTCTCCCTAGTAGACGCATTTTAAAACCGTGAAGCTAATGACGATACGTAATGAATCAAAGCGGACAATATCTAAATGACCACCGAACCCAGTTATGGTAAATTCAATAATATGAAATACTCAAAACATCACGAGCTCAATCTTCCTCCTTCACATGTCAATAAATGGACCTTGATCGTAGCAATTGACTTTTTACCAACTAGAACGAAATTTCACAGCAATAAATCAGTTTTATTTGATGGTGAAAGTTTAGAAGATTAGCAGCAATAAATCAGTAAAATAGTACATTAGGAAAAAGCATCTTTACTTTTCAAAATTGCAAAGGTGAGGTGGGTAAGAAAAAAGTTGGGTCTATCCAAATTATCTTTTTACCGTTGGTTGATTCTTTTTCACAAGATATTGTTAATTAGTGGCTTTGAACCCGTGATTGTAATTGCTAATCCAGGAAATTAAATTAACCTTCTTGTAATCATTCAACAAAAGCATATACTAAAGAAGAAAAATAGGGTAATTTTAGTTACATCAAATCTGAATATAATTCCATAATGTATTGTAGAGAGAGAGTTCTTCTGAATATGTAATCCAAATGGTAAATTTCAGAGATTTTAGGATAATTTAGTTTCTTTTGTGGGTCAAATTAGAGAGACAACTTTGTCCACTTTTATGATAATATTTTGCCAACAATATTCATTTATTAGCTGATAATAAGTATGCATGGATGGTTTGTTCGTAACGTGAGTAAATAATAATTATGGTGTTTTTTACCTTTATAATTATTATTTTGACTCAATTTTATTGATGTATCAACACGAGCATAGTTCAATTGATATAATCAAGAAGTCAAAAATTCAAATCGAACTTTTTGATAAAGTTATATTTATTTTGTCCTTATATTTTCGGGAGATTTTAAAAATAATTCTAACAAATGAATGAAATTATATTATTTAAAAAAATCTCGAAAGGGATGATTGGCAAAATTTGAGTTTGAAGTTTAATCAAGTAGTGATTAGCATCATCCAACTAACTACTAGAACACCTTTCCCTCTTTATTAAAGAAACCAAAATACTTGATTGAATATAATGTATTGCCCACATGTTTATGAAATTATTAGTTCATGTTTTATTAAAGTTTTTAAATGGGTCCAATTTAGTTCGAAGTTTGTGTTTAAAAGTTTATATGCTTTAATATTTAATAGGTCTCTAGACTGCATAACTTTTAAAATATCTAATTGGTTTAAAAACTTTGATAAATTTAGTTGATATCCTAAACTTGTAATTTAACCGAGACTGAAATATGAATTTCAATAAATTTGCTTAATTTCAAACTTTAATGAAAGACTTATTTAACTATAGACGTCGTAACAAATGAAAAAGTATAGTAGCAAACATCTAAAATGACATTTAATCATCGAGCTTCCATAAAGAGCTACTTTTTGAGTTGTTCTAGCTAGCTAGCTAGCTTTTTAGATAAATATGACATAACAATACATACACGTTGAAAAAGAAGGATAGAGAGAGCACTAAAATTTTTCTTTTAGTTTGACGACGTGTGAGGTGGTGGGAGTCAAATATCTAAGTCTTGGTCGATAATCTGTCTTAATCGGTTCTACATTAGGGTTGGTACAAAAAATACATGTTGGTGAGCACGTGAACCACTCATTTAATTTTTTTTTTTTTTTATAAATAGTGACTAAATAAATATACAAAAAAAAAAAAAAAAAAAAAAAAAAAAAAAAAAAAAAAAAAAAAAAAAAAAAAAAAAAAAAAAAAAAAAAAAAAAAAAAAAAAAAAAAAAAAAAAAAAAAAAAAAAAAAA
>NW_019272019.1:3657606-3664121 GCF_002738345.1 Cucurbita maxima
GGAAAAAAAAAAAAAAAAAAAAAAAAAAAAAAAAAAAAAAAAAAAAAAGTTTAAATTTTGACCATTCTAATTAATTTCTTCTCTTCCACTCAATTTTATCATTTTGAACATTAATCCAAAGTTTAAAAAGAAAAAGAAAAAGAAAAAAAGGGAAAGGAAGTTATTATTGTGTTATTGTTCATTATGAATAAAAAGAAAAGTTGGTGCAAATGATTCAATATAACATCAAATTGATATTTTACCTAAGTTCTTATGATTAAATTAATGACTTTAAGTTTTAAATTTTAAGATGATGGAGAACTTTATAACGCTGATTAAGTTCATTATTAAGAGTTAAGAAAATTTGGGTATTTTATAATTATGAAAAAATATCAACTTACATATGAATTTTGCTATTTCTGAAAAGAGACCATTTCTGTACTTTTCAAATTGGGCTATCTTCTTGCTATATGGGCCTATAACAAAGACGAGCCCATTTTTCAAAATGGGCCCAAGTAAATGGACCCATTTCTATACTTTTCAAATTGGGCTATCTTCTTGTCTTTATAGGCCCATGACAAAGCCCATTTGCAATTTCTGAATGGGTCCATTTCTTTACTTTCCAAATTGGGCTCTCTTGCATTATGGGCCCATGGAGCCCCTTTCCAATAAATGGGTACTAATTTTAAAAAACAATCCATAAACCAATTTTAAAAAATAATTCATAAACCAACTCAATTTTGTGAATTGAGTTATTGGGGACTAGGAGGATTGATAGGGCGAACTGTTAGTTCTCTCGAATGCGAGATATCCATCCTAGTTATTATGGATGCATTTGCCCAATACGAGATATCCATCCTAATTATTATGGATGCACTTGCCCAATTGTGACGAAAGGAATTAACGGAAACGGGACTAAGCAATTGTTGTAGGTAAAAATGCATTACAAAATTCTCATTTATTTAAACTCAACTCAAAACAACTCAAAATAAATAAGTTGTTAATCCAAACCAAAAAAAAATCATGTACAAGAAAAGAGATCAAATAGACCCATCAATTTAGTTGGATTCGGTTGGCAAGAGACAATATTACTTTTGAATTAGGCCAAACTCATAAGAGAGGAAAATTTTACTTCAAAAAAATCAAACCACCCATGATTGAAATGTTTCGAGACCAAATACCAAATAAAACTTCAGAAACAAACCCTCAAAATTTTGCTTTAAATTAATCCAACCAAAATTGTCAAACTCACCTCACATCCTCCAAAGAAGAGTAACAATTGTGCAAGAAAAACGAAAGGTTTTTTTTTTTTTTTTTTTTTGTGTGTGTGTGTGCAGAAATTTCATCCACTTCCAAGTTTCTATAAACTACCCATATCAATAAAGAGAAGCCAAAGATGAGCAGAATTACATGAACAAGTTAGGCCTAGATGCCTTGTATGTCGTCTTGAGCTTCCTGGTGGGTGGCCTCACCTTCTTAAACACCAAGGGGAATTTGATCTTTGAGTCATGGAACTGCTTGGTACTCTCCCTCTTGCAGAGCTTTGCAGGAACAGTGGCTGTCTTAATGATTTGGATGCACGGGCTCCTAACCCTATGACGCGAAGCCATCTCGGTATACATCTGCTCGACAGCACCGTTCAATGTCGTGTCCCGATACTCCTTGTACATGTTGTGGTAACCAGTTCGGCTCTGATACCGCAGCCAAATGCCATAGTTATTGATCTTGGTTGGGTTCTTTTCGAAGATCTACAAATTGCAATATGAACGCGAGAAGATTATTGATTGTATTATGATTTAGAACATGGAGCAACGAAAGAAGGAAATAAACGAGTAATAATACCTCATTAATGGCAAGAATTTGACCATTGCTCTTCTTAACTTTCTTCAACTTCCTCAAAAAGTACCTATCCAGATGCGAGGATCAAAAGAATATGGATCAAGCTACACAGATTCCTTCAAAATCTCCTCGTGAATTTGTAGAAAGAATCACGTCGAAAACAACAAATCCACTAGAATCAAGATCAGCATAACGATTCAAACTCTCGTTCTTCCGCTACATTTTCTCCCGAACAACTAAGCAAAACGATAGATAAACATTGACGGATTGAAGAACATACCAGAACTTAGATTTGGCGCGGACCTCGTTGGTAGCCCAAAGCTTCATTCGATAGATCTTCGGATGCTCATCCGCTTCAGAAGGAAGAGCCCTCCCCACAACCTGATACTGATGAAACTGCAAAAGAGATAAAATAATGAAAAAAAAAAACAGATCAAAGTCTAGCAAATTCACTTCCAATTGGGAGAAGTGAATCCAATGAACAACTAGAACGCATTCTTATCAGAGAAGAAAATGTTACAAAAAAAAAAAATTAAGGAAATTAAATTCGAATCGAGAAGATTTTTGTGTTCATATTCTTACTCTGAATGTGACCATCTTGAACTCGAGGATCTGAGAGAGATCGGCACCGGTGCTTCGATTTGATCCTCTCGACGGCCGATACCCAAAATGCTGCAAAGCTTTAGACTCGTGTTGAGAGAACGAAGTAAAACCCTAAACTGCTACTCCACAACTGGGCCGAACAAGTGTCTAACCGGCTCGGCCCATTTGAAATGTCTGAATTATTCATTTGTGTCATGTTCAAATGTATACGAATTTCAATTTAATTTCAATTTAATTTACTGGTATAAACTTATAGTTAAGGCTTACTTTCAATTTCATCTTCCAATATATATGAATTTCAATTTAATTTCAAACAAAGTCAGATTTAACATATAAATTTGATATAAAAAAAAGTTCTCAAATAAATTAATTAACGCAAGACATTTTTATTTGATAAGAAAGCACATGTTAAATCATGTTAATGTCGAGCTGAGATAAAATAGTTTGCATACATTATCGTTCATCAGACTACACCGAGAATTGCTAAACCTATAGTAATTTGATGTGCCTCATTAGTTGGAGCGAAAAAGTGCATCTCAAGTTAAGATAAAACTCGAAAGTCCATACCCTCCACGTACGGTCAGTGTTCTTCCTCGTCTCACCCCTAGGGGACTGACCAAGGAAGTTCGTGGTCGCTCCAATAACATAAATAACAAAACATGGATATATATATATACACCAAAATAGAAAATTTAATTTGAAACTTTTAAATCAGTAGGGATCATCTCTATCCACCAGAACACCAACCCTTCACTCACACTCCCAATCTGCTCATCCGCCATATTTGACTCTTTCGATTCGTTCCGAACACCGACTCGTTCAATGGTAACAAAACCATTTCCTCATTGTTCACCCGAACCAACAAATTCAATTTGCTCTTCTCGTCCCGACATTTAGAATTCAGGGCACCATCTTATCTAGACTAACGATGAGCTTGAACAGTTAGAGCTGGTTCAACAACTGGTTTGGGTTCAAGTGTCTTCTCGTATTCCTCGATGGATTTGAAGAGCTCCGAGAAGTTTCCTTTTCCAAAGCCACCACACCCTCCTTTCTGATACACTTTGCCCTCATCATCCTTCATCATGCATCCCAGTCTCTGGATTATCTCAATAAATATGGTGGGTCTGCACACAAATATGTATATGAAGTTATGAGCTATGGATTATATCTGCAACACATGTCAATATTTCCTCTAACATCCGAAAAAAATTATGAACAAAATACACAAAGTTTAAACAAAATATCACGACTACAGCTTTGATTGGTTACAAACACCTATGCCTATAGATCCATACTACCACTGAAGGGATCATCCATAGACATGGAGAAAACATGACAATTTCTATGAAATCTCACGTGGTTGGAGAGGAGAATGAAGTTTTTTTTTTTTTTTTTAATGAGGGTGTGGAAACCTCTCACTAGCATACTCGTTTTAAAACTTTGAGGGAAAACCCGAAAAAAAAAACACAAAAATGACAATATCTGCTAGCTGTGGGTTTGGACTGTTACAAATGGAATTAGAACCAGATATCGAGTTGTGTGTTAGCGAAGAAACTGGCCCCCAAAAGAGTGGAGTGTGAGATTGGAGAGGAGAATGAAGCACCCTTCCTTATAAAGATGTGGAAACCTTTTCATAGCGCAAATATTAAGGGAAAGCACAAAGAGAACAATATCGACTTGAACGGTTACAATTTCACTACAACCTTTGCAAATCAAAAGCGAAGGAAGTCGGGAAGGGAAAGTCTACGGAGGGAAGCCTAAACAGGACAATATCTGCTAGTTGTGGATCTAGACGGTTTCAATTTCACTATGACCTTTGCCGCTCAAAACGAAACCTGGAAAGAAAAGTCGAAAGGACAATATAGGTGGAATTGGGCTATTACAATTTCACTACGAGCAAAGCGTATAGAGAAGCAATCCAGCAATGTTATATAAAGAGACTACAACTATGAAGATATAATATGGAAAAATTCAGCAAAAATTTGAAGTAGTAACGAAGATAGCAGAAGAAAAAACGCCCTGGTTTTTAAGAGAAGCAATTAATCACGTACCGATCTCCCACAGGTTTGGTGAAGATCTGAAGCAAAGTTCCTTGATCATCTCTATCCACCAGAATCCCCAATTTTTCACACTCCTTAATCTGCTCATCCGTCAGCACATCTCCCGCCCTGCTCTTCAGATTCTTGTAATACGTCGGTGGCGGCGACGGCAAGAACTCGAATCCACCACCGCCACTTTGCTTCCTCATCTCCCTCAAGGTTCTGAAAATATCCTCACTCATCAATGCCAAATGCTGAACTCCTGCTCCTTCATTGTGCTCCAAATACGTCTGGATTTGACTCTTACGCTTCGTTCCGTACACAGGCTCGTTTAATGGTAGCAAAACCGTTCCCTCATTGTTCGCTAGAACCACCGAATTCAATCCGCTCTCGCTCGTCCCCACATCCTCCGCAGTGAACTCTGCAAACTCGTGGAATCCAGTAAATCCTTTCAAGTAAGAGACCGTCGGTCCCAACTCCGCCATATTTCCGACTGCATGGTCCAGTTTTCGAATCCCGAAATCGAGCGGATACGAAGAAATCTCCTTCATGGCCTCGAATTTCGGCAAGAACCATACGTCTGGTTGATTCTCGCCATCATCGCCAGGAACAGGATTTTTGTAGCTAATGTAACGCAAAACGACGTCGCCGTACATGTGGACTTCAGAGAGAACGGCGCGATTATCGAGAACAATCGGAGGGCAAGAAAGTTTCGCACCGTGTGCGACGCTGGTTCTGAATGCGATCTCAGCGTCCTCGACCTCTAGAGCGATTGCTCGAACGCCTAATCCGTGGCTACCGGCGAAGGCGCGGCAGGCGGAATGGTCGAAACTAGGGATCGAAGCAGTAGATTCCGGATTGAGGTTTGCGGCGGCAGCAATGTAGGGCGAATAAGGTGCGGTGAGGAGGAAGCAAAGCTGGCCGGAGCGGAGAAGATAAGAAGCATGAGTCATATTTCCAGTGGAGAGATCCGATTTAGCCACAATCGGCATACCAAGACCGCAGGAGAATCTCTTAGCGGCATTCGTAGCATCGGTGCACCAGAACTCAATGTGATGGAACCGCTTAACCTTAAACCGATCCGACTTCGGATTCGTTCGAACGAAGTTCCTGAATCCTTTGAGCGTGAACTCCGACTCGGCAGTGATGCCATCCTCCGCCGTCGTCGCCACCGCCTCCGTCAGAGCTCTGGCCTTTTCGACATCTTTCCCCATGGCGCTGCTTAAGTGTTTCTTCTTCTTCTTCGTTGTGTGTTGTGGAAATGGAAATATCCCGTGGATCACGGGAAGATCATATACTGTTAGACACCATTCCCTAACATTATAAACCGTGTGACCAAGTGGAACATTAACACCTTCCCTCGAACAAAGTACGCCCTCACCTTAATTGAGGCTCAACTCCTTCGGAGTCGTAGTCATTTTTTACTGCCTTCGTACCTTCAAGGAGGCTTGACTCCTTTTTTCTTTTTGGAGTTCTTTGTTCGAGAATTTGTCAATCTATTGGCACGGCTAAGTTTAGGGTATGACTCTGATACCATGTTAGACGAACACTACTCTCTACACAATGGTATGATATTGTCCACTTTAAACTTTAGGGTTCCGAAAAGGCCTCATACCAATAGAGAGTATATTCTTAGATTATAAATCGATGACTATTCCCTAACTTAACCAACGTAGGACACTTTGTTTTAGGGTTCACAAAAGGTCTTATACCAACTGAGAGTATATTCTTAGATTATAAACTCATGACTATTCCCTAACTTAATCAATTTAGGATACTTTCATCTCATATATACAATTAGTGACCTTTTTCCAGGTGGCGTCTTATAATTGGCACATATTGTTTCTCTAATAGCTACCTTGACACGTGGGCTTAAGTTGTCTGGAATACTGACGTGGCAAGTATTATCGAATGCCAGGACGTGCTCAGGCAAAAGAATTTTTTGGCGCGTTGGCGCGTGGTGTCAGTACCGTGACGGAGAAATTTATGAGTCCGTGAGAAAAAAAAAAAAAAAAAAAAAAAAAAAAAAAAAAAAAAAAAAAAAAAAAAAAAAAA
>NW_019272019.1:3664198-3722283 GCF_002738345.1 Cucurbita maxima
AAAAAAAAAAAAAAAAAAAAAAAAAAAAAAAAAAAAAAAAAAAAAAAAAAAGACAAAAAGGATTTTTTTTTCTTTTTTCTAATAAATCTGATGTAAACTAAATTGGGTGGAAAAATAATAAACCAATCTTCCACTGAGATGGATTACTAAAATATTTGCATTAAATTTTAA
Organism: Cucurbita maxima; assembly: GCF_002738345.1. Lineage (NCBI taxonomy): Eukaryota > Viridiplantae > Streptophyta > Magnoliopsida > Cucurbitales > Cucurbitaceae > Cucurbita > Cucurbita maxima. The sequence continues at coordinate 3,664,370 of NW_019272019.1, forward strand.
ATTTAAAATCAAAACGATTAACCTTCTATTTATAAAGTTTCAATTTATATCTGAACCTCGGATCATCCAATATAACGACATTTATATACATTCGTAAAGTTGAAACGAAGGATTGTCGATGGCAAACTAAACGATTTGCAGCTCATTTGAGCTTCTATTCGTCGTGAATACATCGTCTTCCCCTCCTTCAGCTTCGCTATTGACGTCGTTGCAGAAGCTCGAGCGGGTATAAAATATAGGGTCCAAATGTAGAATCATGGGGTAAGGTTAAGTTAGGGTCGAGTTTTTCAAAAATGTCCATGATTTTGTCTTCTTACCCATAATTATTAAACTAAAACCTATTTTTCGATATCATGGAGCAGACATACCCAATCATATCGGTGTGTCGTATTTTTTTTTGTTTGTAGGCACCAGTTCATCCCTTATTTGACCTAAAATTAAACCGAAACATCGTAGGTGTTAAAATATTTATTTATTTAAATTTACTATAACCCGTCAACTTAAAATTTAATGTTCATGGAATTCACCTTTAAATCGTAAATCATCAACAACTGTCGATTGATAAATTCATGAGCTTGATCAACGTTGAAACAAGTATCTCGATGATACGTTAAGAGAATAATAAAAAATAAAAAATTCCAAATACATTACAAAATTTGCACACTACAAAATGTGGGTTGGATTTTTTTTATTCATACCCTATTGGGCTTTTTTATTTTGTTATTGGGCCTATTGGGCTTAGGATAAATGGGCTTCTCCAATACCCGAAAATGAACGAAAAAAAGAAAAAGAAAAAAGAAAAAGAAAATGGAAATTTGGATGAGGTTAGACGTTGGAAGGGGAGTTAATGAATGACACCCAATAATCAAATGATGAGTAGTGGCAGTTTCGTCATTTTACAATCCAACTTGCTCAATTTTTTATTATTTTTTTCAAAGTAGAAAGTTTGAAAAGGTTGGAGGAGCAGTTGAGGCAGAAAATTTTGATGAAAAGAATATTATATTATAAATAATAAAAATAAATAAATACTTATATTTTGACTAAAATCATATTTAAAAAAATAATCTTTAAATTTTTTTTATTTTAGATACAAACTTCTTGATATTGTAATTTTTATATATTTTAAAACTTTTTTTTTCTTCTAAATTTATTAAAAACTATGAAATTTATTCAATTAATTTTTAAAAAATTCACTAATAAACCCTAATTTTTCAATAAGTCTAGACGTTCCGCGTCTTTACTATATGGTTGTCCGTTCCCTAAATTTTTAGAAATAAGTCTAAAAGTTCGACGACTTTAGTACTATATGTCAGTCACAGTAATAATGTTGATTATGACGGGTCGTTCCTTCTTTCAAAATTGTCATATTTAAATTATAATTAGTTAAAAAAAATTAAATGGTAATTACGAGAAGAAATTAAGAAACTTGAGCATATACCGAATTAAATATAGGACTAAAAAATCTTAGATGTAGGCGCCGAATATGTATAGTAAAATCCTCCATTAAAATGGTGGCATATGCATGAATTTGCGACCAAAAGTCTTCCATCAAAATCAAACTTTTTTTTTTCTTCTTCTTTTTTGTGTGTTTTTTTTTTCAAAAGGTGCATTTATTCTACAAAATGTAATAAATGTAAATAAAAATATAGATTATCAAATTCTCAACATTTTTTAAGAGCATTATTTTTTTATTTATTTATTTATTTTTTTTTTTGCCCTAAAAATTTAATATTTATTATTTTAGCTTATAAAAAGCTAAAAATTAATTATTTTGGTACTTATAATTTTAATATTTTTTTTTTCACGATTGTCACTGTGTTCACGTACACATAGCTGTCATTAATTTGTTACAATTAATTTAAAAAATAAATAGTTATTATTTTAATTTAAATATTAAACTAATAGAGACCCAAATAGAATAAATTTAAAATTTTATTTTTATAAATGCTCATTATTTTTAAATACAATAATATACTAATAAGGGGAAGAGTAATATTAAAAAAATTAAAAATTGAATTCTTTTAATAAAATAAGGAATGATTTTGAATTTATAATAAAAGAATATTATTTCCATTAGTACGAGATTTTTTAGAAAGCACAAAACAAAGTTACGAGGGCTTATATTCAAAATAAATAATATTATATGAGAAAAATTTTGTCAACCATAATTACGACTCTATCCCTCCTATTTTAAATCCAAACACAAAATTTAAATTTTAAAAGCACGTGGGGATTTGAGTGAGCTGTTCTTTTCAACTTTTAGAGCTTGATAGGCTTGTATCACGTTTTCCTTTCTTCCTCTATTTTCCTTTTTTCGCACCTAAACAAAGCAACTTATTAACTTTTTCCATTTATGTATTTTAATATATATAAAATTAAAAAAAAATGGTATCAAAATTAAAATTAAACAATTAATTTCAAAATAAATAATAAATAACAAATTAAAACAACGATGTATTAATAGATTTATTTATTTTTGTGGGAATAAAATTCAGTTTACTAAATATTTTAATTGAATTTAAAATTTTAACAACCCTACATTTGTACTCGTGTTTTTTGTTAGCTAAATAATAATAATTAAAAAAAAATGGAAATGACAAATCAACTAATATATTAATTATTATTATTTTTTAAATGTTTAAATTTGGAATTGGTCGGTTGTGGAAAAAGAACAAAAATCTAATATCTTTTTCCTTGATTTTATTTATAAATAATATTTTATTTTATTTCAGTAAAATATAAATAATAATTCATTCATACATTAACAGTTCAATAGTTTATAAAAAAGGAAAGAAAAAGAATTCGTTTTTAATTAAAATTAATTTATTTGTTTACGAGAATATCTAATTATGGCAATTTTTTTTAATTAATAAAAAAAAGATTCGAAATTTCCAAAAGTAGTCAAAGTTTTCAAAGGGCTAACAACGTTTTTTTTGCTGCTTATTTCACAGTCTTACCACCTTTTATTTTATTAAAACATTACCCAATATTTATGTAATTTTTTTAATTATTTTTTATTCATATTTAAACTAATAATTAATATTTTGTTTATTGAAATATGCTCAGATTAATTAATTTTTAACATTTATTTAATGTTCGGTTCTAATAATTCTATCGTTTTGAATAAACATAGAGATAATTGTGATTAATTAAAATATACATTTTTAACTGCAATGACTAAAATAAATAAATAATTATGTTCCATTTGGATAATTACATTACCATCATTATTTATTTTTTATTTTTTATTTACTAATATTTTTTCTATTTGAAAGTGAAATATAATAATTTCAAAAGGTTAGAATGTTATATTCAAAGGAATTTAATTATTTCTTTATTTAATATGATTTTTTTTTTCAAAATTAATTAATATTTGACCTCTTAAAACCCTTTAGCATTAAATGCTCCTCCAAGCATTCCATTCAAAAAAGAGTTATTGAGTTCAATTTATTGGTATTTATAATAATAATAATAATAGTAAGAATAATATTGGAATTCATTAATTGCTTGGAAGAATAAGGTGTGAAATTGAGATATATGACAAAAAAAAAAAAAAAAAAAACATTAAATATTATATTTGACCCAAAAAAAATTAAAGCAAAAAATGAGAATTCAAATGTATATGAAAATTCATAGTCATTTATTTTTTTTAAAAAAATCTATAAATAATTAAATATACACAAATTTCAATATCTTTCTATTATTAAATTCGTCTTATCTAAAATTATACTTAAAATATTCTTGAAAATTTTGTAATAATATATATTTATAATTTTTTTTTATGGGTAAAAAAGTCAAAATTCTCTCGAAGTTTCTTTTTTAAGAAATTTACGGTTTCATCAATTACGAAGCTAGACACGAGTAAAAATAAATTAATATTATTAATAGTTATTATATTATGAGAAAATTAATTATCAAAATTCATATATATATATATATATATATAAATAAAAAAGAATGATGTTATTGGTAATAATTATTTACAAAAAAAAAAAAAAAAAAAATCATTTATTATTATTATTATTATGGTAATAAATCTATAAAATGGTGGTCAAAATGTTGAATGAGTCAATGAAATTGACAATAAAATTAATATTTGTAAGTTTCTCATGAGAAAAATGATACACACCAATAGGCAATCAAATTGAAAAGACATAAATAATTGGTGCAACTTTTCATGACAACTCACCTTGGAAATGAATGACCGTTGAAAAATCTTGTGATATATTTATGGTAATAATAAGGTTTTTTTTTAATTTATTTTATTGTGTGATCTATTTTAATAATGAAAGTGCTATAAACTAACTTGTATCGGGTTTTAACCTAATCATATAATATATAGTTATTTTTTTCGATGGGAGATTGTATTTATAATTAAATGAGCAAAATTAATAGTGTTGGTAGGTTGGATTAGGTCCCGCTGACCAAATCCGATTGTTCGAGCTTTTTCATCTCAAATAATAAATAATAAATTTGACTCAAACCAATTATAAAATATTTGGGTTTGGATAGTTCGAGTGGTTCATTTATTTAAATTTTTAATTTTAATAAATTTATTAATTCGTAAAACATATTTTTATTTATTTTCAACCATTTAATTAAGTTTTGCAACTCTAATAAAATAATTATGAAATTAAACTAAATAAAATAAAAAATATATATATGTATATATATAAGTAAAAATGTATTAAAAAATTAGTAATAAATTCAAGTTATTTTAGTTCACTCGACCCAAAATAAATTTATAATCCAACTCAAATCGTAAGAATTGAGTTGTGTTGATCGAGTTTTTTGGGTCATCGGGTTTTTTTGAATATATGTAAGTAAAATTATGGAGGACGCACGTGAAAAAGTTGCCAAAGTGGGATGATTGATCGTATTATAGTGTGAATATAAACGTACATGTTAGATGTCAATCAAATCATATAGTATAAAAGGTTTGTTTATCGAGATCGAAAAGACATGACCGATGATCCTGCATTTGTGTGGACATAGACGTAATCGATGTCGGCTCAATCATGTAAGATATTAAAAAAGAAAAGGAAATTTTTGGAAGTGAAAGGCTAAATTATTTTCTTAGGTTTTGAAATGGGAGAGATGGGTACAAAAGTAGGCACCGTCTTTAATTGACACACCAAATTTTTTATAGACAAAAAAAAGGAGAATTTGATCACTGTCTTTGGCTCTTCGGCTTTCTTTTAGGTTACGCCTTTGACTTCTAATTTCCCACTTTTTTGTTTTATTATTATTATTTTTTTTAAAGTTTTATTTTAGTGTTTTAAAATTATTTTATTCAATTCCCGGACTATAAATATTTATTTTAAAAATTCACAACTATCAGATATTGTCGGTTTTGACATAAAAAAAATATATTAGGAAGAGATTTCTACATACTTGTAAGGAAAATCCCCAACTGACGTACACCGAATGTTTCCACATCGAGCGTCCTTGACGTTACATTGCCCGATGTACACCGAATGTTTCATTCCCCAACCAATGTGGGATCTCAAAATCCTCCTCCCTCGAGGGGCTCAATGAGCGTCTTTGTCAGCACAACGCCCGATGTCTAGCCATGATATTGTAACATTTCAAGTCTATTGCTAGCCGATATTGGCCTCTTTGGATTTTTCCTTTAAAGGTTTTAAAATGCGTCTAATAAGAAGAGACTTCCACACCCTTATAAAAGAATTGCTCGTTTCTTCCATTTGTAACAATTCAAACCCACTACTAGAAGATATTGTCCTTTTTGACCCGACACCAGTCTCACAATTTCAAAACATGTTTACTAGGGAGATGTTTCCACACTCTTTGAAGGAATGTTTCGTTTTCCCCTCCAACTCGTGAGATTTTACAATGGCTGGAGCTAACAAAACTATTTTCGTATTAATATATTTTTGTATTTGTTCAAATTATTTATTAAATATTCGAGATTTTAAGTATAAAACGAAGATGTGAATGGATAAACTCATGAAATCGAGGTTCAATCTCTCATTTTCACAATTTTATATTAAAAATAATAGTTTAATTCACACTTCAGGGTCTAGCGTCATCGTTGGCACTCGTTCCTTTCTCAAATCGATGTGAGATCCCACCAAATCCACCCTCCTTCGTGGCCCAACGTCCTTACTGACACACCGCCTCGTGTCTACTCCCTTCTAGGAACAGCCTCCTCGCTGACACATAGTTCAGTGTCTGGCTCTGATATCATTTGTAATAGCTCAGGTCCACCGCTAGCAGATATTGTCCTCTTTGGACTTTCCCTCGAGACTTTAAAACACGTCTGCTCGGGAAAGATTTCTACACCCTTGGTGTTTCGTTCTCCCCTCCAACCAATATGGGGATATCACAATTAATATGAAATAAAACATAATAATCGGGCGAGATACAATTTTTTATTTTTTAATAATGTTATCTAAATTGAAAAAATGTTGGTACATTAAAAATTAAATCATATACTTAGCCAAAAATTTGTTGTAAATAAATATTTACTTAAAAAAGTTTTTTTTTAAAAGAATTAAAAATGCTTGAAGCATTTATTAAGTATGGAGGGAAATTTTCAAAAAATAGAAGCTTAAAGCATTATATTAAATATATATATATATATATATATATATATATATTAAATACTAAAGGAATTTTACAAAATGAATTATAAGACCGAATATAAAAGGAGAAAAACATGAAAAGGAAGTTCATAAAAACTACGTAGTGTGAAAGTCTAGGGCGTTAGACTAGAGAGGATTTTCGGTTTCCGCTTTCCACAATTGCTGCTTCCCGCCTCAGATTATCTCTTCGCTTCGATTTCTGTGAGCTCCATAGACGGATTTGAAGAGAATTTCAGAATTTATGCCGTCTTCATCTGATTTTATATAGCGATTATATTGATCGGTCGATCGATTTCCTCTTCGTCTTCATCTGATTTTATATAGCAATTATATCGATCGTTCTATCCATTTCCTCTTCGTCTTCATATGTTTTTGTATGACGATTCAGTATTCTTCTGCATCAAGTAATCGTCATAGTTAGATTTCTTCGTTTTTCGGCCAAAGAAGATGAAATCCTGTTCATCGGAGAGAATCGGAGTTAGACGGTATAATAAATCGGAACTGCCGCGGCTGCGGTGGACGCCGGAGCTTCATCGCTACTTCGTTCAGACCGTCGAGATCCTTGGCGGAAGAAATCGTAAGTTGTATTTATTAGGTTTGTTTACTTTCACGGCGCTTGGAAACAGAAAACTGTTTCAGAAAGAGTGTATGCGTCCGTATTGGAATCTTGATTGCTTTTTTCTGAAATCTGACTTGTTGCAGAAGCAACGCCGAAAAGAATCCTGCAAATGATGGGAGTGAAAGGACTGAAGATATCACACATAAAGAGCCATTTACAGGTGCTTTTCAATTAAATTTTGATAAACGCTAATTTTCCATCGATATCGTTGGTTCGAGTGATTATTATTTTTTATTACGGTTACATTTCCTCGTCAATTCATTAAAAAAAAAACCTCTCCGATTTTTTAAAATCTATTTATAGTTCCGGTATGATCATGCTTGATTCAGTCTTTGGATGGTGAATTGATACCAAAACATATACAGACGAATTAAGGTCTTGTTTGATTAGGTCTTATTTAATCCTTCCACTGGATGTTTCCGTTTACAATTTGGAGTTTGTGACTTGTATAACCTGTTAGAGTCTGCTGATCTCATAAGCCTACCACAAATCATAGTTTTAAAAAAAAGAATAAGCACATTTTATACGAGATCTATACAAACCAAGCATGTTTGTTAAGTATATTTGAATTTTCTAACTCCTAATTACACAAACTCAAATTTGATTTGTTAAACCTAATGAGCCGAACATGATCTATGATGAAAAGTATCTTCATAACCGGAAAAGACAAATTATGAATAAAAAATTCCGAGAAACTTATTCAAATATTTGAATCAAGCCGTGTAAACTCTCTCTCTAAAGGTGAAAATGGCATTAAGCCAAACAGACTAAGACGATAAGAATAATAGTAGCTTCCTAGGTAGGATTTGAACATTGTATTAATTAACTTTTGGTTAGGTACATTCCGTACAGCGGGAGAGAAAAGTAGGCTTTAATTCAATTAAATATGAAAATAAAGACAAAAGAAGTAGAATCATTACGAGTTCGTGCATGGCGACGCTACTCATTTTTAATCATGAGTCGTAAATAACCATTATTCTTTGTGAGCGTGTACATAGCTTTTTGTATTCTAGTAAAATTCTTATTCTTCATTATTTTTCACTTTTTATTTATTATCTATCCATTTTGGGCAGATGTACAGGAGTATGAAACTAGAGCAGGGCAGTAGTAGTAGGTTCGAGGATGTAGTGCTGAAACAAGCCACGAAGCAGACAAGAGGAAGAACGCTGCACTCTTCTGATATCAAAATCTTCTTATCTTCGGTCTCCTCTTCAAGTGGGTATGTTCATCAATTTTCTTCCTCTAATCATTTACTACGACCGTAAAAATCGTTTTATTTTGTTTGCTCCCATTTAATAATCATCGGGACTTTGTTTGATGATTTTTTTTTTTATTATTATTTAAAATTAAATTTATAAAGACTATTTTTATTCTTTTTTTTTTTTTTTCGTATTGTTATCAATAATTTAAAATATCAAGTAAAGTTTTTAAAATTAAGAAATGTAGTTTTTTAAAAAAATTTAATTCAAATATTTTTTTTTAAGAAAGGAAAAAACGACCATAAAAAAATTGAAAAGAGTTGAGTATAAATTTCAATAACAGAAAATCTTATCATATTTTGTTTTCTACTTTTTATTTTTCATCGTTGAATGTTAAATTTATAATCTATAATTTTTTTTTTTTTTTTATTATGCTATCTTAAAATTTTTAGGGATGTTTTCAAAATTGAATTCAATAATTTAAAACTAAAAAAAAATTTAAGGAATCACAATCTTATTTTAAAAAATAAAACATTATAAAAAAGTCGAAACGGTACTTCAATATGAATTATGACATCTTTTTTTTTTTTAATAAAATGGTTTTGTTGTATTTTGTAATTATTTTTGGAAACTTCTACATATGTAGACCATTATATACCATCGATTACATGTAGCTTCAAAATTTTATTTAATTTATTTTGATCTAGCTTTTCTTCGACTTCCATTGCCTCTCCTATCTTTTATTTATTTAATTTGTTTTGCGAAAATAAATTAAATAAATAAATCGATATGGGGAGGCAATGGAAGTCGAAGACAGCTAGATCGAAATAAATTAAATGTTTTGAAATACATGGAAAATATAACTTCTATCTTTGCATTTTTAAAAAAATTATATAGCATGTTTGTGAAAGTTAGATCAAAATATAGTTTAAACTCTCTTAATTTTTAGATATAAGGGTGTGAAAATCAAAAGATAATTGAAAGTAAAGTACTAATTAGATTATATAATGTTAGGTTGATTATGAAACGTTTAAAATATCCAATTTTTTTAATGAAAACAAATATCTAATGTGTTTTATTTAATTTAGTTTAGTTTCCATGTCCTAAAAGTAATATAAAAATATATATTAGATGAAATTTAATTCTCTTGGTTTGGAACATGAACTTAATTAAATAATAGTATATATATAAAAAAAGAGCGTATTCAATATATTGCAGGACATTGAGAGAAGAAGAAGAGTTCAACAGAAGTAAAAGAGAACACAAATCTTCATCCATCATAAAGGACAGCATTATTTCTCAACAGGTAAGTAACGTTTCAAATTTTATTTGAAATATGGTATTCAATTTATTTTTTGAATCATATCATTCTTTTTTTTTTCTTTCTAATTTTGAAAAAATCCCTAATACATCAGCCAATTAATTTGCTTTCTATATAACAAACTTCTAAAAATATTTTTATCTAAATCTAGAAACAAACAAGAAAACTTTATCACTTTGTTTTCGATGGCTTATGGCATGGGCGGCATGTCATTGATCTCAAATATCCTTCCCAATATAACAAGAAAAGATTATCACTTAATTGGACGTACAATCCTATACTTGGTAAATAGGAATAATTTCTAGGGACTCTTCAAACTCTCTCTCTCTCTCTCTCTCTTATTTATTTATTTAAAAAATTAGGATTAAAAGTGTAGTTTTTTAAATTTTAATAACCATAGAGACACTAAATGATTTGAACTTTAAAAATACGAAAAATCTTATAAACCCATTGAATGAAATATTCTTTATATGGTAAATTTTTTATTAGCCTGTGATCTTCTAGACCTATTTGGTAACAATTATTATTATTATTATTCTAATTTTATGTTGGATTTTGCTTTTATACTGATATTTTCAACTGAAAACAAAATGTCTTTTTTAAAAAAGAGAATTTTAAAGAAAATATTAAGTTGAAGGGAAGAAGGTTCGAGAAAAGAACGGCAAGAAGAAATTTTAATATTTTGAAAGAAAAAAAAGTATCATATATTAGTATCATATCAAACACTTCATTTTTCCTTAACAGAAAAAATTCCCAGTTTTAGATTCTGAAAACCGAAAACAAAACTTTTAAATAACATAATTGGTTTTAATTTGAAATTTAAATTTAATTACTACTTAAAATTTCAGAAATGCACAACACCTAAAAAAAACTTTACTTGAAATTAAACATTTAACCTTTTTATTTATTGATTTATTGATTTATTGAATTATTTTGCAGGATTCAGATTCGTGCTTGCAAAGCAGAATGTCAGAAGAGATGTTAGACGACCAGGAGGAAGCATGTGACTGTGAACTGTCGTTATCCCTCAAACCCACTCGTTCTCCAATGACACAACAATTATGTGGCCAAGATGTCAGCAGCTCTTCCAATTCTACCTCCCCACAAATTTACCAATTCAATTTTGTACAACTAAAACAATTTCCCCTTCCTCCCCACCTTACAAATTTGGACCTAACCATATGAAACCCCTTTCCCATTACATTCATAGCTTTACCTATTTTAATTACCCTTTTTCTGTGGATTATTAGGTATTTTATTACATTTTTGTGTGGATTATATGGTTTCGGTGTAATGTTCTATTTCATATTATATGATTAAGTCACCAGTTTAGTCTCAAAATTTTCAACTAGGTATGTAGTATGATTTTATTTAGATACTTTTTTTAGACAACTAAAAATTCAATAGCCCTATTAGACACTTTAAAATTTAGGAACTAAACAGTAACAAGAAATCGAGAAACCTAAACAAAATTGACACAAATATATATAAGTTTGAGAAATTAAATCGGAAACAAACCAGAGAGACAGATTATATCAGCAAAGGCATTGCATTGATTGCAAATATCCCATCCTGTAAATCTACAATAAACAATCATTCATTATGCATTAAATAATGCTAATTTTTTTTCCCATTATTTTTTATCTAGAATGGCTATCTATGTACTAAAAATTAACATGAAATTGTACAGATTTGCAACTTGAACATGTACAAGTGGTGCAAGAAAGAAGAGAATTTTGAAACACTACCTTATCTCACAACGTTGGCCCAAATAGCAGCAGATGTTTTTCTCTTTCATTGTCTCTTTGCCAATGTCTTTTTCAATCCTTTGAATATTATCGCGAACCACATACAGTTCATGACCGATAATACCAATGGAACAACGAAAACCAAAAGCTGCCCAAAAGCGTGCATCTGGAGAACCTGTATGATTAAGGGAAATGCATTAACACAAACTTCAGAACATGAGCTTTTTCTTTATTTTTCTCTACCAAATTGAACAAATACGTCAATTTCTTCAAAAATTCATTGAAAATAAACTATATATAACACACAAATCACATTTCTGGTCATAATATTTTGACAACTTTATTAGAAGTTTTAGCGTTAAATTATTAAATAATGTGAATTTAAAGTTAGAAGTAATCATCAGACTGGATGGAGGCTATGATTTAAATGGCACACAGCTATGATCACAGAATTATTCACCCAAAAGACGATTGGTGTCACATGCCACGAACAATAAAAAGTCTCAACTACTAACTCCAACTTGACAAGAGGGACCCCAAAGAGAGATTGTTAAAACACTTTATGTGGCAAAAAGAATAAAGTACAAATTAAAAAAATCAAATTTTCAAAAAACAAGCTAAAAAAGAGAGATCTCAACTACAAGAAAGGACGTCGATCCAAAAGAATGATACCAAACTGAAAATTACAAAAAGTAATGATTAAGGACTCTCCCCCATACCATATCCAAAAATCATTACCATGTTTCATAACTGAGGGTTGGTAAATTTGAAAATTGTTGAATTGATTTGAGAGAGATCATAAAATTTTCCAAAAAAAAAAAGAAAGACACCCCAAAACCTTCTCAAGTCTATCTATAATTCCCTTTTTGAGTACAAAATGAAATCTGAATCTAAATTTTTTCTAACTTAGGACATAAAAATATCTCCCTAAGCTTTCATGCTTTTGTCAATAGGTTCCTAACTTCAAACTTCAAACTTCAAAGTGTTTCAAAAAGTGTCTAATAGATCTCTAGATTTTTTATTTTGTGTCTAATCTTTAAAAAAATAATTCAAGTTCTTGAACTTTCAATTTTGTGTCTAATAGATACTCCCAACATATTCAACTTTGTTTAAAATTAACAAATATATTAGTCATAAAATTAAATTATGTATCTAGTAAGATATTAAACTTATAAGGTTTGTATAGTAGGTTCATGAATTTTATAGAATGTAAAATACAAAATTAAAAGTTCGAACAACTTATTAATATAAAAATAAAAGTTTATGGACTCATGAGATACTTCCAAGGTTTTATAAGATGTAAAATTGAATGTTTTGAGACATATTAGATAATTTTAAAGCTTAAAAGAACATTTTCACACAAATCTAAAAGTTTGGAAACTAACCTTGTAATTTAACCATGTTTTTTCATTTTTTTTAAATTTCATATAATCAATCAAATTAATTCTTTCTTATAAAAGAAAAATGTTCTATTGATTTGTAAACAAGGAAATAAATATATGTATATGGCACATGGTTCATATGATTCGTGCAAGCTGACGAGTCTCTTTCAAACAATTGTAGACTTGTACTGCGACCAAGTTATCATATGGCCAGTAACAGATTGTTAATGTTTTGCCATTAGTATGAAGTATGTTTGGATTGAGTTTTTTAAGTATTTAAAAATACTTCTTAAGCATTCATAAAGTTATTTCAAACAATTGATAAAAGGTGAGATTGATGATACCTGATTCAAGTGGAAGTAGACATGGTAAAACATGTACATGAACAGAAGAATTCTGGCAACCTGATATAATATACAAGTTAAATTGATTTGCTCCCAACTCTCCATGGAGCACACTTGAAAAGAAATATAAAATCAAAATACATATATAATAATCAGATATTTTATACTCACCAGCCAAGCGAAGAATATCACAACCCCATTTATGAGGTATGCTTTTGACTTCTTCATTCCAGCTGTGTCAAGGTACCTATACAAAGGGAATTGTTTCTTTTAGATCATATTCTGATGAAATGCTATACACAAGATAAAGATAAAAACATTCCCTTAAACATTTTTTATACCAACAAACAGACGTGAACAAATTTTGAAATCAAAATCAACCCTATTTCACTTGTAATTTATTAACAGAAAACTACCATCTCAAATTGATTCCAGGTGTAGTCGTTTCAGAGATGAGAACCATGTAGGTGTAAAGTTGCCCCTCACCAGTCAACATAGCATAGGCCACAGCTAAGAGAGAAAGGAGATGATGTAACACCTGAAAAGACAACATTATGATTTTCCACAAACAACAAATTTCCCATATAACCTTTTTACCCAAAAGAATACACAAGATAATATGACAGGAATATACAATAACCAGCAATATTTAAAGGGAGAACGCACTTACATACTCCATTCCACCGAGTGTAGGATAAAACCACAAGATCATTCCCAAATCAGTAAAGAAGTAACCGGCAGACACCTGCAGGAGTAACATCAACATTTAAATCTATTTGAAGTCTATTATGTTTTAGATTGGCAAAATTTCAAGTCTACTATGGAAATGATAGTTGGTGATGGGAGTTACCGTTGGCAACTAAAACAGAGCTCGAATTAAAATAGGTGGACATGAGAAACAAAATGAAAGTTGATTTTCAGACTGTGCAACAACAGAAAAGTTGGCCATATATATGAATTTAGTAGAGAGTTCGCACTTACACCCAGGCCAAATGCAGATACTGTTGAACTACGAAAGGTAATAAGGCCAAAATATCGGTCAGAAAAGAGATCTGACAAAAACACCATGTACAATGACGCTGCTGTGATGAAAATGGCATGGAGAGTTGACATAGCCCTGTAAAAAAAAGCGAACGAAAAAATATTACCAGGAAAAATAAATAAACCAATACAAAGAAGGGAATGATGATTTACCGGTTGTTCCACTCCACCCGCTGAATCCTAGAAAGGTTGGAATAACTCTTGAAGTAAACACCGCTGATCAAATCAGTTACGTCATAGACCTGGAAACGAAAGGATGATTTATAAATGACAGGCAAAAAGAAGAAGAAGAGGAGGAGGAGGAGGACATGCAAACTCACACAGAGAAGAGAAACTACTTAATAGCATATTATTATCAACCTGTTAACACCATGATGATTGAATTGAAGATAAAGTCGCATGCAAGGGACCCACATTCAACAAGATAAAAGAGCCATAAATGACGAGGAGGTACCAATTTACTAGCAAGTATGCCTGCGGGAATGGAAATGTATGGTACAACAGGATCTGATAGTACAAGATACTTAAGTAGTTGCTCAGCCTGGCTTTGATACGACTTCAGTGACATGATTGCTTGTTTCAATCTTCGGTTACAGCATGCTATGGTTTCAAAAGAAACAACAAGATGCCCAATTCCTCCAAATTCTTTAATTTTTCCTCCTCTTTACATCTGTCTTCAAAAGAATAGGTAAGCAGCTTAATCAACATAACGAAGAATAATAGAGATCATGGGCAGATTTAGAAACAAGAGCATTATTCACATTCACCACTCTACAGAGGTCAACCCAAATGGATGGCAAGGGTATTGTGGCAGTGTTCTCTCAGAATCCTAGTTAAGGAATTATGATTGAAATGGTACCCATTATCAAGTTTAAGGCCTCCTTTTGAAGCTTTTTTACTTCTGTAATTAATAACTAGTAGTTTTCCCCTTTTCTATAAGTAAACAATGAAGTGGTTTCTACCTTCTAAAACTCTTCTAGGTGGAATCCTTTTGCTTCCAATGCCAACTGGAGGGACTTTTTACAAACCACGGCATTTTACTTGGGTTAATGTCTCATCTCTCATTACAATTTTATGGTATCTAATGAAAACTTTATGTTTTCTACTAATTTGTCAGAGGGAAAGAAACAGTGTTCAGCAAGGGTTGCCGTTGTTTTGGGAATAGTACTTGACATTCTTCTTAATCGTATAGTGCGCCAATGTGCAAAAAGCAGCAGACAGAAGATAAATTAAATAGTCATTACAAAGTAATATTGGTAATCCAAGCTTGAATATTCCTCATGTATAAAGATTGCTTAAATCCCCCAAAAGAGAGAATACGAAGGGGGAACATGGAGGACCCAGGAGCCAGTCTGCTGTCAGGATCAAAGATGAAATTTCATTTGAAAACAAGCGGAATATAGAGGCTTCTTTTGTTCTATAGTACAGCATATGGCCTCTTGGTGTTGTTCAAATCACAAAGACATCTTTTGTAATTATAATATCTCCATGATTATTAGAAATTGAAGTGAAGCAAACGAACATGTGAAGATTTTATTGTTCACAGGTTGATAGTACAGAGCACCTCCTAAACCAACATAAGCCAGCAATTCAATGAAGTTCTACACAATGAATAATACATAACAACCTCAGCCAAGAAACTGAAAGATAAAATCTACCGAACAGAAACATCGTGAATTAGCTTCAGAGTCCCACAGGATGTAAAATTCCCACTTACACTTATCATGAAAATTGAAATGCAAAGAAGATCGCCAAGGACCAGTGACCAGCAAGTTTAACAATGGCAGTCTAATTTAAACTCCTAATATAGGAGGAAAAAACCAAAAGGCAATCAATCACACTGAAAATATATGTAAATGAATTTAAAAAACAAAAACAAAAGAAACACAGATTAAGCACAACAGGTAGAGTTCAACATGACAAAGGAACTGAAAGACAAAACCAGGCGAGCACAAACTGTGAATTAAGTTCAGAGTAACACGGTATGTAGAAATTATGTTACACTAATTACAAAAATCATTCTTCCAAGAACATCACAGCAATCAAAAAGTTTCACAAATGCAGTCCAACATAAACAGCAACAAAAAGCAATCAACCACGCTAAAGAAATAAATAAATAAACAGGTAGAATTCAAATTTACAGTAATCACCAAAATTGAAACAAGAAGATCTTCCAAAAACATCGACACAATCAGCTAGTTTCACAAAGACATTCAGACATGAATTTATAAATTCTAAGGCAGCAACAAAAGTAATCAATCACATTGTATAAAGAGGGAAATAAACAGGTGGAATTCAAATTTACACACAACATGAAGATCAAAACACGAAGACGATCCTCCATAAACATCAGTAATCAGCAAGTTTCACGAAGACAGTCCAACATCAATTTCTAATGCAGCGACGGAAGCAGTCACTACACTGAAAAAGAAAAAAAAAATAAACAAATAGAATCAAATTTACACTAATCACGAAAATAGAAACACGAAGAAAATAGTCCAAAAACATCACCAGCAATCAGCCGATTTCACGAAAGTAGTCGAACATCAAATTCTAATGCAGCGACAAAAGCAATCGATCACACTGAAAAATGAAAGAAATAAACAAGTAGAATCATATTTACACTCATCGCGAAAATCAGAACACAAAGAAGATCGTCCAAAAAACGTCAACGGCAATCAACAAGTTTCGCAAAGGAAGTTCGGCATCAATTTCTAACGCAGCAACAGAAGAAATCAACCAAACTAAATAAAACAAAAACAAAGATTAAGCACAAAACAACGCAATCAACAACACGCATTAAAACAAAATAACAAATAACACAGAAACGCGCGTTTGAGAAAAGAACATCAATCAAAACAAAGCGATGAGCAAAAATCACCACATATATCACCGAAACCATAAAAACTCACCGGCAAATCGCCAGAAAACGTCGCAACGCGCCGGAAAAGAATCAGCAACCAATAACAACTGCGGATAGATAGATAGAGAGAGAGAGAGAGAGAGAGAGACGTAGCAGAAATACGGAGAAAGCGAATGATAGTGAAAATGATGCTGAAAAATAAGGCAAATATATATATATGGAAGGGATATGGAAACACCAATAACTTCTGTTAGCGAGGGAAGGAAAATAAAAATGTATTTACCTTTCTATAACTGTGGATATACTGCGAATTGTGCTTCCATTAAATTAGTTTTCCTTTAATTAATTTATTTATTTATCTAAACTTACGATATTATAATATTTGAGGAATTAAATGATGAAATTAAGTGGGCATTCAAGAAGTAATTACAAAAACAAAAATTATGAACTTTTGAGTTATATTGTGCGACCGTGCCCTCATGAAAATTTAAATAGGGGGAGAGTTTCATAATCATACAATGAAAACAGTAGATTATGACCTTCACGTACAACATAATGACCTAAAGTGACATCTGTTTGGGCACTCGAGACTGAAGATGGAGACTTAGACAAGCAAGTATCGTGATACAACCAAAAAAGACGGTGCATCATTCAGCATACCGAGAAAAATGTGCATTAAAGTTAAGCTAAGACATAAGGAGGAATGGAGCTAACAAGTAGATAAGAGCGTCTGTCGAGTTTCCAATTGACACTAAATTTGGCTAACATTCATAGCTGTAAAATTGTATGTCGAAACTCAAAATTATTTACAAATATTGACACCAATTTTTGTCCGTAGTAAATTATAATAATAATATATTTTTTTTAAGACGAAGATATTAAACTATTTTTTAAAAAATATGGTAAAAAAAATTATAAAGTATTATTATTTTTTTCCCTAATAAAATACAAACATTTTCGGTCTAAAATTAATAAAAAATTTTAAAGAATGTTAAGGATATTATTCACATTTTTAATATTATAATTTTTTTAAAAAAAAGTTAAAGGACATTATTCACATTTTTTAAGATTTATAAATATTTATAAAATAAAGTACAAAATTTCTGTATAATTTTATTAATTTAGCTTACTTTTTCTATAATTTGAGTAAAGTGTGAATTAGGTATCCATTAAATCCTATCTTCTAAACATTTGGCCCACAAGTTCAATTTAAAATGTTGGAGGTCTTTCGAGGACAAACCACGAACATGATCGAAATTATAAATTTTTAATACGTTTAATCGTGTTTATACAAGCGCTCGAGATGATATTTAAGTGAAAAGAAAACAACCTTTGAGCCCGACCTAAAATTTTTCGGTAATTCAATATGTAAGGAACATACGAGATATTTACTGTTTTCTAATCAACGATACATGTCTTAATTAGATTGTATTTATATCCATAAAATACTTTGAATGTGCTCGAGATTTAATAATGAAGTACCTATGATCTAGTTGGGGGAAGTTTGGGCTGAAATTAATGCCTAAGGAGTGTTCTACTTTTTCGAGATTGGGATAATATGGCATACTCGCTTGAGGATCATTGCAGGACGTCTGATGGCTAACGATTCAGAAACCAACGGTGGCGATGTAAAGGATTTAATAAACTTTTGACTAATCTCACCCATTTGATTCGGTTTAAGATCAAATTTATATGTTTCTTTTTCTTCTGAAATTTTTTATTTATTTATTTTTGTATTTCACGAATTGATTGGATTGGTTAAGATATTGTTTAATAAAATTTTTCAATTCAATCAATAATTATTAAGTAATAAACTCAACCTAATTTAATTATAATTATTTTTTAGGTTGGTGGGTTCATTTATTAAAATTTTTATTTTAAGAAAATATTTATTAATTTATTTTTAAGTATTTAATTAAGATTCGCATTGTTTAAATCATTTTAAAAAGTTGTTGAAGAATAAATAAATAAAAATAATTAAAAATTAAATAAGAACAAAATAATTATATGTATACACAATTATATCATGAGCAAACATGTATATTTAAAATGATCGTTTTATGAAATTCATCCACCTAACAAAATTTATAAATTTGAATTTATTTAATCAAATAAGAAAATGACACGTGTCAACCAAAGAAATCAAAACAGGTAGCATGGCATTAAAGCCTCTAAAACTAGTATTCGATTTGATTCCGAGCTTTACAAAGCGATAGAGTGAGAAACAAGTCTCAATTGGCGGTTTAGGTTGCGTACTAAGTCGAGTTGTTCAGTTCTATCTTATGTTAGTACTAACTAAATTTCATGACTTAACAATTAGTGACAGTTTATCAGAAAAACTGTAACAGTTCAAGTATAAGTTTATTGCTAGCAGATATTGTCTGTTTTTTGCTTGTTACATAATGGTATCAAAGACAATCACCAAACAATGTGAGACACTGGTTAGAGTAAGGCTAGACTCTCTCCATACCATAGTAGACACGTTTTAAAACTGTGAAACTGAAGACGATATGTAAGGACTAAAGCAGACAATATCTATTAACAATGGCTTGAGTGGTTACAAATGGTACCAGAGCCAGACACTAGGTAGTGTGCCAATGAAGACGCTGGCCCTCAAGGGAGGTGGATTGTGAGATTCCATAGTAGACACGTTTTAAAACTGTGAAACTGAAGACGATATGTAAGGACTAAAGCAGACAATATCTACTAACGATGGCTTGAGTGGTTACAAATGGTACCAGAGCCAGACACTAGGTAGTGTGCCAATGAAGACGCTGGCCCTTAAGGGAGGTGGATTGTGAGATTCCATGTTAGTTGGAGAGGAGAATAAAACATTCCTTATACGGGTGTGGAAACCTCTCCCTAGTAGACTCGTTTTAAAACTTTGAGACTAAGAACAATACGTAATAGGGTAACGTAGACAATATCTACTAGCAGTAAGCTTGAGTTGTTATAAAAAATGGTATCAAAGCAAGACACCGGGCAATATGGTCCTTTAACAGACACGTTTTAGTGATTTGGGCTGTTACAAAGACGATAACTAACCAGTGACATTGTCAACAACGCTCGTAAATGAAAGGCTACTTTAACCATTCTAGTATGATTGTGCTTGCCATCTATCATCTCTTTTTAGTAATCTAAAAACAAGCAACAGCCAAAATAGTCAACTTAAGAACATAAATATAAAGAATGAAAATGGGCCATGAAGAAGGCCCATTTGAGAGGCCCAAATGAAGAACAAAACAAGGTCCAAGCTTAACTTCCATGGCGCCCACGGCTCTTCATCTCGTCTCGCCACATTCACTGTATTATTTTGTTGGAATTCTTCCATTCTATTCTTCATTCTCACTCACTGCACAAGGAAAGCCCCCTCCCTCTTTGAGTTGGTTTCCTCCACGCAAAGCCAAACCCACTCTGTGATTTTTCTTTTATATTTCTTCGCCATCATCTCTTTCTACTCTTCTTCAACCCATCATCTCATCATCATCTCCACCAAACCCTCAATTTTCAAATCCGATTCCCCAATTTCTCCGATTCTTTTTTTTTTTTTTTCTATCTCTTCTTCAACCGTTGAGAACTCTTTCCGTCTTCTTGAATTTTCTTTTTCTTTTTCGTTAAAAAGAAATTTCAAGGTTGCTTCTTGTGCGAGAATCTTGCTTTGGACCATCGGTATGTCGCAATTTCTTCTGTTGAATTTCTTTGTTTTGTTTTTTATTTTATGATACGGTATGTTCTTCTCTTGATTCTCTGTCGGTAATGTGTTTGCGTTGGAATTTTGCTAACTATTTGATTGATCGCAAAATGATATTCTAACGGGATTAGTGTTGCGTTGGTTCTTGATTAATCAGGTTTGAGATTACGCTAAGTCGTGTTTTGACTCTGATTATGTTTGCTTTAGTAAAACGACGTCGTTTCTTCTCTTTTTCGGCAGGTAGTTTACTGCTGATTGCATTTTGTAAATCTACTTAAGGAAAGTGGTGAAAGTTGATCTTGCTGGATGATTGAAATGTCTTTAGATTCATATACGGCGCTTGAAGTTGCGGTTCTTGGGAATGTTTTCTTTTTAAAATAATTTTTTTCTTGTTGGTGTTGAAAAACAGGATTTGGTTCGAAGTTCTTTACTATGTTCTTGCGTCTCAATTTGATTTATTGTAGTTTTATGATTGTTTCTTTGGCTACATTGTGGAGTAGTGGGTTAGAAATTTATTCGGGACTTTTTTTGATTCCGAAAATATCTGTTTATCCGTTTATCGTAGTTATATATGGGCTGAGGTGAACTTTTCATGGGAGGTTTAGAGGATGAAGAACCAGCCTCCAAACGCATGAAGATATTGCCGGACAGATTGAAGGGACTATCGAACGGTTCATCTGTGGTCGAGCCTTCAGGGGGCTCTTCAAGAGACTCGATGGCTCGCCCCCTACAATCCGAAGGGGACAATGGTGATGTTATTGGTTCAAAGGGAGTGATCAAAAGAGTAGAGTTTGTGAGGCTTATAGCCAATGCATTGTATTCTCTTGGTTATACGAAAACTGGTGCTTATCTAGAAGAGGAGTCTGGGATACCGCTACATTCTCCGGTCGTAAATGTGCTTATGCAGCAAATCCATGATGGAAAATGGGATGAAAGTGTTGAAACTTTGCAAAAAATTGGTCTATCAGATGAAAGTGTTGTCAAAGCGGCTTCTGTTTTGGTATTAGAACAGAAGTTCTTTGAGCTTCTGGAAGGGGACAAAGTCACTGAAGCTTTACAGACGCTGAGGAGCGAGATTACTCCATATCACGTTAATGAACGCAGAATTCGTGAGCTCTCATCCTGCTTGGTTTCTCCGTCAATGAGGGCTCAAATTGACTCATCATGCCAACAAAGTGCAAAGGCCAAGGCTCGGTCACAATTACTGGAGGAATTGCAGAAACTTCTTCCTGCATCTCTTATGATACCGGAAAAAAGATTGGAACATTTAGTTGAACGTGCCCTTTTGTTGCAACGAGATGCTTGTGCTTTCCATAACGCCTTAAATAAGGAGATGTCATTATATAGAGATCATGATTGTGGGAAAAATCAGATTCCTTCTCGAACTTTACAGGTGAGAAATATTTTTTTAGAACTGTTTGGGTTAGGTTGAATGGTATCCAATTCATTTACACACACACACACACACATATATACATAACACTATTTTGTCAAGATTTATCTTTTCATATTGTATTAATATAATTTTTTCATTTTAAGGGAAAAAATTGTAACTGCGCGGGTCGTTTCTTTCTGCTGTTAGCTGAAACTTTTAATTTTTTTGATTTGAGTAGGTGTTACAAGATCACAGCGATGAGGTTTGGTTTTTGCAATTTTCTCACAATGGAAAATACTTAGCTTCATCTTCCAGTGACCGATCTGCAATCATATGGGAGGTAATTATGGTGATCGCTTTTAAATTTTTTCTCTCAAGAACGACAACTTAGAATTAGTTTATCGATGTGTGTGTGAAAGAAAAGAGGTAGTTAAATATTTCACTCATTCTAACTTCCATTCTTTTATTGATGCTTTCATGTCTAAGGCTTCTTCCTTTTTTTTTTTTCTTCTTTGCCTCATTTTTGTTTTTAGGTAGACTTGAATGGAAGAATTTCTCTGAAGCACAGACTGTTAGATCACGAGCAGCCAATCTCGCTGGTCTCATGGAGTCCTGATGATAGTCAGCTACTAACATGTGGGGTGGAGGAAGCTGTCAGGCGTTGGGATGTCGCTACGGGTGCGTGTCTCCATGTTTATGAAAAGGCTGGTCTTGGACTGGTTTCTTGTGGGTGGTTTCCCGATGGAAAGCATATACTTGCTGGTGTTACCGATAAGAGTATCTGCATGTGGGACTTAGATGGGAACGAGTTGGAAGGTTGGAAAGGCCAAAGAACTCTTAAGATTTCTGATCTAGAAATAACCAATGATGGGAAGAAAATTATCAGTATCTGTAGGGATACTGCGATATTGCTACTCGACAGGGAGTTAAACGTTGATAAGTTGATCGAAGAGGATCAAATAATAACATCTTTTCAATTGTCGAGGGATAATAAGTTCTTACTTGTAAACCTTTTGAACCAAGAAATTCATCTGTGGAATTTAGAAGGCGAGGCTGAGATTGTTACAGCATACACAGGTCACAAGCGCACCCGCTTTGTTATTCGGTCCTGTTTCGGAGGGCTCGACCAGGCTTTTATTGCAAGTGGTAGTGAGGACTCACTGGTACGCTTCTAATTCTAGTCTTATTAACATTTTGATATTAGTTAAATAGATCATACAAAGATGAAGTATAATACATAGGTCGGTTGTTGAAACTTACGAAAATATTCTTTAAAGAAGTTGTCTTTACCTCTATGTATGCATATCTGCCTTCTTATTGCTCGATTAAAGGATGAAGTGAACGTCTTTCTACGAGGTTCTCTATGGTTTAACTGACTGACTTTGATCATCTTGGTCGGGATTGTTGTGGCGTGTTACGGGATTGAGAAGATCCTGATGAACTCTCCCTTTTAGGATTGTATTCCTTCTTCAAGATCTTTTATTTTGTGGGTGTGAGGATTTATGCTTCTCTATATGTGTCGTCTGTTGATATTCATTCTTTTGGATTAGAATTCGTTTTGATAGGGGTAGTTTGAGGTCGGTCGTTGTTGTGGGCTTGGTTTGGTTGGGATTGTTGTAGCGTGTTACGGGATTGAGAAGATCCTTATGAACTCTCCCTTGTAGGATTGTATTCCTTCAAGATCTTGTACTTTGTGGGGTGAGGTTCTATGCTTCTCTATAGGTGGCGTCCGTTGATATTCATTCTTTTGGATTCGAATTTGTTTCGGTAGGGGTAGTTTGAGGTCGGTCGGTCGGTCGGTCGTAGTTTGAGCTTGGATTCGGGTTCGATTGTGGCTGATGGATGATGGTGTATGGATTGTGGCAGGTATACATATGGCAGAGAGGAACAGGGGAGGTTGTAGGGGCATTGGAAGGACACTCAGGGTCTGTAAACTGCGTGAGTTGGAATCCTGCAAATCCTCACATGTTGGCATCGGCCAGTGACGACCATACGATTAGAATATGGGGCCTAAGAGGGCTGGATTTGGACGTTGTCAACTCCAAAAGCAATGAACAACACAGTAGTAGTAATGGTAATGGTAATGGCGTCCATTGTAGCAATAGAGGAACATCTTGAAGAAAGAATAATACAAATTCACACCCATTTGTATTCACTTTTTCTTTCCTTTTACTGTTGTCTCTGTTATTCTGTAAATACTTCCTCCTTCAGCTGCTTCTTCTTCTTCCCAACATCTTGACATTCAAAGTTGCTGCTAATAAAATTCTCTGTCTCCATTTAATTCTCCTTTTTCTTTTATATTAGAAAGATCAAATAGATCTCACACATGTTGGAGAGGAGAATGAAACATTCTTTGTATAAAGGTGCAGAAATCTCTCTTTAATAGACGTGTTTTAAAGTCGTGATGTTGAAGATGATATGTAACAATAGGTCAAAGCAGACCATATTTGCTAGCGGTGGGCTTGAGTGGTTACAAATGGTATTAGAGCAAGACATTCCTTTAAGGGGGTGAGAACCTCTCTTTTTAGTAGATGCGTTTTAAAATTGTGAGAATGGTGATATGTAATGTATTTCTTTGAGGGTGTGAGAACCTCTCTCTAATAGACACGTTTTAAAATTGTGAGACAAATGATGATATGTAACACATTCTTTTAAGGGTGTGAGAACCTTTCTCTAGTGGATGGGTTTTGAAATCGTGAGATAGATATTGATATGTAATGAATCAAAATGGATGATATCTACTGACAATGGTGGCCTCGAGCAGTTACATTTGGGATAGAAATCTAAGCGATCTTTCCTCAAAATTACGTTGTTAATTTAATTATTTAAACTAAGGCATACTTGTAATCTTTTTGTGTATTATTTAAACTAAGGCATACTTGTAATCTTTTTGTGTTTTTTACGTTTTGGTTGATGATATATAATTTAACTAATGACAAAAAAAAAAAAATTATTAGATATAATTTTTTTTTTAAAAAAAATTAATTAGAAAACAGAACAGGAAGCCCTTAAATTCAGCTTCATTACGCAGAAACACCGACCATTTATGCGAAGGCCCAAACCAAGAAGAAGCAGGCCTCCCATGGCGGCCATGTTCCCATTCCTCTCTGCGTCTCCAAGTCTCTCTCGCAGTCTACACCAAAACCTTTTGATGCGGTTTCCTCAAAGCAAAGCCGAACCCAGTGAGCTCCTCTTCCAAGCTCCAACCCACAAAAATGCTACCGACTCTTCCCTTTTCCTTCCCCTTTCTATTTCCCAAATCATCAATTCCAATAAATATTTTATGAATTTTGACCCTCCACACTTCATCTTCTCAACTCTTCTTTCCTTCTTTTATCCTCCTCCATTATTGCTCTCTCCTCCTCCTCCTCCTCCTCCTCTTAAATTTCCCTTCATATTCCTACGCTCGCGGGATTGCTTTATCTTTGAGAATCTTGCCTTCGATCATCGGTTAGTTGACACTTCATCTTTGAATGCTTTGGTTGGATGCTCCAATTCCTTGTTCTTGTTTTGATCTTTGATTTGTTGAAATTGCTTGATTCACTGGAAATGCTGGAAATCTGTTTGATGAACTTCAAATAGTGCTTGTTTTTAAGTCAAAGTAATCGGAGTTTTAGGCATTTTTTGTAATTTTGTTCATTGTTTAAGATCTTTGTAGCTTTCCTTTAATGGCGGATCCTTCTATACAGATATATATATTTATATATGGACTGAGCTACACCTTTCATGGGAGGTGTGGAGGATGAAGAACCA
The DNA here is from genome assembly GCF_002738345.1 of Cucurbita maxima. Taxonomy (NCBI): domain Eukaryota; kingdom Viridiplantae; phylum Streptophyta; class Magnoliopsida; order Cucurbitales; family Cucurbitaceae; genus Cucurbita; species Cucurbita maxima. The sequence goes on from NW_019272019.1 coordinate 3,690,311, forward strand.
GCCTCGAAACGCATGAAACTAGCCTCTACTGAGTTTAGGGCTCTTTCCAACGGTTCTTCCAAGGACTTAATGGCTAGACCCCTACCGTCTGAAGGAGACAATGGCAAGGTTATTGGATCCAGAGGAGTGATTAAAAGAGATGAGTTCGTGAGAATAATTGCTAATGCATTGTATTCTCTCGGTTACAAGAACAGTAGCGCTCGTCTCGAAGAAGAGTCCGGTATACCGTTGCGTTCTTCGTCTGTAAATATATTTACGCAGCAAATTCTTGATGGAAATTGGGATGAAAGCATTAAAACCTTACATAAATTTGGTTTATCCAATGAAAACGTGGTTAAATCTGCCTGTTTTTTGATATTAGAACAGAAATATTTGGAGCTTTTGGAAATTGATAAGGTTATGGAAGCTTTGAAGACATTGAGGACTGAGATTGCTCCACTTTCTATTAACATTGTTAGAATACATGAACTTTCGTCCTTCGTTATGTCTCCTTCACGTAGTGGTTTAATCGGTGAAGAGAATTCGAGAGCTAAGTCTCGGACGAAATTGCTCGGGGAATTGCAGAAACTTCTTCCACCTTCGATTATGATACCTGAAAATAGGTTGGAAGATTTAGTCGAACAGGCCCTTTTGTTGCAACGTGATTCTTGTGTTTATCACAACGCTTCAGATCAAGACATGTCGTTGTATATGGATCATGATTGTGGGAAAAATAAGATACCTTCTCAAACTTTTCAGGTGAGATTTTAAATAATTTTTTGAGATATTATCCTCTTTGGCTAATTTTTTTTTTTTCTTTTTTCGGACAGGTATTACAAGCACATAGTGATGAAGTTTGGTTTTTGCAATTTTCTCATAATGGGAAGTTCTTAGCCTCATCATCTAGTGATCTATCTGCAATCATATGGGAGGTATAATCCCTATCACCCCAATCGAGAAGTATTTACATTTTTTTTATGATCTATGTGAGTATTCGGGTCGGTTGAAGCACACCTTAGCTTAGCTAATCTAAGGTGACAATAGGTTGACCGTACTGTACTTGATTACTGGAAAACTTGTAGTATTTTAATATCGGTAAGTATTCAGGTCCGTTGATGAACACCTTAGCCTAGCTTAGCTAATCTAAGGTGACAACAGGCAAACCTGTATTCATTTTCTTTAGAACTACGCTCGTTGAGCTTATGGAATTTGGTAAAAATTACTCGTCTTGAAAATTTAGTTTCCATAACCAATTTCTTGAGAGTTATTCGGTAAAAATGCTCAATTCCGATCCAACTTTATACGAGGGCTTTCTATTTTTCGTTACTATCTCTTTCATCCTGCCTTTGCTATATTAACCATGCGACTCGGGCCAATACCCCGTGCGTTCAAATATCTAATCTCTGTGTGTACTTGTTTGTTTTGTAGGTAAACTCCAATGGTAAGTGCTCTCTAAAGCATAAACTATCTGGCCACCAGAAACCCATTTCCTTGATTTCATGGAGTCCCGACGATAATCAGCTGCTAACGTGTGGGGTGGAGGAGGTTATTAGGCGGTGGGATGTTTCAACCGGCAAGTGCCTCCATGTTTATGAAAAGGCTGGCTTCGGGATGGTTTCATGTGGATGGTTTCCTGATGGGAAGTCTATACTTGCTGGTATTAATGACAAGAGTATCTCCATGTGGGATTTAGATGGCAAAGAGTTGGACTCTTGGAAAGGGCAACGGATTTCGAAGATATCGGATTTAGAAATATCGGACGACGGGAAGAACATTATTAGTATATGCCGAGAAACCGCAATTTTGCTTCTCGATAGGGAGATCAAAATTGATAGATGGATTGAAGAAGATCAAGTAATAACTTCTTTTCAGTTGTCCAAAGATAATAAATTCTTGCTGGTTAATCTTCTGAATCAAGAAATCCATCTATGGAGCTTAGTTGGTGAACCCAATCTTGTATGTAAGTATACAGGTCATAAGCGGACTCGGTTTGTTATTCGGTCCTGTTTTGGAGGACTTGAGGAAGCTTTTATTGCAAGTGGCAGTGAGGACTCACGGGTAGGCAAATCGTTTGTTCTTTTAACATCTCGAGAACTTAGTTAAAATGAAGGCATCGAATGAAGGATGTCGATGACTTAGTTAAAATGAGAACACTAATCTCTTTCGAGATCTCGAGTTTCTTCTTTCTATGAACTATATAAATACTCTTTTGTATATCCTAATGGATCGTTCGTCCTCGCTGTTTGTAGGTATATATATGGCACAGAGGATCCGGGGAGCTTATCGAAGCGCTGACTGGTCACTCTGGCTCGGTTAATTGTGTGAGCTGGAATCCTACAAACCCGCACATGCTGGCATCGGCCAGCGATGACCATACGGTTAGAATTTGGGGCGTGAAGGGACTAAATGTAAAATCGAAGAATGCATACAGCAATGGCATCCACTATTGCAATGGCGGAGCTTAACGAGAACGCGTACGGCTGCCCCTGGTTCTTATTCTTTTCTTCCCTCTCTGACAGTTGCTCATGTAAATACTTACTATTATCACTTTTCTAAGTTAAGATTCATGTTAAATGGGAATCATGAAGTTTATTTCTGAAATGAATAAGTTATTTCAAAGGTACTCGTTTCGCTTTATTTCGTCTACTTGATACGTTACTGATCTGAGATGACTGGCTTAGGCATCTAGAATACTGTTTATTTTGTTTCACGGGACTGCTTGTCAGGTTCGGGATGGGTTTTGAGCGATAATTCATTGCTTTGGCATCTAGAATACTATTTATTTTGTTTCATGGGATTGCTTATCGGGTTCGGGATGGGGTTTTGAGCGATAATTCAATGCTTTGGCATCTAGAATACTATTTACTTTGTTTCACGGGATTGCTTATCAGGTTCGGGATGGGGTTCCAAGCGATAATTCAATGCTTTGGCAGCTACGATCTTTTGTGGTTTACTTTGAGCATTGAAATATGCTTCATGTACTTCATATTCTTGTGTGAAACTTGATTGAGCCTTTAGTTATCAGACATATAATCTATTGATAGCTTGGTTTTTTCTTACATGTTTCTCTGGCCCTAAATGGGAACGGAAAGGACGGTTTCTGTAACAGTCCAAGTCAATCGCTATCTGATATTGTCCTCTTTGGGCTATTCGTGTCAGGTTTTCCCTCAAGGTTAACATGTCTTTAGGAAGAAGTTTTCACACCATTACAAAGAATGTTTCGTTCCCCTCTCCAACCGATGTGAGATCTCACCGTTTCTTTACTCTTCAATGAGTTGCTTTGAAACATTCGTCTGTTTTGATCTTCTTTTAGGTGTCAATTCCTTGGGATATCTCTTCACCTTCCTCCTAACGTCCCTGGGGTTTTGACTTGGGGCTGGATTTGACAAGTAGATCGAGTTTCGATTTTAGTTTCTTAATCGGGGTAGTAGAGGGTTGCTCCTTGTATTGTTGCTCGTGGTCTACCCTACTATGTTATAAGGAGGTATTGTCAGACTTTGCTGAGTCCAAGGGCTGCGTCGAGAGACACCCTACTATGTTAGAAGGAGGTATTGTCGGACTTTGCCGAGTCCAAGGGCTGCGTCGAGAGATGCCCTACTATGTTATAAGGAGGTATTGTCGGACTTTCGAGAGACACCCTACTATGTTATAAGGAGGTATTATCGTGTGTCGAGAGACGACAAAAGAAATATAAGTTTGCTGTTTTTGTCATAGTTGACTTCATTGTTGGCTTTTAATTGAATATGCTTTTGAGTGATGCTGCTGTCTAAATCCATTTCATATTTTTATGAAGCATATGTTCCATCTCTTTTTCTAAGCTATATTTGATGACTTAAGCCATTGTTTTAAGCTTTATTTGAATTGAGAGATGCACATTGAATGCTCAATCGAATAACGTTATAGAAACGACGTATTATGGAGTTCCATTTGCTATAAATTTAGTCAAACAAACAACTTCTACGTAGCTTTGCGTCAGTGTCGTGTGGTTTATAAATTAAGCTAGGACGTTATTGAAACATTGACTTTTTTGTTTTCAACTTGACGTTTTATGTTATTTAGTGCGAATGTGCTAAGTAGGGAGTACTTGTTCTTCATTGTCACTTTGCTTAGCTTACCGCACTGGATGCACAATCTCATTGATCCGTCTTTTATTATAAACCACATAAGTGCTTTCTAGAGTGTGACGTAGAGACGAATAAAACCCTTGTCTAACAGGTTTTGTAGTTGTACCTCGAAAACCTCTATTTTGATTTGTTTTGTTCTTCTCACTTGTACGATGATCACGTATAACACATACGTGTCGATGGAGGTAGAGGTATCTATCGTATGTATCCAACATTTCAATGGAGGCACATACGATGAAGGTGGGGGAATAGAGAAAAATGTGTTTACGTTGCGTTTACGTTGTTCTTTTTTGGACGGAAGAAAAAATAAATAAATTTAAAAGAAAATTACCAAACAATTAAAACCGTATTTTCATTAGTACCACAAATGAAAGCTTGAATTCTCAACCATTCTCCTTCAGAAACAAAAATCCAAAACAATAAGAAATTCCTTCTTTTAATCTTTGGGGTGCCGTAGCCATGGCGGTGCCGTTAAATTCCGGCCGCTTCTTTTCAATTCCTCCTACAAACGGCCGTAGAATTTACAGAGTGACCGCCGTGGTGGTGGCTGCTTCGGCGGAAGAGAAAGTGAAGTTGGGCGGTTCTGACCTGAAGGTAACCAGGCTTGGCGTTGGAGCTTGGTCTTGGAGAGAACATCTACTGGAACAGCCTTTGATTGGGACGGTAAGTTTATCAAATCACTCTCAAATTAAGTAATAAAAAAAAAAAAATGGAATTAACCCTTTTCAGTTCGCAGTAAATATATGTAATTTTAGTAGTCACAATTAGATAATACATCAATTACTATCTCAAAATTACCGTCAATTTTAGCCTTTATTTACCTTTTCAACTTAGTAACTATGGTAAAAAGAGTTTCAATTATTGTTAAATTGCAGATTACTTGTAATTAAATTTTTTTTTTCAATTTAAATTTAGTAAATTTTTTATTAGATGAATATGACTCTCTACAATAATATAATATTGTCCAACTTGAGTATCACGTTGATCATCAGCTCTCATGGTTTTGTTTTGGGCTTCCCAAAAGGCCTTTATCCCAATAGATAGAGTATTCCTTGATTATAAATCCTTTCATTATCCAACAATCATTTTTTACTATGCCTTCGAGGAGGCTCGACTCCTTTTCTTTTCAAGTATTTTGTTCGACATTTGAGGATTTACTAATCTATTGGCACGACTAAGTTTAGGGCATGACTCTAATACCATGTTAGATGAACACGACTCTCCACAATGGTATGATATTGTCCACTTTGAGTATAAACTCTCATGACTTTGTTTTAGGTTTCCCAGAAGGCTTCTACCAATAAATAGAGTATTCCTTGATTATAAACTCATGAACGGATGTGGGACTTTCATCCTCCAACATTTTTTTTATTTGAATAATTGGATTAGCGGATTGTATTATAGTTTATGGTACAACAATATATAACAAATAATAATAATAATAATAATAATAAATAATAATAATGTTTAAGTCCATAAAATATAATTTATTGATGATTTATTAGAATTAAATTGAAATATTTAAAATCATATAAACTAAATTGAATATTTTAAAATAAGGAACAAACGTCTAAACTAAAATATATATTTAGCTTAATTTTTTTAATTAGTGGAATAATCGAACCATCGACCTTTTAAAATGATACTCGAAGTCATAGTTTTATTTATTGATGTATGCTCGATTTAACATCATTTGAGATTTTTTGTTTCAGATAGGAAGCTAAAGGATACTTTAGGTGCTGTAGAATCAGAAACTCTTTTAGGAAGGTACCCTTTTAAACGACGTTTTTGTTTTTGTTTCTCGTGTCTCTTTTACGACATTTTTATATCTCGTTTCTCAATCCTCGTTTGTAACGTTTTTGTTTCTCGTTTCTTGTTTTCTACTAAGTTTTTGCTTCTCGTTTCTCTTTTACGTCATCTTTGTTTCTCGTGTCTCTTTTACGACGTTTTTATTTGATAATTATGAGATCTGATATTGATTAGAAGAGAATGAAACATTTCTTATAAGAGTGTAAAAACCTCTCCCTAATAGACATGCGTTTTAAAATTGTGAAACTGATTGCTATACGTAATGGGTCAAAGCGGACAGTATTTGCTAGTGGTGGCCTCGAGATGTTACAATAACTGTCTTTATGTCCCACCTAACAACACTTGACTTGACTTTCGAGCGTTACTACATATTCATTAAAGAAAAGAATGCAAAGGATCCAAGAGTTGATGTCACAGTGGCCACAAAGTTTGCAGCATTGCCATGGAGGCTTGGTCGTCGAAGCGTGATATGAGTCCTTAAGGACTCCCTCGCTCGCCTCGGCCTTGCGTCGGTCGACCTGTATCAACTTCATTGGTCAGTGCCTGTTGACTCTTTCAAGCAGCTTCTCTTTACTACATATATAGCTTTGAACTCACTATATTGGCCGGTTTTGGCTTTGTTTCTCAGGCTTGGAATATGGGGAAATGAAGGTTCTTCTTCACTCCTCAACCTTGAATTTTCTCCTTAAAGAAGAAGCTTAGTTCATTAACAATTGCTTTTAAAGGGTATACTGATGGTCTTGGAGATGCTGTTGAGCTGGGACTTGTGAAGGCTGTTGGTGTTTCAAATATACCAGGTTACTCGAGGAGCTCGATTGTGAGATCCCATATCAGTTGGAGAGAGGAACGAAACATTCCTTATAAGGGTGTGGAAACCTCTCTCTAATAGACGCGTTTTAAAATCGTGTGGCTGATGGCAATATGTACCGAGTCAAAGTGGATGATATTTACTAGTGGTGGACTTGAATTGTTACAAATGGTATCAGAGCCAGTCACTAGGTGGTAAGTCCATTCAAATATCTCATTGCTTCTACTATAAAGTTGACTTGAATTTTGCTTCGGTTCTGATATCAACCATAACGATTTGTCATTTTACTCTTAAATAAGTGGGTCGTTTCGTGATTTGATGGAACTAGAGCTGCTGTCGTGTTCTACATTTTCTCAATTCAAATAATTAATGGTGTGAGAACGTGTTTATATTATTATATTGGTACAAATCCATGATTCAAAATAAAATTGTAACAATTCAAGCTCACTGCTAGCAAATATTGTCTACTTTGGTTTGTTACATATCATCGTTAGTCTCATAAATGTGTCTACTGGGAAGAGGTTTCCCCGCCCCTATAAAGAATGTTTTGTTCCCCTCTCCAATTGACGTGGGATCTCACAATCTACTCTCTTTGAGGGTCCAACGTCTTTGTTGACACGCTAATAATGTTTGATTAATCCACCACACCTAAATATTTAGGTGGGAAAGTTATCTTATTTATAATCAAATAAATTACAAAGATATCGAAAGAATAATAAATGAAAATATGGAAGAGATACCCATAGTAATAAGGCAAATATTTATAATATTTGTCTTATAATAAAATATCAAATATAATATATATGGTAAACTATAATTTATTACTAAATATTCTTAACACACACCGTTCAAAGTCTAGCTCTTATATTATTCATTAAAGGTGTGTTTGAGCGGTTACAAAATAAATGCAAATTTAAAAAATTTAAATCGAGATTTAATAGATTTGGTGATAAGTATGTCAATTTTTTCAACGAAAAACATGGTAATTTTGTTTCTTTAATTTGTGGTCGGTGTCGGTGGAGTCTTCCGTTTTAAATGATTCTCAAATAATGTATTACTTAAATAATAATAATAATAATAATATATATATATATATATATATATATATATATATATATTTTTTTTTTGTTTTCCTAATTTAATTAAAAAAATAAAATATTTCCTTACAATTATGAAAAGTAAATAATTTAATTTATTTTTTTTATAATTTTCTTCCAAAAATACAAAATCTTTGAACTTAAGATCATTTAAGATACATTAGAAGGAGAATTGAAAGTTTAAATAATTATTTAATAATTATAAAATTAAATAATTAATAAACACAAAATAACAAATTTAGGATTCATAAAATATTTTTAAAAAAACATACCAAAATAAATAATAATAATTGAAGGACAACAGAATCCAATCCAAATTTAAAAAAAAAACTAAAATAATTAGTTTTTAAGAACATGTTTTTTTCATAAAAAATGGACTAAAGTTCAAATATTTATATAAAAAAAATTATTTTTTAATTTTCGAATTTAATAAAAAAAAAATCAAATATTTTCTTCCAAAAATATAAAATCTTTAAACTTAGGATCATTAATTTTAAAAATATGTTATAGAGAGAATTGAAAGTTTAAATAACTATATAATAATTATAAAATTAAATAATTAATAAACACAAAATAACAAATTTAGGATTGATTAAATAATTAAAATAAAAAACATACCAAAATAAATAATAATAATAAGAATAATAATTGAAGGACAATTTCTATAGCTTTAACCTGAAAGATAACATAACTTTTGGGATAGGCAAAATCAGGTGGTGAGTTGTCATTACTGTTCTTCCGACCACATTTGTCTCCTCTCCCTCTCATCATTGAGAGATATAATAAAACACACCCTCCATGGATATTGATCTTCAACCTCCCCCGTTGGTCCTACAAGAAAATCACAGACGCCTTGCCTCTTCGCCACGTGTCCTCCCCTTCTACTTCACCTCTATTCCTTATAGTACCGAATCTTTGCTCTGACCTCTGTGTGTGTGACGTCCTTTTCCCTCACCACTGGTTTTAAATGCCTTTTGGTCCATTTCTCACTCGCTCCATTGCATTTGCTGTTGAGTTTTCTCCTTTTACAGAGAAATCACGAACAGGGTCACTTCCATTTTCCAGCTTTCTCTCGATTCAAACTCGGATTTCTTCAGGTTTTTGACTCTGTTCTTCGTGTTCTTTGCTTATGGGTATTGGGTTTTGGGTATTTTCTTTCCTTTTCTCTGTTTGAAAGGCTTGATTATGGCATTTTCTAATCATTTCTTTGTTTAGATACTCAATTATGTGCATTATTTTACTGGTTTACTTGGACTTTCTTCTCATTCTTTGGCTTAATCTTCATTAATTATTTCATTTTTTGGTCAAGTTCTATGCTAGATTTTGTGGGTTTAGTGCAATAATTTGTGGGTGTTTCTTGTTTTCTGCTTTGGAAGCCTCTAAGTATTGAATTTTGTGTTCTAATTTGAGATTTTAAGGGCTTTTTTTTTTTTTGCCTTGTTCTTCCATTTTGACAGAGCTTTTGTGTCAAAGCGGCGGCGGCCATGAATTATTGCTTTCCTGATTGGAACTTGGAGGGTGATCTTCCTTCAGCTAGCCATAAGAAATCAATGGGGTTAGCCCTTTTTTCTTGTTGTTTTCGAATGTTTGGTGCATTTTCAACATGGTTTTTAAGCTTTGATGGGGATTTTACAGACATGAACATGATGATCTTGTGGAGCTGTTATGGAGAAATGGGCAAGTGGTCTTACAAAGCCAAAAGGCTAGAAAGCCAAGCCTTATTCAGAAACAGAATCAACCTCTTGATAGGACTAATATTTCTTCTGGAATTTCAAGCACTTTGATTCAAGATGATGACACGGTTTCGTGGATTCATGATCCGCTCGACGACGATTCGTTCGACAAGGAATTTTGTTCTGAGTTCTTCTCCGAAATGCCACAAACTAGATTTGGTGCCTTTGATGCTGCTGCTGCTACTCAGAACTCTAAGCCTCCTGCAGTTCTTGCTGAGCTTCCTACGAACACGATGCCTCCTCCGAAATATCAGTGTTCAGGTTCGATACGACAAACGAAGGATTTGGGAGATTTAGGAAAAATGGTGAACTTTTCTCAAGTTCCTGTGGCATTGAGGGGTGATTTGGGATCATCAAATGGAGGGAGAGAGCCTGGAAACATGATACATGGAGAGGTAAGAGATTGTTCAGCAACTACGGTTGGTTCGAGCCACTGTGGAAGCAACCAAGTTCCTAATCCTGAACCAATTGTGAGTCGAGTTTCGACGAGTGGTGTCGGGAATGCTGGCTTATCTGTTGATCTCTCTAACAAAAAGATGGCTGCACAAGGTGAGAGGGAAAAAACTGAGACCATGGATCCAACTGCTACTTCGTCCTCGGGCGGTTCGGGAAGTAGTATGGATAGAAGTAGAACAATTGGACAATCTAATGGAGGTAATGGCAACAAAAGAAAAGGTCGAGACGGGGAAGAATCCGAGTGCCAAAGCGAGGTAAAGCTATTAAGCATTTTTTCAATCATGAAGTCGATTAGTTATAGTTTCGAGTTATGAACATCACGGCTCGAGCTTTTCTGCAGACTGCTGAACTAGAATCTGCTGAGGGAAACAAGGCAGCTCCACGGTCGGGATTTCCGCGCAGGACTCGTGCTGCTGAAGTACATAACCTTTCGGAAAGGGTAGGATATCAAGAATTCCCCATTTATCAATCTTTTTTCTATTATGAACTTCATGTTAAGAGCTTAGTTGTAGTGCAGAGAAGAAGAGAAAGGATAAATGAAAAGATGAAAGCACTGCAAGAACTCATACCACATTGTAATAAGGTAACCAACAATGATTGAAACATATTAAGTCAACTTGGTTGACTTCAAAATTTTCAGTGTTCATAAATCTTTTGTTCTTTGTCACAGACCGACAAAGCTTCAATGCTAGATGAAGCTATTGAATATTTGAAGTCACTTCAATTACAACTACAGGTATGAGTTTAGCTACGAATTCCACAAAATCTACTGATTTTTGCGTTTTTGTGAGATCCTACCTCGGTTGGAGAGGGGAACGAAGCATTCCTATTAAGATTGTGGAAACTTTTCCCTAGTGGACGTGTTTTAAAACCTTGAGGGGAAACCCGGAAAGGAAAGCCCAGAGAGGACAATATCTGCTAGCGGTAGGCTTGAGCTGTTACAATTGGTATCAGAGTTAGACATGGGGTGGATTGTGAGATCCCACATCAGTTGGAGGAGGGAATGAAAAACAAAGCATTCCTTATAAGGGTGTGGAAACTTTTCCCTAGTGGACACGTTTTAAAACCTTGAGGAGAAGTTTAAAAGGGAAAGCTCAAAGATGACAATATCTACTAGCGGTGGGTTTGAGCTGTTATAGTTTTTTTAATTGCTTAATGTTCTATAGGTTATGTGGATGGGAAACGGGATGGCACCAATGATGTTTACCGGCGTTCAACATTACATGTCTCGAATGGCTATGGGCATGGGAATGGCTCAGCCTTCAATGCCTTCAATGCCTTCAATTCACAACTCAATGCAATTACCTCGGGTCTCGGTTGTCGATCAATCAGTTTCAGTGACTCCGACTCCAAACCAACCGACGATATGCCAACCTCAACTTTTCAACCCCGTGAATTATCAAAATCAGATGTCGAATCCCGCTTTGCAAGAGCAGTATGCTCGTCTAATGGGCTTCCATCATATGCAACCTAGCTCACAGGTTAGATATTGGATTGTGTTTAGAGTTTGTCTGTTGGATGTTTTGTTCAAAAATTGTAACAATTAAGATTAATCATGTCTGGTTTTGTTTTGCAGCCCATAAATGTCTTCAGATTTTGTCCCTCAAAAGTCTTGCAAAGTCAAACGCCAGCAGCAACTGGCCCTCCTAGTGGACCTACTTTTGGGGGATCTATAGCCAATGATATTGTAAATGGAACTTTGGGTAAGTCTTACTAATCATTCTTATTGTATCATTAACAAATGATTAATGTTAATCCGTGAGATTCCACATCAGTTGGGGAGAAGAACGAAACATTCTTTATAAGGGTGTCGAAACCTCTTCCTAGCAAACACGTTTTAAAAACTTTGAGGGAAAGCCCGAAAGGGAAAGCCTAAAGAGAACAATATCTGCTAGCGGTGGACCCCGAAGAGGGGTGGACTGTGAGATCCCACATCAGTTGAGGAAGAAAACGAAGTCTTCTTTCTAAGGGTGTGAAAATCTCTTCCTAGCAAACACGTTTTAGAAACCTTGAGGGGAAGTCCGAAAGGAAAAGCCGAAAGAGGACAATATCTGCTAGCGATGGACCCTGAAGGGGGGTGGATTGTGAGATCCCACATCAATTGATGATGAAAACGAAGCATTTTTTACAAGGGTGTGGAAATCTTTTCCTAGTAGACGCGTTTTAAAAACCTCAAAAGGGAAAGCCCAACAAAGAGGACTATATCTACTAGCGGTGGGCTTAGGTTGTTACGTAATCCAACTTGAACACGACTTCTCTTCCCGTAATCAATGTTCATATTTGTCGGTTTCGACGTAATTTAGGGTACCAAGTCATCAAAATCCTTACCCTTCAAAAACCTTCACCTTGTTGTCAACCAATTCGCCCCATGCGTTCTAGTGGCTCTCTTTACAAGTCGTAATCTCGAGTGTAAATGCACGGTGGCCAATGGAATTAAAACTACATTCCTCTTTTTGAATCCGATACCGCAAGTGTCTCTCGGTCACGTAGCTATCGTTAACACTCTTTTCTTTTGCTGATGTTAACAGGTTGACAACCGAAAATTATCCATGTTTATCAGTTAGCTAAGGTTCCTCCCTCAGTCTATAACAGAGCATCATTCCCAGATTGTTGTTCTCCATGTATATCTGATACAGATTCTTGCCTCCATGCCTCCAAGAACACAGCTTATATGAATTCAAGGTATTTAACAATTTTTTTTGTCGAAAAAACGCTACGAAAAATAAGTTCATCTAGTTTGTTCTACCGAAATATCGAGTTTAAAAGTAGCTTAAGCTCTTGTTTATGTAATATCTCTTACATTATCCATGAATTCAAAAGAAGTTGCTTTGAATCTTTGAGTGTGTGTCTTTTCTGCAACTATTCTCCTGATACGAACATATTATAGGGTGGGGTGACCTAAAGTTTAAGGGTGGGTGGGGATAGAATGATGAAATGGAACCCACAAGAGATTTGGACTTAGATGAACAAAGGACCATTCAATAAATGGGTATAGCATATTGACAGCTCTATATAGAGAGCTTTAACATCTTATCCCTATCTTTTTGTTGATTGTTGGGAGTTTGAAAGGGACTTGTTTTTGCACAAAGTTAGTCCTATCTTTTGCCAACTTGCTTGATGGTATGTTTTCTTGTTTCATGGCCATTCATGCCCCCACTTGTTAGAAAAGAAAAGGACCAACCACTTTGAGTGATAATTTAGTGACATTCCATGGATTTCAAGCTTTGTGTTTCTCAATCATTGGATTTGGTTTGGTTTTGGTTGTTAATTGTGGATTTGACTTGTTAAACTCGACTCGGGTTCTTGTCTTTGGTTGTTTAAGGACTTATCGTTCTTTTTTTTTGTTTGTATGGAGAGATAACGAGAGAGAACGTTGCTGAACTCGACCCAGATCTCTGTCTTTGCTTGGTTAAATGTTTGTTGGAGAGGGGAAACTTGTCCCGTATTGTAGTTTTCCCTAAACTTGTCTTGCATTGATTGGAGAGGGGAACGAAACATTTTTATAAAAGTGTGGAAACTTTTTCGTAATAGACGTGTTTTAAAAACCTTGAGAGGGAAGCCCAAAGAAAATAATATCTGTTAGTGGTGGGCTTGAGTTGTTATAAATGGTATCAAAGCCGGACATCGGACAATGTGCTAGCGAATATGTTGAGCTCTCAAAGGGGGTGGATTATGAGATCCCACATTAGTTATAGAGGGGAACGAAACATTTTTTTATAAGAGTGTGGAAACTTATTCCTAACAGAAGCGTTTTAAAAACTTTGAGGGGAAGCCTGTAACGAAATCTCAAAGATGACAATATTTGCTAGTGGTGAGTTTGGACTGTTACAAATAGTATCAGAGCCAGACACCGAGCGGTGTGCCGATGAGGACGTTGGATCTCCAAGGGAGTGGATTGTGAGATCCCACATTAGGTGGAGAGGGGAACGAAACATTCATTTTAAGGGTGTGGAAACCTTTTCCTAACAAACGCGTTTTAAAATTTTGAAGGGAAGCCTAAAAGGGAAAGCCCAAAGAAAATAATATCGGTTAGCGGTGAATTTGAGCGGTTACAAATAGTATCAAAGCTAAACACGGAACTACCAAACTCAACCCAAATCTATGTGTTTGCTTATGCTGCTGTTCTTTTTCCTGTTTGGATGGAGAGAAAAAAAGAGAACATTTGTACTGTGAATAAGAAAAGTGAAGAAAAATACGTGGGTGATAATAGATTAGATAAGGCATTCGCTGTACCAATCATTTTCTTCATTACCGAATCTGGCCAACAAATTACCTAAATTTATAAAAATAATTTTTGTATTTTTATCTAAAAAAATAACTATAAACTTCAAAAATAAAAATAAAATCTTAAAAATACTCGAATTTTCAAGAATAATCTAAAAAATATCCTTATTTTCTTGATTAATATCTTATTTAAAAAATACTCGTGACCCTTTAATAGAAAATATTCTTAAATTTTAAAAATTTTCATTTTTTTTTAAAAAACGATGCTTTTTTTAAACAACGTATAAGTGATTTCTATTTATAATCGAGGAAGAGTATTTTTTTTTAATTTAATTTTTTTTTAGTGAAAGTTTAAGAGTATTATTGAAACATTTAATATTTTCGTGTATTAATGTTTGAAACCTTGATAAATTATTTTCTGAATTTTTTATTTAAATAATTGGAAAATTCTATATTTGTATGTGATTCAATGGATAAGAGATTTTATTATATCCTATCCGTATTATTAAAGTGAATCTAGAAGCATCAAGAGAATACCATTTTCTTAAAATAAAAAATAAAAAAAATGAAAAAATATAGATTCTTTGGGAGGAGCATTTTTAGTAATATTATATTTATTAATAATTACTGACGATTGAATTTTGTAATTTATTTAAATAATATCTTTAAATTTTTAAAAATGTAAATAAAGAAAAAACTACCTTTAAATTTTAAAAAATTCAAAAACACGGTTGTCAGTTAATTCCCTTATAGAAATCATTAATATTTTGTTTAAAAAATAACAAACTTTTAAAATTTAATACCTTTAATTTTTTTTTAATTTTTTAACGTACTTTAAAAACTTTAAAAATATCTTCAAACGTTTTTAAAAAATTTAAAAATACCTTTAGTATAATATTTAAAAAATACTCAATATTAACAAAAATTTATGGTTATTTTTTAAATATAATATTTACCGTACAATTGTTTAAAAAAATTGAAAGATATTAATAACATCTTTTATATATTTTTTAAATTCTATTAAAAGTTCATTGTTGAAACAAAATATTAATCCATCCCAACTTTTATTAAAAATTTAAAAGTTTATGAGTATTTTCATAATTAATTATAAAAAATAATATTTTTTATTTGTATTTATTATAAATATGATCATTTTCATATACTAATTGAGAGAGATTTGCAAGGGAGAATATATGTAAATGAAGATGGAAGAGTGACATATATAAAAATAAATTTATAGTTAGACATTAATTTTTAAAAATTATAAACATAATAAAAAGACAACGGTAACACTATTTTTTTATTATTTATTAAAAAATTAAGTGGAAAAATCCTTGAGATTTCTTTATATGGACTTTGGTAGGCCCAAATGAAGAGATATTGGGCCTGTATTTGCTGCTTCAAAAGCCCAAACAGTCCGTGTTACATATGGGCTTATGAGGGAATTGGGCCCATCTCGTCCGCAGAACAGAAACCAATGAAAGAGAGAGATTTAATTCATAATATTTATACGAAACGAACATGAGAATATTATTAATAATTTACTTGATTTTGGAGTTATTTTCTATTCCTTCTCCTTCAATTATTGGTCTATTTTTAATTTTCCATACCTGTAATTATAAACAAAATTAATTTAAATCAAAATAATATTCTTTTTAGACGTGGGATCTCACAGTCCACCCTCTTCAGAGCCTAGCATCTTTGTTAATACTCGTTCCCCTTTCAAATCAATGTGAAATCTCACAATCCATTCCCTTTCGTGACCAAACATTCTCGCTAGCACATCGCTCGATGTCTAATACCACATGTAATAACTCAAGTCCACCACTAGCTATATTGCAGATCTAACTAAAAAAATAAAATAAAATAAAAGAGTAAATCCACTAATTTAAAAAATATAAAATTTATGTATATATATATATTAATTTAATAATTATTGTATTTGAAATAATATCAATTTTATAATATACGGAAAAGTGTGGAAGAGTTATTTTTTTAATAAATTTACCCCACGGTAAAAAAAAAAATGCAATGAAGACGTGGTAAAAGATTATAGACGTTTCTAGATGCAGAGGCACGTTTGAAGATGGGAAGTTTGGCGAAGGCTGAGTTGCGTGTCCAACCTTTTTTACATTTCCCAATATTTTTCATTCATTGCCGTAATTGGAAATTTATGCTCAGAATTTCTCCTCTTATTAAATGCAATTTACCATTTTTCCACCCACTTTTTGAATTGTTCGAACTACGAAATTATTTTCACAATTTTGGCTCTCAATACACAAAATTTGACACTTTTATCCATTTTATTCCTAAATTTTATTATTATTATTATTTTAGTACTTGGGATTTATTTGAATTGCCTTAATATATATATATATATATATAAGCTTAAAATTATATTTAAAAAATTATGATTTATTATGGACTGTAAGATGAGGTTAGTGGTCTATGGCAAGTGATGGTAGTAGCGGTGGTTAACAGTGGCAGTAGTTGGAATGATTGTAACAACTCAAACTCATCGTTAGTATATATTGTCTGTTTTGGTCCGTTACGTATCATCGTCAATCTCACAGTTTTAAAACGTGTCTTCTAAATAGAGGTTTCCACACTTTTATAAAAAAAATGTTTTGTTCTTCTCTCCAACTGGATGTAGGATCTTACAATGATAGTTGACACTGGCAGGGGTTGGTAGGCAACAATGGTGAACTTCAATGGGCATTTGTGGTGGTTGTTGCTATAGACAATGACAATCATAATTCAAATGGACGTGGATATACTTTGAAGAGGCCGTCTAAGGGTATTTTGGTCATTTTCATATCGTAAATTTATTTTCTTTCTTTTAATTTAATTTTTTAGAGGAATAATGACTTTGAACTTTCTTGCCTTTTCAAAGTTGGCAACTTTTTGAATAGCAATAGAATAAATAGCCCGAGGCTTCCCGAAGAACGGAAGAAATCAATAGCCAAGGTTAATTTTGTGACGTATTTGATATTTACTTTTTTACCCTTCTCTTCTCAAGTACCAAAATATCTTTCAAAATAATGTCATCTGAAATAAAATTGAGCTATTCATTATTTATTATTGTTTATTTAATTTAAGTCTTAATAGTAAAGATGTTTGTGAAGTGAAGACCTAAGAATTTCTTCGTTCCTATCCATAAAAAAATTTACCGACTTTAAAAAACCATCCTATTTAAAGTTCTTTTTAATTAAAAAATCATTTAAACGGTTCGCTTCACAAAAAAAATTCTAATAAAATTTAAATATCGTAATATATAAAAATAATAATTAACCTATCAAATTATTTAATTATGATATATAGATATAACTCAATTATTCGACTTTATCGATTAACTTCGTTCAAAAATGACGTAATCCATGCTTTTATAATGATAATGATAATGATTATTATTATTATTATTATTATTATTATTATGTATAAAAAATGTAATTAGGGTGGAGCGCGGACAGGAATCGGGATAAATAATTTTTATTTTTTTACTCCTCGCTCCTTCCTCATTGTCTTCCGAATATGAGATTTTTCTCTTTATTAACAGCAGGTTTCGGTCTCGAAAAGAATCAACAAATCTACTTTGTACAGACACAAAAGTGATGAAAACTTTTCAAAATGACGAGTAATTATTATAATCTTTGATCAACGATCAACTTTTAATCATATCATCGTGATCTAAGTAAACAAAAACAAGTTTATCAATCACCAAATCATGGAGTTTGAGAAGATACCTGAGCTGCCATCATTTTGTGTTTTTTTTGTCTTTTATTAAATAAAATAATAAAAGTGAAAATTGCTATTATTTGTATATTGGCTTTAGAATCAAATTTGTTTTAATCTAATTCATTTTAATATTTTAATTAGTAAGTAAATTATCTATTTTATTTTTAATTAATTATTTTTTTAATTTTGATTTTTTTTTGTCCAACTTTGATTTATTGGACTTAATTAATCATTCTTTAATTTGTCAAAAGTTAAAATAAATATACTAAAACAGTCTCTCAAATAGACCTTTTTTAAAAATGAAAATAAAAATAAATTTAAAAAATGGAGAAATATTTTTTAAAAATTAAAATAAAAATAAATTTAAAAAAATGGAGAAATTGAGCTAAATATTTTGGAAGTCTAATAACAAAACTAATATGAAAATAAAAAATAAAAATATAATTGATGGAAATTTATAATATAGTATAATATTTAAATCAAAATATATTCAAAGGCGAAAAAAGAATATTCTAGAGTCAAAATTTGTTCCCTTTAATAATTATTTTTTTTTTTTTATGTTTCATAGGTCATATCTGACTGATTTTAGTGACAATGACAAATTAAGATATTATAATTTTAAAATAAGTTGAAAATATATAATTTGTTTTTAAAATTTTGAAAAAAAAAAAAAATATATATATATATATATATATATAATTGAAAATTGGATAAAAGTACATTTTTAATAGATAATATTTATTAAAAAATAAAGATTAAATTTAAATTAAATATATAACGAATAAAATGTAAGGGAATATTTTAAACCTATATTTGTTCTTACAATTAATTCATAATTACGGATAATTTCATAATTAAGCCAATTTACAGCTCCGCCTTCTTAAAAACAAGGCTAGGCCTTTCTTCTCCAATCCCACGCGCCAGTTCACAATGCTGTAGCGCGCCGACCGTTTTCAATCAATCAATAATTGCCACGTGTCTTACGTGAACTCACGCGCGTATTAATTACATTGCTGGTTTAGCAAATAGAAAACCACAATTTCTCTCTCTTTCTCGCTATAAATTCAACGATGGGTCTCGTAATTGTGATACGTAGCATCCTCTCAGTGGCTCTAAAAGTGTTTCGCTTTCACGGGAATTCGATTGCCTCCATCTCTCTCTGTCCTCGGATTTTTGTTGGTTGTTTTTTCGATCTGAGGTTCATTTTCTTTGACGGATCGGAGAGATTTGTATTCGTTCGGCAATCGGAGGTAGATCGCGATCGCTTTGTGCAGAATTTGAGCGGACGCTTGAATCGTAATCGTGGATTTATTCGGATTTGATCGATTGGAGTGGGCTGAAGGACGACGAGTTTGGTTGTTTGAGAATTTGGAAAACCGAGGCGCATGAACTGGTTGGGAAAGCTGGGTTTAAACTTGAGCTCTAATTCTAATCACTTCATTACGTGTCTCTTGCTTTTTCTCCTCCATTACTCGCCTCAATTGACTCCTTCTTTGTTTAATTTGGACAATAAATCCATTGATCCCTTATTATTACTGCTTTTGAATCCTGATTTCAATCGTTTTCTTAATAATAAACCGACGACCTAAGTTGATTGCTGCTATCGTTCAAGAATGGAGTCTGGTTCCAGGAGTAATTCCCAACTTCGTAAAGGTCCGGTCCCTCATTTTGTCCTATTTCCGTGTTTCCTATTATCATTTGGTTTTTGTTACTCTTGTTTACGTCTGCTTAAGTAGTTCATGTCGTACAAATTTCGAGAATGCTTGATCAGCTGAAATGGCCAAATGCGGTTTAATTTAGTTTCTGTGCTAGAATAAAACAAAGAAATGGCGATCGATTAGAAAAATGGGGAAATTAGGGTTAGGATCGATCGTTTTGAGGGGCATATCATAAATGTTTGCATGTTATTGTGCTCGATTAAGTTAATTTAAGTGGTTTCTACTCTGATTGTGGTACATTATTGATTTAACTGAATGAGATGCCGTAGTGCAATCATCGCGATCTCAGAACTGTATGTTTCTCAATGAAGGAAAATAGTGTTAATCATTATGCAATTGCTTCGAAAGAAAACTTCAGGATAACCATACTAGTGATCGAAAGAAGGTGAAATAGGATGCAAAATTTCAGTGTTTTCTGGTATATTTTGTCCCTAGATGTCGGAACAATTTACGATTCCAGTTTGACTTGTTAATATGTTTGTCTGCACCTATGTTATAGCTTTTGTGAGGATCTTTTTTATATTCCTGTTGTGTAGACTGCAAATATTTATATAACCCAAAATATGTGTGCTCATACTAGAATCTGTTTGATGCAGCTGTTTGCAATTCAAGTCCTGGGAAAAGACAGGTGAGATCACCTTCTGTGATTGTCATTGGTGGTGGCATTGCTGGAGTAGCTGCTGCTCGTGCTCTTCATGATGCCTCCTTTCAGGTATGCGCAAAAACGAACGAAAGAAAAATAATACTGTCACAAGCTATGATAAAACCAGCTACCTAATGTTGCGTTACCAAAATATGCTTTTTGTTTCTACTGTATGCCGACATCACATGGGTACCCGAAAGAAACTAAAAACTAAAACCCCTTACCGATGCCTATGACTTATTAGCTAGAAGATAATGTCAGTGATTCTTGAAAGCCGTACAAATAACTGGTGATATAGAAATATGATGTCATTTGGGAGACTGCTTAGACCTTTTGCCCTTCTAAATGGATCTCCCTGAAATCAGGAAAAACAAGTTTGCAGATATTCTAATGTTCCATCCGTATCTTTAAAAACGAATAGTTAACTGGTGGCAGAAGCTTGACGTTAAATGTCTGCTACAGTCTCCAACCAAGCTTGGTGAAGGGGAAGGATAGGAGGCCAATTTATTGACTGGTTTAAGAAAACTGGAGAAATTAGATTACTTGTTTTGGTGTTTTCTTTCAATTTTTTTACGTTCAAGTTGATAAATTTTTTATTTTCATTGAACAGGTTCTCTTGTTAGAAGCACGGGATAGACTTGGTGGTCGCATACATACGAATTATTCATTTGGTTTTCCTGTTGACCTCGGTGCTTCGTGGTAAACTTGTTATTTTATTGTCATTTTTCTAGAGAAACTAACATTCGTCACCCACATTTATGTTCTAATATCAGTCTTCTGTTGATTTTCAGGTTACATGGGGTATGCAAAGAAAATCCGTTGGCTCCCTTAATTAGCAAATTGGGATTACCCTTGTACCGTACCAGTGAGGACAACTCTGTATTATATGACCACGACTTAGAGAGGTGAATGCGCTACATATGAAACATGTAGTCACAAATATAATTGTTATGGGTCTTTCTTGTTTTTATTTTTGTACCCTTAACGAACATATACGTTTCATTATTACAGTTTATTACTATGGTTGTTGTTATGTGTGAATATAGTTATAAATCTGATGCGTTTGTCAGTTATGCACTCTTTGATATGGAAGGGAAACAAGTTCCTCAAGAACTAGTGAAAAAAGTTGGAAAAGTATTTGAGGCCATCTTAGAAGAGGTAGTTCATCCTTAGAAATCAACTTCGAAGTCTGAAGTTCCTAATTTACTTAATTTTTTTTTATTGAAATTTTATTTTTTGTTCCTTTTGGTTCTGTGGCAACTTTTCTGAGTTGATCTCCTATGCTTTATACAGGCGGATAAAGTAAGAGATGAGTACACTGAGGACATGACTATAACCCGTGCATTCTCAATTGTTTTTGAAAGAAGACCAGAATTGAAGTATGCTCTTTCTCCCGTTGTTATTTTAGTCTTTATTCTTCTTTCATTTCAACTGTAATTGATAAATATCCATAAACACAGGATGGATGGGCTTGCCCACAAGGTTCTTCAGTGGTATCTCTGTAGGATGGAAGGATGGTTTGCTGCAGATGCCAATACTATCTCACTAAAATGTTGGGATCAGGTATTCTTTATTAGAGTCTTCATGATCCTTTTTTTTTTTTTTTTATTTTAATAATCCAATGATTTTTCTATCTTACTATGTTGGAGGACACTTTAGTGATCACCGAATAGCAATGAATGTTTGCTTTTGCAATCTATTGTCATTAACTTATGGAAGCTGAAAGTTTAGTTTGTGATACTTATATGTTTGAATGATATTGGCTACAGTAGTGTAGTTGCAAGTTCAATTGATCTCTAGATTCAAAATACATTCATAACAATTAACAAAAATGTAGTGAATAAAGTTGGACGATCTTTCTAGCTCTGGAAGTGATATGTATGGCATGATATTCATCCTGCACCAATGAAGCTGTACAATTAGGTAATTCTATATCAGGAAATGTGAGATCCCACATTGGATGGGGAGGAGAAAAAAC
Organism: Cucurbita maxima; assembly: GCF_002738345.1. Classification (NCBI taxonomy): domain Eukaryota; kingdom Viridiplantae; phylum Streptophyta; class Magnoliopsida; order Cucurbitales; family Cucurbitaceae; genus Cucurbita; species Cucurbita maxima. The sequence continues at coordinate 3,712,615 of NW_019272019.1, forward strand.
GCCATTTATAAGGGTGTTGAACAAAACACCATTTTATAAGGGTGTGGAAACCTCTCCCTAGCAGACATGTTTTAAAAACCTTGAAGGGTAGTCCGAAAGGAAAAGCCAAAGAGGACGATATCTGCTAGCGGTGGGCTTAGGCTATTACAAATGGTATTAGAGCTAGACACCGGGTGATGTGCCAGTGAGGAGGTTGAGCCCCGAAGGGGGGTGGACACAAGGCGGTGTGCCAACAAGGACGCTGGGTCCCGAAGGGGGATGGATTGATGGGTCCCACGTTGGCTGGGGAGGAAAACAAAACACCCTTTACAAGGGTATGGAAACCTCTCCCTAGCATACGCGTTTTAAAAACCTTGAGGGGAAGCTTGAAGGTTTAAGCCCAATGAGGACCATCTGCCAACAATGGGTTTGGGTCGTTACAGGAAAAGATAATAAAGAAAGATAGATACTACCCAACCTAACCAAAAGGTCAAACGTTTGAATCCTCACCTCAATGTAAAAGATAAAATCATTTCCAAGAGTTAACTTTTAAGATTAGTTCCCTTAAGAATGATTGTGTTTTTTCATGCTTTATTTTCTTTAATCTTTTCCCAGTTTTTAAAAATGTCGTTCTGATTGTCCAGGAAGAGCTGCTGCCTGGAGGTCATGGGCTAATGGTAAGGGGTTACCTTCCTGTTATCAACACTCTTGCTAAGGGTCTTGATATACGTTTAGGCCACAGGTAAACTTTGTTCTCTACTTTTTTTTTTCTTATGATTTGTGTTTCGACCAAGACCTGAGCTTTTTGTTTCTTCCTTGATTCTCAGGGTTTCAAAAGTTGTCAGACGATATAACGAAATTAAGGTCACGGTCGAAGACGGGACAACATTCGTTGCTGATGCTGCTATTGTTGCCGTCCCTCTTGGGGTGCTCAAAGCTAATACCATAAAGTTTGAGCCTAAGCTCCCAGACTGGAAGGAATCCGCCATATCTGACCTAGGAGTAGGAGTAGAGAATAAAATAATACTGCATTTTGAACATGTTTTTTGGCCGAATGTAGAGTTTCTAGGAGTGGTTGCGGAAACAACATATGAATGCAGCTACTTTCTCAATCTACACAAGGCCACTGGTCATTCGGTTCTCGTTTACATGCCCGCTGGGCAGCTGGCCGAAGACATCGAGAAATTGTCCGATGAAGCAGCTGCAAATTTTGCCTTTACACAACTCAAGAAAATTCTTCCTGATGCTTCTGAACCGGTAAAATCTTTTCTTTTGAATGTTCAAATAAAAAAACTATTTGGAACTAGAAAAACTCATCACATCCCTCAATTTGCAGATCAATTTCCTTGTTTCCCGATGGGGTTCGGATGTCGACACACTTGGATCGTACAGTTATGACATAGTTGGGAAGCCCCATGATCTGTATGAGAAGTTGAGAATCCCCATTGACAACATATTCTTTGCTGGGGAGGCAACAAGCACAAGTTTCCCAGGGTCTGTGCACGGTGCATTCGCAACTGGTGTAATGGCTGCCGAGGACTGCAGAATGCGTGTACTCGAGCGTTATGGAGAACTCGACATATTCCGGCCAGTTCTAGCTGAGCAGCCAGTATCAGTACCGCTGCTGATATCCCGTCTGTAAGTTGTTCCTTCAACATGTTCGTTTGACATTGATTGATGGGTTTGGCTGCTTTTTACATGGATCAATCAGTCAGTGTTTTGGTCAAATGTTCTTATGATTTGGGTAGCAGTGGTTAGCAATATGGTTATAGTGTAGCGTTGTCTCCTTGATGTGAAAGAATGTTTCAACTACCTAACATTTTTACTGAATATGATGAATAATAAAGTTTTTGCGTTTAGTTATAATATATGAGGCAGGCAATCAATTATTGATTAGGAACAATTTCTGATTCTTCTTCCACAACTTTTATCATGTGGAGGCTGTCACTATAATAATTGCTTCCCATGTTGGCTGTTGGCTGTTGGCTGTTGGCTGTTCGCATATGGCTTCTTGACAAAAAGCATTATTGGCCCTCTCAGCTGTTGAAAGGTCAGATTTTGAATATGTAATCGCTATGGAAGCAAAATTCAATCAGAGTTCAAATTGGAATAGACAATTTGTTGGACAATGTTTCTTTTGAATATCAATTTTTTATTTTCAATCAACCATATGGGGATATCCATAAGTATCTTTGTATGAGGTAACTATTTACATAAGTATCTTTGTAGTGATTTATGAGTCATAATAAGGTAAACTGTACTATCTTTTTACCGTTCACTTCAACTATATAATATGTAAAATTTAGAATTATTATCTTTTAACCGCTCAAGATGCACTCAATATCCCCCAACTTAATACTAGCTTAACGAAGAGCTGACGACTAAACAATTATCTCCCAACGTGAATCCAATGGCATGTCAATGCTTTTTTTTTTTTAAATTAATTACATGGCAAATAAGTTAGATAAACAATTAAAAAAAGAAAATGCTAAAATATTTAAAATGTCTAGAACTCTACAATATATGATATGGTTCATTTTGACCATAAGCTCTGTGGCTTTGCTTTGAGCTTTCTCTAAAAGGATTACTTTTGAGTACAAGCTCTTATGACTTTTCTTTAAGTTTTTCCACTTTATACTAATAGAGATAGTATTTCTTAATTATAAACACATGATCATTTCTTAAATCAACCGATTCATCATCTTCAATAGACTCATAAGTCAATTTTCATACATAAAAAAGGAAAGGAATTTTCAGTTTTGGATGTAATTTCAAAAAGTTTGGTTTCTTTTTCCAAATCTTCCATTTAATTTGGGGAATGATTTTCCAGTGAAATTTAAACCTCAACGACTAAAATGTCTTTAAAACTCCAGGGATCAAATGTAGAGGTTAGCTCTAAAACCCGAGGGCTAGAAGTACATTTTATCCCAATATATTTAACGAGCATGATACAAATTATTAATTGGTCTATTTAAATCAGAAACAAAAATAAAAATTGAAAAAAGAGAGTTAAAAAAAATTCAAGGGATACAAAAGTAGATGACAGATTCCACAAATGGTTGAAAGGTTAAAGAGAAATATTGAGTAATCCTGAGAGTTTTGGAGGGGTTGGATTAGAAAAAAATTTCGTACATCACAACAAATAAACATTAAAAAAGGTATAATTCCTCTAACTAATATTGCTCAGTTACAAGAATAAATATACATTGTTGAGCAAGCATGGTAAAAAAAACAAACAATCAATTTTTGAAAAATATCCACCAACTCATCACTCTACAAATTCATCCTTTCTAACTTCAAATTTATATAGTTTTGACACAGATTTTTCTTTTATCTTATTAAACTTATAGATTAAGTTTGTTCGGTTACAACTTACAGGGTAGTTCTTCCACATTTTCGCCAGGTGCCTTCTTTTCGGTCCCGAAGAAAATGCATGCTAAATCCCTTAGCAGAGCCAGTTTGAAGTGATCGTCCTGTATCGACGAAGAACGATATGTTGGAAAAGTAAGTTATAGAACTTGATTAATCTAAAATGCGTTTATTCACGAAGGAAAATTGATGAAAACAGAGGACCTTCAATAAATTAATGACTGATTAGAGAACACTGCTGAAGCTTTCAATGGGATCTGATTCTTCAAGCATGGCGGCTGCCTGGAAGCAGTCTACAGCATCAGCCATTCGTCCTTCGTCCCTATGAATGACCCCCAAGTAAAACCAAGCCTTACGGTTGGTCGGATCTAATCTCAATGCATCCGAAAGTAAGCTTCTCGCTATAGGCAATGCGTCCGGGCCCGCTTTTGACCAAAGAGCACCAATCAAAACCTTGCAAGGAACGTAAGTCGGTTCGAGTAGGATAGCATTTATATAAGCAGCTAGAGCTTCTTGTATTTTCTCACTTCCTTCACACATTAGACCTGATGGAACAGCAGAAGTGATGAACATTCAGCAGCAAAGAAGTCATTTATGCCAAAGCATGCATAGAGATGGGACATAGGGCATAGACGCATGTAACATACCAATTAACATCAGATAACATTTTAAATCTTGAAAAAGAGGGAAATTTACATTCATTCACGATATATACATATATATATTATGTAAATCCTGGCGAGTATTAAAGGGAGGAACATGCACAAAGCCATGACTCATAGTACTTTGAAGTGGCAAAGAAGACAAAAGGAGAAGGAATTCTGCAGAGCAACAAAAAAACTATCGAATTTGCCAAGAGTCATTAAGTTTTCATGAGACTGACTAAACAGGAGATCATGGAACACAGCGAGACAGACACATTCGATGAAAAAATCCTACTACTTGCACTAATATGGTCCGTTCGATTGTCAGATAAACGACTGCCAGTGAGAGCAGTCTTCAGCTATGTCTAAACTATGAAGTTGAACCCAGGTTGGCAACATGAATAGACCAAGTATGAAAAGAACCAAGTCCAGCAACTATTTAAGAGAATTTGAAGTAATTAACAGTTTTCCAGATCAAGATCCAGACAGAATGGTTGATGGATAACCTTGAAGGACAGAGACAGGCAATTTATGAAAGAGATCCTTTCCTAATAAATTTTCAATTTTTTTTTACATAATAATTGAAGACGTAAATAATCTTTCAGTAGCAGGCAAGCAGTGTAAGGTACAATAAAACCCAATTTGAAGAGTAGAAAATAATATATGCATTATTCATGTAGAAAATAAAATATCCAGATCTTGCCTTCAGTGTGTAGTACTTCTGGGGAGAACTCTTTCAGCTCCTTTGCTTTTCCTAGACATATCTCTGCATCTTTCCAATGTGAAAGACTGGAGTATAAATTGGCTAGACCATTCCAAACTTCAAATTCATTCACTTTATCATCTTCAACCTATTATCAAGGCAGGAAGTGGATCATATATGCGTACAAAATATATTGTCTCAGAATGTTACCTTCTATTTAGACCAAGAAAAATGGAAAGATCAGAGAAAAAGGTGCAAAAAAAGTACAATTGCAGATTTCCTGTTATTCTATTTTACAACTTCTAGAAGTTTTTTCTTTTTGATGATATATATATATATATATATATATTGTGAATATAGACAACTTCTATAAGTGAACTCAGTAGAATTTGACTAGTCATATTTTACATCGTTAAGGTGAGGCAGTCGTGATAGATTCAAAGAGGCTCCAGCTCCATGCCAAAACCACAGTGCCCAATAACAAGTTTTCACGTGAATGGCAAGGTAGAACAATTTTTTTAGTCCAAGTTGAACAATTTGGACATACCAATAGTTTATAAGATAGCAACTCATATTTTACAGTTAAAACCAGCAACAAGTGACTGAAATTTTCTATTTTAAAACGTATTTGAACTAATAATAATAATAAATCAATAAGTAAATAAAAAGAAAATTATAAAGAGTCCAAGTTCTAACCTGAGGGACAATTCTGAGATGCCCAAACGATTTCTTTTGCGCTTGAACTAACGCAAGAAGATAACGATAAGTTTCAATAGCATCCATATGTAATGATTGAGAGACCTTCAGCTTTGCCTTGAGTCTAAGCAGTGGTCCTTGTTCCCATTTTGTGGTCTCATCCATTGCAGCATCAGTGACCACTTCAGCCTCTGAAAATCTCTTTTGGGCAGACAAAACAAGAGCAAGCAACTGCCAGCCTTTTAAGACAGAGCCACCTGTTTCATCAATGAACTTCTTTGCATATTGCAAAGCAGCATTCAAATTCCGATATTCTGAATATTGTACTCCTAACTCAAGCATCAAATCTAAGTTATTTCTCTCCAGACCACTTGCTGCCTCAAGAGATTTCAATGCGTCTGACTGAAGACGAGACCTCTCTAAGTCAGAGGAAGACATTTTGGCTTGCTTTCCCAAACAAAGGCCTAGCAAGCGAAGACCCACACCCCTTAAATGCTCTTCGTTTTCTACACAATTGTTCAGTGCTCGCTGGGCATAACCAACACCTTCGGCAGAGAGAAAAGGATCCTCACTACAAACCTTGGCAGCCAATAATAAGGCTGCCACATCATCTGGTTTTTCGTGTTTGTGTAGACACTTTCTCAGAAGATTTAAGGCAACTTTATTCTGTCCGGCTGCACAATAGCAAAGAGCTAAAGACTTCCAACGATCTACGCGGTGATATACTCCAGGCATGACCTCTTCAAGTTGTTTTGCTAAAACAGAAGTCTGGCTGCATGTGGATAGAGCAAATATTAGGTGCTCCATCACTGATGGATCCCACTTTATCTTACAAAGGTAACATTTCTTCACAAGAAGCATTAAAAGTAGAATTGCTTCTTCCAAATTATTTTTCGGTACATATGAACCTTCAAGTTGAACAGCTAAACTAGGAGGACCAGCCTCTACTCCACTGTAAAGCAAAAACACAGCAAATCCTTTCTGGATCCTAGCACAGCTTTCATTATTGAGGTTCCATTGGCTTAAGAGGGCACGCCTATAGGCAGATACTGCTTCCTGGAAACAGCCAGCCTGCTTCCATAGCTCAGGGAGGAGTTCTACAGCCTGACTGACAGTCTCTTGCAATCTACCATCCACTTGCGCATCAGGAATTCCTTGTTGGAATATCTTTTCTACGGCATCAAGGACACTCGTACACTCATCAGCAGCCTCTGAAAGTCCCATATGATAAATTACAGTTTGAGATGCACATTTAAAGAGAGTAAGAAAAATAATAGATTTATATCATCATTAACATTAGATTAGTCCCTGTAGTTACCATTTACCCTCCCTAGCTTCTGTAGAGACTTCACTTTTAAATATATGGCTTCAAGCACCAGGCTTGCAGCATGTTGTGAAACTGCCTGTTGAGATTCAGGGCGTGAACGTCCTTTTTTTGGAGGAGTCTTCTCAGCAATGGAAGGCTGTAATCGCTGAATAGCTGCTTGGAGATCAATACCATCAAACACACGTAGAGCACCTTCAACATTGCCTCTCTGATATTCCAACTTCCCAAGAAGGGCTCTGGCTTCCTGCAATCATTTTTTATGCAAAAGATTCATCAAGTTCTATGTTTATAAGCTGCAGAATCTTGAACAGATTGACTCCCAAGAAAATGGTAGTATGAAAGTAGGATGCATTACAGAGATCACTTCGGTCTCTTCTTTGTCCATTCATTGGTAGACTCCACAAGTTTGAAGGGGTTACAATTAGAGCACTATCATGTAATCGAAATAATTTTAATGACCCCCCAGAAAAATGGTAGTATGAAAGTAGGATGCATTACAACGATCACTTCAATCCCTTCTTGATCCATTCATTGGTGGACTTCCCACATTCGAAGGGGTTAAACAATTAGAGAACTCTCACGTAATTAAAGTATTCTAATTGTGATTTTGGATTATTCATCAAACCAATTTCTGAAGTTTATGATTACAATTTTGAGGAAAATGGAAAGGCCATCTTAGGTATTGGCGTCACCGTTTCTACAAACTAATTATTCAAGTGAATCATATACTATTGAAAAACTGAAAATAGAATCGTGAACACAACAAATAGCAACTAACACAGAAGACAATAACACTGACATCATGTTACTTGACTTTTTCAACACATTTCATCTCTATAGTTATAGACATAAATAAAATTTATTCAGATTCCTATTAAAAAAATTTACATTGATTGACTAAAATAAAATTTGCGACTCCTACATTTACCATCTAAGAACCAAAAGATTATATCTCACAAGAACTTCCACTTCATATGCGCCCTTTTTTTAAAAGTTTGACTTCTTTTTTGTTGTCCTCATGTTAGTAGGCCTGTTTTTTCTGTGGGTCTTCTTTGTACTTTCACTAATCTTATTCTAATAGGGACATATAGAATAGAACTTTACAATCATAGAATCCTAGGTAATCTTTGGGGGTTTTAATTTCACAGCAAAAACAGCCTCCAACAATTTTTGGGTGGAGATATCAAAAATAACAATTATACGCAGGAAGAAACATGTGGACACTTGTTCGATTATTGGCAGAACTTAAGGAAGAAAGCAGGAAAGATTTCCCTACCCTGAAGACAGCAAATGTTCAAACATGTGGCGAAATTCAAGGAAAATTTAAATTTCCAATTCCTATTTCATTTTTCCTTCTTGTTCAAAAAAGTCTTCAATGGCACACTACACTGGTTATAACAGCCTGAAGCATGAGACAGAAATTCAAGTTCATTTCAACAATAATGTCTTTATAGTGTTATAAACAAACCTCTAAATTGAGGGATAACCCTTCCCGTAATGAAGATTCTGCCTCTTGGATATTTCCCTCATCGAGCTTTGCTTCTACTTCTGTAGTTTTTATGCATACCCCATTTGCACAGAATTCTCGGACAACTATTCCTTCATCAGATTCACCAGACTCCATGGCTGGCTCCCTATCATCTTCATCGACAGTTGACATTATAAATTCTACTTTCTTCAATTCCCTTCATGAATTTACTTCTTCCAACTGCCATAAAATTAGTGATGCAGATCTCAAAAACCACATAAATCTTGGCAATGGAATCAATCTTGAAAAGGCGAAAACATTTAACTTATCTCAAACGTCATAACAAGAGAAGATAGACATTCAGAAACTTTATTAAAAGAAAAAACGGATCATCTCTCACGCAGAAACAGAATTGATTCATGACCTTTTTTTATAGCGAACGCTTGGCTGGGAAAGGGAAATCCATATCCGGAGCTAAAACTATCAAAATCTTAGATTTTCACTTTATGTACTAGAACAACAAACATAAATACGAATAAAGCACTTGTTCTCTGATGACGCCAATCAATAGAGGACATAGCGAGACATCTGATCCTTTTCCTTTTCAGTATATTCCCAGCAATGAAACAGTGCATTCAAATGCACATTAGCATCATACTCTTGTCACGTAAATAAAAATACTCGGATCTAAAACTATTGAGAAAGAGAAGATACGGAAGTGTACGTTCCTTCTTTCGTTTTGATGCCAAGAAAATAAAGGAAAAAATATTGGACAGAAGGATCAAAGCAGCAAGATCGAAAATTGTCGTCTACTTTTTCGTGCTCAATTTCCGAGTCAAAGCTTTGATATTCTACATTGAATTTCCAAGAACAACCTAACACATAAAGTTACCGAATCTTACCGGAGAAATTGAGGAGCTAACATCAATGGATGCTTGCTTGAAAGGGATCATTGGCGACGAACAAGAAGCTGAAAACTTGGCATTTGAGATCGAAAATTTGGCCGGAAACCGACGAGTACGGTGGCGGATCAATTACACAATTTACAACAGCTTGGAGAAAATTAAGGCTCGCAAAATTTGCCTCCGAGAAACAAAGCGAGCAAACGAGATCTATATTTTGTTTTGTAATTTAATTTTGGCGTCCAACAATTTCTCTTCTTTTCTTTTTTTTTTTTAAAAAAGGAAAAAGCATTTAATTTAAATCTAACGTTGAAAACACGTGGTACATCTTCTATGATTCCAAAGCCCATGTACGTAAACAGACACTTCTTAATGGGCCTTTAAAATAAGGCCCAACTTTCGAGTTCAAAACAGTTAGTTAGAACGCTGGACTATTTATGGGCCGACATAATTTGGCCCAATTGTTAAGTTATTGGTAACTGGGCCACTTAATGGGCCTGCATAATTTGGGCCAGACTGTGGAGTTCAGATTTACGGTTATTACGTAATTTTGGTCTCTTTTTTTTTTTTTTTTTTTTTAA
>NW_019272019.1:3722728-3752825 GCF_002738345.1 Cucurbita maxima
TTTTTTTTTTTTTTTTTTTTTTTTTTTTTTTTTTTTTTTTTTTTTTTTTTTTTTTTTTTTTTTTTTTTTTTTTTTTTTTTTTTTTTTTTTTTTTTAATATAATTTTTAAATTCAATTCATGCTACACCATCCAATGGATTCAAACTCAAAACTAATGATTTGGACCCAATTTATTAAGTTGAATAATTGGAATACAAAATTAAATCATTCACTGATAAATAATATTTTATGCACTAAAATATATTTACTAATATCGTATGAATTAAAAAATTCATACTAAAATTATTTATCACATATCAACATGGTTGAAAAAGTTGTCACAATTTTGTATAGAAAAAATTAAAGGAAGAAAATATGAAGATAATTCATATTAATCAAAACCGACCAATTTGATTGAGCTATTTTCACCTAATGTTACATTAATGTGTACACGAAAACTACAAATTCATAACTTAAACATGGAATCCTAACTAGACATCAAATTTGGGGTTTAAATTGATATAATTATGAACTTCGGAGTTTTTAATAATATATATGGGTGAGATTGAAGCCAAAAACTCTGATTTGGCCCATTACGAGAGAAGGTTTTCACACTTAAGGAATGTTTCGTTTTTCTTTCCAACTGATGTAATATCTTACAATCCACCCCCTTGGAGGCCTGCATTCTCACTAGCACGCCATCCAATATCTAGCTTTGATACTATTTATAATAGTTCATAGACACTGCTAGTAGATATTGTCTGTTTCGACTCGTTACATATACTATCATGTTAAGAATGAGAAATAGAAATAGAATTGGGAAGGTATATATTATCATTGATATTGATATCCTTTAAATAGGATACAACCTAGTACAAATGAGGAAAATATAAAATAATTAAATACTGAGAATAAAATAAAATATATTGTTAATCAAATCATAAATAAAATATATAATATCGAAGATATATTCCATAACTAAATATATTCTTCAATATCTCAACATATCAGTCTCACGGTTTTAAAACGAGACTATTAGGGAGGAATGTTTCGTTCTTCCCTCCAACTAATGTAGGATCTCACAATCCACCTCTTTGGTGGCTCAATGTCCTTGTCGACATACCTCCCAATGTCTAGCTCTGATACCAGGTTAAGTCCACCGTTAACAAATATTATCTACGATAACTTTTTTAACTCAATCACAATGTTCTCGGGATCAAAGAAGCTTTCATTCAATTGGATTTTCCCTCCATATCCAGTTTACCATACATACAAGAGATTGGATCACTCAAAAAAATATACTATCTTAACATGAAGAGCTAAAATAATGATGAAAATCAACGAAGACCTTGGGACACTAACACAAGCTAAGACTGCTTCAAGTTTCTACCTTATCTTTCCAACATCGCTAATTAAGTTTGGTCTGACAATCAAACTGTACAGTTCATGTTCATCAGCCCTTTCTCGTGAAGCTAAAGAAAGAACACCCTCTATATTCCTTCCTGCTGATAATCCTTACTCAAAAAATTCCAGGCCAGTAATGCTGCACCAAGTGCCGGTTCCACCTGTTAAGAACAATGAGGACTTTGAACCGTAAGAAACAAAGGGATCATTTTCGTTTTCTGATTCTCATTTTAAGCAGCTGATGTGGGATAACTATACCATCAACCACTTATGCACCGGTTGCTTCTCTTCAATTGTGAGCTCAAGAACACGAGGGTATCTAGAAGATTGTTCTCATTCTCTAAATTTGTTGTTACTAATAGTCTACTATTAATGAGTAAATGAATTCACCCTAAAATGGAAAAGTAATATGAACAGAAGTAACTTTAACAGCCCAAGCCCACCGCTAGTAAATATTGTCCACTTTAGACTTTTCCTTATAAAGAATGTTTCGTTTTGGGGCCCAGCATCTTCGCTGACACTCGTTTCTCTCTCCAATCGATGTGGTGATCTCCCAATTCACCCCCATTTTGGGGACCGACGTCCTCTCTCCTGTCGATGTGGGATCTCACAATCCACCCCTTTTGGGATCTAGCATCCTTGCTGGCACACCGCCCAGTATCTGACTCTGATACCATTGTAATAATCCAAGCCCACCAGTAGCAGATATTGTCCTCTTTGGGATTTTCCTTTCGGGTTTCCTCCTCAAGGTTTTTAAAACGAGTTGCTAGAGAGAGGTTTCCACACTCTTATAAATAATGTTTCGTTTCCCTCTGCAACCGACGTAAGATCTCACGCCACAATTGCAATAATAAGGCAAAGTAAAGAGAGGAAAATAAGACTACCTTGGGCCAAACAGGAAGAACTCCGGGGTATTCTTTGGATATGGAATTTATGACTTTTTTTGCTATGTCCCACCTTCTTTTTGCTTCGAGTACACCACCAACCATAACAAGCGGAAAAGCCTCTTGTCCATCTGCACAAGGGATTATAACTCAAACAGATGAAGAAGATTGCAAAACAAAGTAAAATTATTCAAAGCAATAATAGACAGAGATCTTAAGGGATAAAATAGTGCTAATAACGAGTACTGTTTGATTTCATACCTTCACCAGCCAGGCCAAGTCTTTGAATAACAGCCTTCACACTCGAAGCCAATTCTTCAACTGAATCGAGGAGGATGTTGTCAGCAACCTCATCGCCTGCCTCAGCACATGCTACAATAACTGGAACGAGAGCAGCAATTCGAGCCCAGGATGGATCCGCATATGTCCACCTAATATTAATATTGACGGTAAAATAATGACCAGATAACATGAGACTTGATATAACTGCAATCTTAAGTATTTTAAATACATACCCTATTAGTTCATCTGGTGAAGAAAGATCGAGTGTCTTCAAAATGCTGTAAGTGAGCATTGTATGAGGACCACGTCCATCATGAGCCCTAATTATTGCGGTTAACGCCTGTGCAGCTATCCCATATCCACTGCAAGAACATAAACATCAGTTTCCAAACAGTGGTGCGATAGATCAAGAGTTAAAAATTAACATATATTGGGTCTGTTCATCCCACTACTACTCTTTTTTACAAAAAAGAATAAAAGATAAAAAAAAAAAAAAAAATTGAGCACTGGAAACAGATTGTTCCAGAGCATCGACCTTTAGCCAGACTCTAGAGGAAGGGACATGCTTAAACTACTTTTTAGAGGAAGGGGCATGTTTAAACTACTTTTCAGATCTATTGGAGATTCGGCATTAGTTGGAGAGGGGAAGGAAGAATTTTTTATAAGGGGTGGAAACCTCTCTCTAGTAGACACATTTTTAAAATCTTGAGAAAAACCCAAAGAAGACAATATCTGTGAATGGTGGGCGTGAGCTGTTATAAACGGTAAAACTTAAAAAAAGCCTAAAGAGAACTGTTAGCGGTAGACTGAGCAGTTACAAATGGTATCAAAGACTAAGAGCCAAACACCAGACGATGTGCCAGCGAGGTGTCTAAACTCCAAAGGGGTGGACACCAGATGCCACGAGGATGCTAGGCCCCAAAGGGGTGAATTGGGGGACCCACATCGATTGGAGAGGAAATGAGTGCTAGCGAGGACGCTCAACCCCGAAGTGAGTGGATTGTGAGATCGCACATCGGTTGGAGAGGGAAACGAAACATTCTTTATATACGTGTGGAAACCTCTCCGCGTTTTAAAAACCTTGAGAGAAAAGCCCAAAAGAGAAAACTCAAAGAAAATGCACCATGTCTTAGCGGTTAGCTTGGGCTATTACACTACTCCCGATTGTTCATCAGAAAATTTAGAAAGTGCAGAAGGGTCTCCTAGATCAGGCTAAATAATTATACCTCAATTTTGTTTACACCAACCTACGCCAGAATTTTAACAGTGTGTGTATGTGTGTGTGTGATAGAGAGAGAGAGAGAGAGAGAGAAGGGATTAGTGAACAAAATGAAAAATCCACCTTCCCCAATCACCTAAGATTGGTCCTGCACCAGCAGCTCGAGCTTCTCGACCATCCTCTGTGAATCCATATGCAATTGTTCCCGTTCCAGCAATTAAAACGCATCCATGGAGCTTTCCCATAGTGCCACTTGCAAGAGCCGCCACAGCATCATTTTGAACATATAGGTTTACATGGCACGGAAAGATATCCCTGTTCATTTGCAGTTCATGATATCAAGTCTCGTTGAGCTCATGTTTTATTCCTACGCATTACCTAATCCCATTAGAGGGGATGCTAAGAGTATAAATAGAAAGCGGCTAACCAATGACGAACGAAAAGAAAAACAAATGTAAAACTCTACGGATTTATAGTCAATAGAAGAATGAATACCTTAGCCAATTCAGAATTCTTTCTTGATCCGTTGGATGGTTGACTCCAGAAACAGCTAGGCACACAGCTCGAACTGAAGATCGAATGGAACAAGACTTTGAAAGTGCCTCCGCCATAACTTGCTCCAGTGTTTCCCTCGCAGCAGTTTCTAAAGATGGCAGAAAGGTTATCATATTTTTAGTATTCAAATTCATGATGAAGGAATCAGATATGCTTACAATAGAGATCAACACGGACACTAGACAACTAAATTTGATACTTAACAAAACGCGATAAGGAGTTCTAATCAACCCTTCAATCGTCTGAAATGTTCACTCGTTTGTGCTATTTGGGACGAGATCATACAAGTGATGGCTCTTTTAAGAAGTAAAGTCAATTCAAGGTCCAATTTGATGCTGCAATGGCGGAAAACATAGCTAAATCAGGGAGAAGTGACAAAGATAGTGAAGTACCGCCAACGCTATTATGGTTTGAGCAGCCACCAACAACACGAGCGAGCATAGGACAAGCCATTGAAGGAGAAATAGCTCGAGGATCAGAGAGAGAAATACAAACACAAACAGTGGAAGTGGTGCCGCCGTCGATTCCAAGTATAATATCATCTCCGCCAAGAATCTCATGCTCAAAATCCCAGAGTTCGCCATTTCTACACCTCTTCATCTCTGCTCCAGCCGACTCGATCAAGAGCAACACAGTGATAAATTGGATCAAAAGTTAAAAAAACACAAGCAAAATTGACCCTCGCAGTCAAAACACCGGGAGTTCATGATCATATATACAAAGAATTTACAATAAATTACAGTAAGAGATAGCGAGAGCAAGGGACGAGGACGAACACGAAACGACAATGAGGAGGAGACAGAATTCGAACTTGAATTGAAGCTGTTCATAGTTAATTTGATTTTTTCTTGAATTTGTTTGCTAAAGAATCGAGGATGATCACGGACAAATTTTTGTTCGGCTCTGATTCGGCCGGCAAACGAGCCATCTGCTAAAGTTTTTAGAGGACAGACATTTGGTTCGAGTAGTAATAATAATAATAAAACCATTTTTATGGGAAGTTTTGTAATATTCGTGTTGGCATTTTACCAATTTTGCATTTAATTTGGTCCTTTTTGCAATTCTTAATATTTTTTTTTTTTTCAAACAATAAATAGATTAAATTATATAAAATTATTAGAATTTTTTTTTTATATATCGGGTGTCACAGTCCATTATTGGGTTAAACTTTGAAATTTAGAATATATCATATTTGTACATAGTAAGATAATCTATTAAATCAAAGAGAATCTATGATTTTACTGATTTGTTATCAAATCTATGATTTCATGGTTTGTTACAATATAATCCTTCATTATACACATGTATAAATATATAATGTCATTCAACCTGACACTTTATTTTTTAAAAATAAAAATATATTAGAAATTAGTATGAATGTCAGCTTAAATCACACTTAAAAATAATTGTGTAAGTAATTTTAATATGTTTGTTAGACGAAAACGACTCTCCACAATGGTATGGATATTGTTCACTTTGAGCATAAGCTCTCATGGCTTTGCTTTGAGCTTCCCAAAAGGCTTCACCCCAATGAAGAGTGTATTCTTAGATTATAAATTCATGACCATTCCCTAAATTAACCGATGTGGGACTTTCATCATCCAACAATGTTAACGTGTTTTTTTTTTTTTTTTTTTTAAGTTTAATGGTATTTAGACTCCAGAGTATTTTATTAATAACCATTTGGTTAGGTGATATCAAATATTGTCGTATTATTAGCCTTTTATTAAAAGAAAAAAAAAAGTGACATAATCGTACTTTACTTATAATAATGGAAAAATAAACATCAAGATCATATTATTGATTTATTTTTATATAAACAAGTTATTGGTTTTTTTTTTTTTTTTTTAATGTTTTGAATAATTTGAACAAAATTTATCAAATTTAAAAATGGTAAAATTAAAGAAAAAAAAAAACGAAACAACTATTTTTTTAATTAAAAAAATAATAAATAAATCGAGCACGACCGAACCCTAAACTTCAAACACCGGTTTCAGTTGACCATCTAACCTAGTCAACATCTCAAACACAAATTTCAAAAACTACATACCAACAAATTTCCAAATTCTAATGTTTATGTGTAACGACAGAAAATTTTAAAACGCGTTTGTTACGTAGAGGTTTCTACCCCTTATAAATAATGTTTCGTCTTCCTTTCCAGTTGACGTGGGATCTCACAATCCACCTCCTTCGAGGTTCAGCATCCTTGATGACACACGGTTCAGTATTTGACTTTGATACTATTTGTAACAACCCAAGTTCATTCGTCCCCTCTCCCATCAATGATGATGTGGGATCTCACAATTCATCCCTTTGTGGTTCAGCATTTTTGTTGACACGCTGTCTTGTATCTCACTCTGATAATTTGTAACAGCCCAAGTCTACTACACGTGGATATTGTTTTATTTAGACTTTCCTTCAAGATTTTAAAATGCATAAGATTTCTAATTGTATAATAATGTTTTATTTCTCAATCTTACATTATGAATTCGAACCCACGACTCAAATACCTCGGAGTTTTAAAATGAAAGTTTAGAGGTCTAATAAAGCTTACGACTTCAATCGATACAGTTATTATCGCCACTCGAGTATAATTTGAAGTTTTTTTTTTTTTTAATTTTAATTTATTATATATATATATATATATTTGTAATTTTATAAAATGTGAACAAAAATAAAACACGTCGGTTGTTGCCGTGAATCGTGAGTCCGAATATTCTAAAGGCTAAAACCCCTTGGCGCTGCGAATTTTCTTAAACCCTATCCAACACCATCAGCTATCCGATATCCTCATTTCATTCACAAGGCACTTTGGAGTAGCTCTGTTATGGATTTGTGCTTACAGACGACGATGAGTGCAGTTCTTCTACGGAGAACCACGGCCTTAGCGGCCTCCAGAGGTAGAGTTAGTTCCACTTTGTTACCCCCAATTGCCAACTTTTTAGCGTCTCGTGTGGGTGTTAATGGCAGCGTTATACCTGCTGCTGAGTTTGGTAATTTCTCCTGCATTGGGGTGATGGAGAGGCCTTCGGGTTTTGGTTTTCAATCGAGGGGATTTCATGCGGTTTCTCGGCCGTTGAATTTCAGGGCGTCGTTGGTTTCCCTGGTGGAGTTTGCGGTGGAGGAGTGTGTTGAGGCTAGTAGTAGTAGAAGCGGTGATGAAGGACTCGAGATTGGAAAGCTAGGGATCGCGCCGGAGATCGTCTCTGCTTTGAAGAAAAAGGGTATAACCAAGCTCTTTCCGATTCAGGTACAATGTTTCTCATGTTCTTAATTTTATAGTTTCTGCTGCTGGATGAAATTAGACAATATGGACACAGTCGTGGGTTTTTAGAGTTGTTTACGACGAATTCGATCACTTCTTTGGACAACGACTTTGTTTTAATCCATGCATCTCACCCCAGCTTGAACGTTGAATTACTGCGATGAAGTTGCGCATATTTTTGTTATGAACGAGTTTCATGTTTTATGAGAGCTAGAGGCCATATTCATTACTTCGTGACATGCTGACTGTACGTGATACCTGTATTTCGGAATGCATTTGACATGTTTTGATTCAGTTTCTAATAGATCCGTTTGGTTATGTTTCGAAGCTCGAGATTTTCATTTCCATTGAAGTTTGAAAATGTGCTGTTTTCGCAATCTTTTCAGAGGGCCGTGCTAGAACCAGCAATGCAAGGGCGTGACATGATTGGTCGTGCTAGAACTGGAACAGGAAAAACTCTTGCTTTTGGAATTCCCATCTTGGACAAAATCATTCAGTTCAAAGCAAAAAAGAAGGGGTTTGTCTTTTCATCTTGGTCAAATTTCTTTCAACTCGCTCTAGTTTATACAGAAATTTTCATCTGGGAAGGGTTTGGATTGTTATTCTTTAAATTTTAGAATCCTAATTCGTTAGCAATTATGCAGAAAAGGAAGAAACCCGCTGGCCCTGGTTCTAGCTCCAACAAGGGAACTTGCTCGGCAGGTTGAAAAAGAATTTGAAGAGGCTGCTCCTAGCCTGGACATGATCTGTGTTTATGGGGGGACACCAATTTCAAGCCAAATGAGGCAGCTTGGCTTTGGCGTTGATATTGCTGTTGGCACACCTGGTCGTTTGATTGATCTTCTTAATAGGGGTTCTCTAAATTTATCAGAAGTAAACTTTGTTGTTCTTGATGAAGCAGACCAGATGCTTCAAGTAGGCTTTCAAGAGGATGTTGAGAAGATCTTGGAGAGGTTACCTCGGAAACGTCAGAGTATGATGTTCTCTGCCACAATGCCATCGTGGATCAGAAAACTATCTCAAAATTACCTAACCAATCCGCTAACTGTTGATCTTGTGAGTATGCTGGCTATTTACTATATTTTCTACTTCTTAGAATTTAACTATATCACTGAAAAGCACAACCATTCAATTAGTAGACTTAGAAACTTAAGGTGGGTTGAACATGGTTTTTTGAATAATGAAAAGTGCTTTTACTAATTGAAATCTTCATTCAATTTCCTCTTGAAGTTTCAGTTACATGATTCAAAGTTATAAAAATTCTTAAAATGCTTAATAACTTGATCAGTGTCCTCTTGAAGGCGATTATAAAAGAATTTTAGTAAGAAACACTGCCCTTAAAAGGTGTTGTGAACCCACTTTTAGCTTAGAGATCATTGTGTATTTCATTTTTTGTTTTACTCTCACGCTTGAGAAAGACCACAGGATGTAAAAAACAGAAAACCTTTTCTTCATAAAAAGGAAAAGAGCAATGTTCTTTCTCTCTGTTATATGAGTGAATGTCTGTTACAAGAATTTATTTATTGCATTATGAATTCTGTGATTTATCTTCGGGGGCATTTGTTTCATATACATGGGGTTTGAGGGGCTAACTTTTAAACCAAAAAAATAATGCAAAAAAATATATGGAAAAGCTCATCACTATTTTATTGATATGTGGGATTTGACGAAACCCATTAATATTTCAGGTTGGAGATTCTGATCAGAAATTGGCAGATGGAATTAGCTTATTCTCAATTGTTGCAGACATGCGTGGAAAAGCATCAATAATTGGACCTCTAATAGCAGTAAGGACCCAGAACTTCTATTTGTTTGTTTTCTTAATTTCTTTATTATTTCCTTTGATTTCCGCAAGGCAATATTTTACCAGGGCTGTTATTTCATATTGTTGACTGCTTGCTTTCATTATGCTGTTGCCAATTTTTATTTGCTTATTAGGAACATGCTAAAGGAGGAAAGTGTATTGTTTTCACTCAAACAAAACGTGATGCTGATAGATTAGCCTATGCAATGGCAAGGAACTTTAAATGTGAAGCTTTGCATGGAGATATTTCACAGAGTCAGAGAGAAAGAACTCTTTCGGGTTTTAGAGTTGGACGTTTCAACGTTCTAGTTGCAACTGATGTTGCAGCAAGGGGTCTCGATATACCTAATGTTGATCTCGTAAGTGATAATGTTCCTTGATATTTCTTCCTCAGTCTTATCTTTTCCTGTGTTACGTAGTTAGTTTCTGGACACATGGTGAATCATTAAGTACTTTCTTCTCGATAGTTTACTTAATCCAATTTTGAAAATAGACTAGATGTGTTGTGCTTTTTTATGGTATCAGACCCCATCATCTCTTTCCCTCCTTTGCTGTTGGAACTCTCTCTTCCCCTTTGGGCTGTTAGGAGTCTGGGAGGAAGTGGTTTGAAGATTGAGGGAATATTTTGTTTGTATGTGGGCTAACCATTAAGATTTTTAGGATTTTGTCTGACTTCGATTTTTTTGTAGGTAATACATTTTGAGCTTCCAAACAACACAGAGATATTTGTCCATAGATCAGGTCGTACAGGTCGTGCTGGTAAGAAAGGCAGTGCTATTCTTATTCACACACAAAATCAGTCAAAGGCTGTAAGAGTGATTGAGCGTGAAGTGGGATGCAGATTTAATGAGGTTCGGATTTTGCTTTACCGTAAAAAATTTGCTACTTGGGATTCTTTTAAGTACATAACTAGAACTTTATCTATGTTTCTGTATTTTTACTCATGAGAAAAGAAATATTAATGTCTGAATTGAAGGTAAGGTGAAAGCTTAAAAACATTTCTAATTTGCTTGCAGTAAGTTTCTGGCTCCCGTAACAGCTTCCAAATAGATACTGGCATTTTTTTTAGTACAACATGTGGGGGTGGTGGCCTGGTACATTCATTTTTAAGAAGTAGAGGTTTCATATTTTATTCCTATCTCATGTATGAAAGAATGCCTATCACATATTTGCTCAATGTTATCCCTGAATTTAAAAATAAAATTGGGGTGGCTTGTTCCTAATCTGAACATGAGCATATCTCCACCATATTTGACATGTACTCCTTCCCTTAAGGTTGGAGGTTCAAATCCCCATACTCTATTTGTTGTACTAAAATAAATCACACATGATAAGCAAACAACTCCCAGAGACAACCATATCGATTCTTTACTAAAGGGTGGATTTCCATTCACATTTGGGTTTGCTGAAGACTTTAAATCATCAACTCATGCATAGGAATGTGGTGGGAATGCAGATGTTTTTTCTTTTCAAACGTCCTCTGAAGATTTAGAGGCATCTGTCCTATAATCTGCGTAGTTGACTAAATCCAAACATACCAATCACCATATGGGTGATATATAATTAGATAATTGACTTCTCTAGTAGCTCTCCATCTCAGAATTTTAGGAATAAATGTTGATCCATGTTGGAGTATCTTACTACATGATGTAAAGTTGACTCTAATCACTCTGTTTTTTCTTATTTATTATCAGCTTCCAAGGATTACTGTTGAGGATGGTGCTCATGTGGATATGTTCAGTGAAAGAGGTGTTGGTGGTCGATTTAGCTCTTTTGGAGGATTTAAGGATCCTCGAACAAATGATTCAGGTCGAACTGGCGGTCAGAGAGGTCCAAGTTTCAGGCGTTCAGGAGATTATGAAAATTCCAGTTTTGGTCGTTCAAGTGGCAGGGATTCTTTTGGGCCAAAGGGTAAAAACGGTGGACATACTTCTGGTGGTTTCAGTTCATTTGGTGCTCGTAAGTCGAACAATGCAGGAGATTTTCGTAGTTCTGGGTCTCGACGTTCTGGTGGGTTTGGAGACTTTGATAGTTTAACTCGATCGGGTGGTTTTGGGGATTTTGATTCAGGTCGTAGTTCGGGAAGGAAGTCTAGAAACTCTGGCTTATTTGGTGACGACGATATGGAAGCAAATCAGAGCAGTAGGAGAAGGAAATTTTAAACTAGGTTGGTGAGGCATGTTCTTTATCAGCAATTCGAAATTCGTAACTGCTGGCTTCCAGTTCTTCAACCACAAGAGGGCAACAACCATGTTCGACGACCACGTTAAGGTAAAGGTTCTACTTCAAAAGTTCAGTTTAGATTTTCTTTTTGGAGGTTGGCTGATTTCAAAAGCACATGAATTGCTTTTGTGCAGGATGCAGCATCATGGGGAATTATAATTGCGTCGGAGAGGTGATGAATTTTCGAGGTGACGAATTTTCGAGGTAGGTTTATGAACGTGCGAAAAAATGGCACATTTCATATATTTTTTGCAGTTGATACGAATGTTATAACCACTTTGAAGGGAAATTAGACTCGATATTAGGGATCATCGTCTTGTAATGTGGTCTGGTGCATAAATCCTTTTTTGACATATTAATACCATTATTTTGCCGTATTACTTTGATGCACGAATATCCTTTCTGAATTTTGGCTTCACCAAGGCACCCACGATACGATTCTCATTATGTCATTATTTGAGTATTGGGATAGTAAGGTCTATAACCAACCAACTGCTTTCTTCAAATAATTTATGACGAGATCAAGAGCAGCAAGATCATGAACCTTTGATGAAATGGCCAAATTTCTGAGCGCTGAATTCTTTTAATCATCAGGAAGACGTTGACGCGTGGCAGAAGTTGAGCGTCTAAGCTCGAGGAGAATACATGTACATATATACGCACATATATACATATATACAGTATACATACATATATGTATATATATGTGACTATATATATATATATATATCCTTCTTTGAACTTGTCTGCCAAGATAGCTAGTGTATTTTGGTTAGGTCAACTCATATTGTTATGGTTTTTTTAACATTTAATAAATTCATTTCGAAAAATAATTGCTAAAAGAAAAAATAAAACTAATTCTAATTAATTCTTTTTAATAAGTATTTCAAATTTTATTTTCAGTTCATATATTTTAGATGATTAACTCTAATGTTCTATATTCAATTTTTTTTGAATAAATGTAAATATTATATATAAAAGCATGTAAAACTATATTGACTTAAAGGTTATATTACAAAATAATTTTATGTTTTTAAAAATTTAGTTCTATATCTAATAAATTTTTAATTTTAAAATGTATGTAATAGATATCCAAATTTTTAGTTTTTGTCTACTAAACCCTGAAATTTTAACAATTTTTATTTTTATTTTTTATCTAATTAATTAGATATACTCTTTAAAAATTAACTATTATATTCAATATAAAGTTTTTATTTTGTCCAACTGATACGTGAATCTAAAAAAAATTCAAATTGAATTAAATATTATGCCCGATAAAATACTGAATTGTGAAAGATCAATTAGATACAAAAATGAAAATCGAGAGATTTATTAAACATTTTTTAAAGTAAAAAAAAGTGTAAGACAACTTAACTAAATTTAAATTTTGTGCCCCTAACATAAATTTCTGGATTCGCCATGGCCTCTTAGGGTCGTTTGAAAATATTAAATCCAAGAGAGAAAAAAAGAAAAAAAAAATAATAGACAGAGTTGTAATAATAGATAAGTCATGAAATTTTGTGGGGACGCAGCAGTTGAAATTCAGAAAGAACCTAAGGTTGAATTTCTGCATTCTCAAAACATCATATTAATTCCGACACATTTTTCCATCTCACCAGCAGAATTTGCACTAAAAGAATTGAAAAAAGAAACCCACAACCTTCAAAATTGAGTGGGGACTGTAGTTGTAGTAGTAGTAGTAATAAACAGGGGCGAAATTTCAACTATGTACTATTAATAGAGAGGGACCAGAAATAATACTAAATGTAGCATCCGAACAGTTCAATGAGGAGCACCACATTATTATTGATACTCCTTACCTTTCAAGGGTTGAAAAGTTTTCTGAAAGGTCCATCTTTCCTGTCTTTTGCAGCTTCAGTAAGAGCCAGGAACCTTTTGAATCCAGTGGTGGCAGCTCCACGTCCTAGTGCAGCTGCTCTAGTCAGGACATCCTCCCTGGATGCCATAACCCCGACTGTAGGACTGGTAATTGTAGGAGCTGGAGGGGCGGCGGAGGCAATGGGTGGAACTGATGGTGAGACCGAAGGCTGCGTGATCCCTGGCCCGTGTTTGTTGAAATCGTCCAGTATGCTTTGCTGATCGGCTTTCTTAAATCCCTGCATGTGTATAACATGATCAATGCAACTCAAAGCACAGTTTTGTTTCATCAGCTTTTGCCATATAATTAGTTAATAAGCCATGTTGCTGGTGCAATAAATACATGCCCAAAGCATGAAGTGGGTTGTGGATTAATAATTATTATGCGGTAGTCTGAACCAAGACCATGGCCGCTATAATGGACGTTATCAAGGCCAATGCATGAACATGTTTTACAACAGGTCTTACTACATGTCATGTACTTTTCTAGAGAAAATAACATATTCCAGTTGATAACACATTCCTTCCATCCAAATGCAGAGATTGATTTACTTACCGGATCTTCATTTGTTAATTTCCAGGAATATGAACATGGTATCACATGGCTGAGGCCTGTAGTTGAGTCATTTAACTCTATTCATAAAACTCATTTCTAACTAGACTAGAAGAAGGAAAATCCTCAATGATCTGTATCATGATCAATTTCTTTGGAAGAATATATGTGTGGAATAAGTCGTCCATGCTGTATCGTGAACGTGCATTACTACATGTTGTACCATGGCCAATTTCCTTAAATAATAGATATTCCTATCTCCCAAGAATAATTCAAGACTTGAATGGTGGTAACAGGCTTGTTTTATTTGTTGTTGGTCATGGTCAAGGACAATGTGCATTATTTAAGTCGTGAACCGTACACATTTTAGGTAAAAATTTACGCGATAGAAATAAACGAGAAGAAGCAAAATTGTAACCTTAAGTTCCAAAATTCGCTGAAACTCCATCGGTGTTCCTTCTGGCAATAGTGCACGATATGTATCTGCCACAGAATCAATGGGAGAAAGTATAACCTGTGCAACAAATAAAGCCAACTGTCAGGGTACTTGGGGGAAACTTTAGTTGACTTGAGACCTTTCCTTGTGCCAATGACAATTAGAGAATTCTTTGTATCAACTGGCTTGCTGTCATAGAAAATACCAGGATTATTATTATAACGGCTCCAATAACAGCAGTTCTTTGAGAAATTTAGACGAATGAAAGTAGGAGAATTTTAAGGATAAAGGTCAAGACTGTCAAGAGTTTGTCTCTTGATGATCCCCCAGTCGGCTTCCATTAGTAAAATTTCCCCCTGTTTTTTTAGCTGATTCTAATTGCATAGCCTTTTTAAAATCCTCCTGGCCTTTAACTTAAGGCATTGAGACATTGATTACAAACCTTCAAAAGAGCTTCAGCTTTGCTCATCTCACGGCTTACAAATTTTGAATAGCTAGCGGCACCTGAAGTCTGAGAAATAAATACCAAAAAATGAACTGGTCAGTAAGTAAATTCATTGAACCTTTAGGAGAAAGAAGTCAGTTTGTAAAATATGCATTTAACAAAAGAAAAAGAATACTCGTTAGACTTGTAAGTGCAGCTATACTAATCATGGTTCAGAAGTCATTCCAACAAAATCGAACCAATGGCATAAAATGTGTACTTCAGGAGAAGTTTCTTAAGAACCAATGGCATATATGAATCATTAAATTCATTCCAACAGCTATACTGTAAGTGCCTGCTACTTTAAGCGCATGTTTTTAAAAGTGCAAAACCTTTTGAAATTGGAGAAACTAGCAAGCGAGTTGTGATATTGCATGCCCAAGATAATATGAAACCATGAAAATAAGGAAAGAAACCTGGAATAGGTTCGTGGTTTAATGCAAGGCAAGAGCTAAGTATTAAGGTCAAATGCCTCGTAAGATGGAAGGAAAGAAAACCTAAAAATGTTTTCAGATAAGTCAAATTCTTTTGATTTCAACCGTGATCTTCTATAATTCATGGTTTCAAATGGGACTGCGGGTTCTGTTTTGTTGGTTGTAGTTCTTAACTGAAAATTCTGTTTTGTTGGAGGTGGTTCCTAATTGAAGTTTCTTAAGAAAGTCCACACCCGCCAAAATTTCTTTTGTTTCTAATAAAAAGAAAAATCCAGAATGGGAATCGATGTAGACATTAAAAGATGACTTGAGAATAGTGCTAGATTAGTTTCTGTAATTCTGAACGTACCTGTCGACCAAGGGAAGGAATATCGAGAAGAATTGTTTTCACAGCTTGAGTGTCCAAAAGCATCTGTACAAGCATTTGAAATGTTACTTCTGATGTATCAAAATCAACCCAAATCCCTCTATCAGCATATAATTCTTATATGAATCACTAAATAATGAATTTGTGAATCCAATCGAATAGTCTGTCTCATTTACTTTGGCGTCTTTAATCATCAATGGCCTGTGCCGAGTTGTTTCTAATTTTCTAATGCACATAACATCACGCATTATTAAAGATCTTTCTGCAATAGTGATATTTCATTTAATTTAAACTAAGTGAATACAAGAGTGGAATTTTAATTTTATTTTTTTTTTAAATTTAATTTTTTTAATTTATATCCGTGAGTGTCGAGGATTTACTAGCACACATCTCAACAATTTTTGTGGGACCCGAATAATCTTACAATCAAGACTTGAGGGAATTCATAAGATATTAAATCCTAAGTATGTGGTCACCTAGACACATACGTCATATCAATTATTTTTACAAGCATTGATACAGAAGTTTTAAGTTTACTTGGTTATTCTTAAGT
The DNA here is from genome assembly GCF_002738345.1 of Cucurbita maxima. NCBI lineage: Eukaryota > Viridiplantae > Streptophyta > Magnoliopsida > Cucurbitales > Cucurbitaceae > Cucurbita > Cucurbita maxima. Next base: position 3,739,049 of record NW_019272019.1, read on the forward strand.
AGTGTATGAGAAAAAGTATAAATGTGCACAAAGAAGTTATTCACGAGGTGCAGGCACGCCTTGATTGTTATGGGCATTCTAAAACTTAGGTTGACTATAAAAACTTCTTCCCATAGGAGAAAAACAGTACACAATGGATTAAGTTTGTATTACTTGTTGAGCTCCAGTTTCTGATATTTGCTTGCACTTGAAGATGTTGGCATAGAAGCGTGGACCAAGAGATGAAGCAAGCTGAAAGAAATGAGCGAAAGTATTGGCATATAAGCAATAACCAAATAAGCATCTACCAAGATATACATGTGTTTATAGCATGAGTGCAAAACTGTAAAATAAAAGGAACTATCCTCTCAATGATCACCTTGTCCAAGAAGAACTGGAAGTAAAGAGGTGAGAGAAGTCTACCAAGAACGGGAATGCTGGTTGTGAGAATCATATTGATGCCATTTACATACCTGAAATAGGGAGGGAGTGCAAATAAGACTTAACAATGAATGTTTCGACTATCAATAAACTTGAAAGTCTTTTTCTTCATCGGTGACAGCTCCAGTGCCTAACTAAACACCTTACAGGAAACTTGAGTTTTTTTGGATAAGAACAAGTGGACTGATCACCAAAAAATATTACAAAGGAAGAACAGAATAGGCCATCCTTCCAGAAATATGAAATGACTAGAAATATGGATGTGCACACAGGCACTCGGGACAAATTCAAAATGACATGGGCTTACTTAAAAAGATACACATATATTAGAAATAAAAGAAAGTTCAAACACAACAATGTGAAATATGGGGGTGGTCTAAATGACGCAAGATTTTATATTGCAAATATGGCTAAGTTTCTTTTTCCAATATGCCATAATTGAAAAGGGGGAATGTCTTGAGAAAGCGTAAAATGCTTTCATGTTCATCTTAGGAAAGCTTTTAACGAGATGCTTCTTTGAGAATATGCAGCCGAGAATCTTTAGGCTTTGGTTACCGAAGAGTTCTGTCATTATTTGCTCTTATTCTTTTGGATTAGAGCCATTTTTTCAATAGTTTGGTAGTGTGGCTTCTTGTTTGGGCGGTCTTTTGATGTGCCAGTTTTGCAATCTTTCACATATCTCAATGAAAGCATTGTTTCTCATTAGATATATATTACTGTTATTGAAAAGAATATCCCATTCCTTTAAGATCTTTAATTTTATAGACCATAGACGGCTCATTAGTTTGCTACATGTATTAAAAAAAATCATCCGTCCTCACTGACTAGGAAGAGAGTTTTTCAGGTCCGCTTAAGTAATCAATGAAATTGTTTTCCATCCAAAATAGAGAGTAATAAGTAGACTTGAGAAGGTCCTCGCAGACAGGGAAGAGAGTTATTCAGGAACAACTTCCCTTCTCGATGTATTCTTTATCTTCAATTATTTTCTACAGTTTCTCTTTAGAGAAGCTGCGCGATCTTGAATTGAGTGAAAAAGAAGGGGGAAAGAGGACATACTCTGATTGGTCACCCACACTTTCAAGAGTACCCCATGGAACGCGAGTCATTGCTGCCATTTCTGAATCAAATTTAGTTTCCAGACCATGAACCAAGGTGACCAACGCTTTCGTTATTACTGCTGAGAATTCATCCTGCACAACAGTACATGTTCTGGAATTTAATCGGAAAAAGTTATCGTCCATTGAAGTTAAGTAATGAATACCATACCTGCACCTCTGACATATCTACGCCATCCACTAGTTGAGTATCAATTATCTTCTGCACACTTTCAGCCAATTCACCAGACTGAACCCCCCGCCACAAAAACATAATTAATAAATAACTTGAGGACACTGAAAGGTATGAAATTTAGAATGAATTCGCAAACGTATATATATTTTTTCATTCGAATGGGTTAACTATTCAAGCAACATATCCCTCGAGAAAATAAAAATAGAAAAGTAAACATATTGATTAAGATGTCATTCATGAAGTACGACGATGATCATCACCACTAGAAAAAACTGTGTCCAGCCAATGAAGGAAAGGTATAATTTCATTTTCCAGTAAATGCTACCAAAGTTGGAAAAAGGGTTTGACAAATACAAAAATGCTAGTTCTTTCTTTCTTTCATAAACAAAAATCATGACAAAATGTTGATCACTCAGAAACCTGGAATTATTAAGCTAATAAACAAACACTGCAACAATAGTTAATCGAGAAAAACTGACCTGCCCTATGAATTTGGTCATTTTGTGACTGTTAGTTTTGCATACATCAACTAGTTAGTATGTTTGTTTTGTTAGTTAATTGTTGGTTTACAGCCATGAAGTTTCAAATGTCTTAATAAAAGTTCTTGAAAGATATTTCCTTTGCTTGTTTGTACACTAATTAAACGGATTCTAGGTTAACAATTGTTCTTCAAGTTTGGAGGATGCAATACCATTTTCTTAACTTATACTGTACCATGTTTTGATTATTGATAAGTTGCTTTCTTTATATCTTTTTTTCAAAGAATAATCGACAAACCAATAACAAGGTAAAATGAAATTATCTTAAAAGGCAACTTACTGTCTTGTGGCAATATTCAGCTGAATTGACTATGTAACAGATAACTTTTTCATCCTTGTCAGAAGTCTGTCCACAACTTTCACAACGCATTTAGAATATGATAAAATAATAATAATAATAATTCTCATCGAAGGAAAAAGGAACTCTATACTGCTCTTAAGCACCTTTATCTGTCCATCCATGCCAGTGGCTGCTGCAACAAATCCCGAGCCACCCTTTGGAAGTCTTGCAAGAAGCTTGGTAGCATAAGCTTTTAGGACTCTCTGGAATACCTGGTGATGAGAAAAGTCCAATAAAGATTATTCTACACAAACCATTCGTGTCATCCATTGTTCATATTTTGGACTGGACCGGATTGTTTATAGTCCCAATACAATTGTTGATGTGGGTATAGAATGCACCTTGAACAAATTGAGTAATGTTTGGTTCTTAGTCAAGGCACTGCATCTCTTCAAGCTCCTTTTGATTATTAGAAACAACTGCAAAAAAGAATAGCCAACAATAAAGACATTAGAATATGCAGAGAGTGAGTGCAAGGACAAGAATTCCCAGCAGGAAATTTACCTGCATGCTACTTGATAGAACATTGCTCTGACTTCCTTCATCAATGTCCCATGTTTCTTCCTGTCATAAAGCAAATTTGATTTGTAAAGGATCGGCATAATTAAATAAGAACTGTTAGATGTCTATAATGGCCAGAGCCAACATTAAATACAGAAATAAACAATGATATTACCTGAACAAGTTTTTCCAAATTCTCCATTAATGTCTTCTCTTCTAGTTCTATGTAAACTGTCAAGTGAGGTTCAAAGCAAGAAGAGACGATTCCCCGAAAGTTGAACTGCCACCAAATATTGGAAAACATTTCAAGAGCTATTTTATCCATATGAAACAATTTTCGCCTGAGCACAGCTCCTTGGAAAGTACATCAATGCTTAATAGATGACAGAAGTTCAGTATACTGTGAAATTTTTTCTTGTATGTAGTTACATCGTGTAACAAAATAACGTTTCATTATTAAATTTCATATAAATTAGGGAAGTGGTAAATTACCCCAGCTCCAGGCACCGACATTTCTTTGATTCCATCCTTTTCCTGTCAATTAAAATTTGAATAGCATTTATCAAAAAAAAGTTTTACATAAATACACAAGGAAGGATATAGTCACTGAATCTAGAATTCTCATATATAAAAAATTAAATTACATACATCAGTCTCTGGTCCTTGATGTACAGCCAGCTTCTTCTCATACTTTTTTCTTATGTCTGAAACATTTTGACTATTATTATCTTCTCTGCCAAATTCCTCAATTTCATTTCTGTTTTCCTTCCCTTGAGCACCTCCTCCAAACTTCTCTGCCAATTCATCTTCAAATTCTAGAGTTCGTTGTAGTGCCTAAACAAAAATTTAATAAAGATGAGTAGAAACCCAAAGAAAAAATAACATACTAAAACTGCAAGAGGTCAGAGGACAGGATTCAGTATGCAGGCTTCTAAAAAAGTATACGCGATTGATCAACAACAATATACACACGATCATAGTTTTCATCTAAAGTAAAATTATTGCCTTCAATATACCCACATGAAACCATTAGTCCCTTTTTTTTGGTGTGAGAGTGAGGGAGATACCAGCAATAAAGTCGCAACATCTGGCTTTTCTTTCAGATTATCCAGGATGTCCTCAAGTTGTTTTCTGCAATCATTAAGACCATCCAACAAAAAACAGCACTCCCAAACATAAAGATGAAAGGTCAAAGAATAATAAAAAAAAAACTGAAGAAAGAATTGAGAATCTTTTTCTAATTGACACTGCAGTAAATGCACAGTCCATGATTCGTTTCCTGGTCCCAATATATTGAAAACACAAATTAATGAATATTTGCATATGGTGGTTCTTTTCAAGTGAAGATTTCTTGACCTTTGAATGTATTTTATTGAATCTATGCTTCCGATAATGAAAAGTTCCGTACCTTGTTTTCTTACAGAACTGGATACAAAGACGATATGGGACATGCCATGAAGGAGGAAAAATTTTCCATATCTCTTCGTTTGTTCTCATACGACGCTTTATCCATGCATATCTTCGTTCAGTTTTATCCAACTTTGCCAATTCTGGAAATGTACAAACATACAACTTCAAGCTATCTTTAAAAATTATATAACTTGTTAATTAACACAAAGTTAAATAAAAAGAAAATTGCAGTAGTTTGAGATCTAAAAAAAACTAAAAGAAGAATTGAAACTTTTCAACTATTGAAGAAAAATTTGTGTCTTGTTATGAAAATCAATGAAAAAAGAACATTTTCAGCACTGTGGAAGTCAAAAGGTCCAAGAAAAACTAACATTCTTGTTTGGATTATGCTTAACAGTAGTCTTAACGCAGCCAATTTGCTCCAAAGGAAACTTCCTTCTTCATTCCTTATGTCTTCAATATGTTCTCTCAGCTAAAGCTAAGCAGATGGGGTGCTGCTCACTCATCCTTCTTTGAGTGTTCTTACTTGTTGGCCTGTTGAGATCACTTTTGTTCTTTTTTTTTTTAATGTATCAATGCTGTGAAAGCCTTAATTTTCAGAACTATGGTTGGTACAAAATCAAAGGATTTTTTAAGACAGACACTTTTCTTCACTCAATCAGTTTGAATCAACTTGTTTCAAGGCTTTTTTATGCTAGTCTATTACTGATCTCTTTAGTAATTTCTCTTTACAAAACAAATGTATGATTTGGAATGATGATTTTAGAGTTCCTTTGTAACTTTGATTCATTGTTTTATTTTTCTCTCGCTCCTTCCCCAAGTTTGTATCCTTTAAGCATTTGTCTTTTTTCAAAGGATTTTTTAAGACAACTTTTCTTCACTCAATCAGTTTGAATCAACTCGTTTCAATGCTTTTTTATGCTATTCTCTTTCTGATCTCTTTAGTAGTTTCTCTTTACAAATGTATGATTTGGAATGATGCTTCAAAAATTCCTTTGTAACTTCGATTCATTGTTATATTTTTCTCTCACTCCTTCCAGGAGTTTGTATCCTTTTAGCATTTGTCTTTTTTCATTCACTCAATGAGAAGCTTTGATTCTTGTTAAAAAATAAAGAAAAAGAAGAAGATCTAAATGAAAGAATGATATCTACCACAAAGAATGGCAAAGCAAAAAAAAAGCAATACGATATGGTTCATTTTTACTAAACAATAAACAAAAAGTCTCACTCTAGCATTTTTTTAGATGAGTGGTTCATATGTGAAGGAGTATGTTTGATATGACAATGACTGCAATGTCTCTCTTTAAGTTTTATGCTGTAATTTGTTTCAAATTTCGCTCCTTTTTTTTATTGTCAATAACTGGGGTCCTTTTTTGCAATTTTCTTTTTCTTTCTTTCGGTTTCCCTTTCTTGTTGGTTGATTCTTTAGCTAGGGCAGCAGTCGATGATCTAAGGGTCAGGATTAAAAGAGGCACTCTTGTTAAAATCATCTTTAAAAGATTTAAGAGTGCATGATATCTTAATCAAATTAATCTTCAAATATTTTTTTTTCTCCACCCATAATGTCCAGAGTAAAGCTTAAACAGAAATATCTCTTCTATGAGGGTTCTACTACAAAATGATAATTACACACCCCCACCCCAATAAGCCCAGATGATGGAGAAATATAGTAATGATAACTTGGCAAGCACACCTGCTCCTTCAAATATCTGTTCATAAGATGTGAGCTCCCGGCTGCAAAAATTGTTTACCAACTCTTCCCTCACAGATGGCTCCAGAGCATCAACGACAAAGCAAGCATCAGACAATTGCTGAAGTAAATTAGTTTCTTCTTTCTCTTTCCCAGTACCTAAGCTGATGCATGAGGGAAGAAGTTTCAACATCGTTCTCATGACTACTTCATAATAACAAATAGATAAACCCATTACATTCCATCCAATCTACAACAGCCTGAAATGTAAGTTTGGTTCCTGGGTACCATACAACCTTACTACAAAAAATGAACTCAAAATCTACATCCCTGACTTCTAGCATAACAAATACGTATGACTACTTTCCTAGGGTTCAGATCATTGGTAAAAAAAAGGAGGAACATCCTTCAAAGCTATGACAAATAATTTGACTTACAAGAAGGAATCATGGGACTCATGAACTGCAACTTAGAAGAAGAAAAATGAAGTAAATTCAAAAGATAAGGCAGTCAAATAAGAAATCTCTTATCCTATTTTGAGTATATTAATGGATGGGAGCTAAGCCGCTCTGTTAAGACATCTCTCCATAGGAACATGCATATATGGTGAGAAAGATCTTCCCCCTGCCCTCAATTACTCGCCAGTGGAAGTCTAAATAATCTGAACGCTCCAAACACAACACATCTCCTCCCACCCTTTCTAAGGACTCAGGCCTCCACTTGACATACAAGCCAACGTTGCTCGACTCCTCTAAAGCCCAAATCCAGAGGAGTGTTGGTATAGAATTTTCGAGGAGCCTTGGTTAATGTCCTGTTTTTCCAATATCATGAAGGATTGCCTGGAAAGCTATCCAATTGTCCTCCCATAATCTAATTCTTTTCCCATGCCTCAACACAAGTTTGATCAGTAATTTACCGTACACCTCAAGATTTAAATTGCTGCCAGATAAACAGTATATAGGGGGCAGTAATTTGAAAACATCATACCTTGAAAAGTCAGAAAATACATGCGATTTCAGAATTTGTTTAATATTCTTGAACTTCTCCCTTAGCTCTGTGATCTTTGGATTATCCCTATAGGCTTCAAAATGACTGCATAATTGGTTTACTGCCTGGAATGAATCAGAATACATGTTTCTTAACAAAAATGTGCAAGAACAAAACCCCTCTCTGTTCTTGAGAAAGATCTTTAACGTTGAAGGGAAAAGAAAGAATTTGGGAAAAAACTAGACCAAAGACTTAGCACCTAAACATACAATCAGATATATCATGCCAAAATGGCCTCATATAACCTACAAACTTTTATTAGGTATCAAGTTAAGAAAAAAGAAAAGACTTTTCCCACTAAGCCTTATGGCTATGGCAACAACCACACAAGTATCAATATAGATGAAATGGAAGAACGTTCATATAATTTATTCACAAATAAGTACCTCCAACTGTGCAGCTGCCTCTTTGTACTGTCGTTTTGAAGCCATTACCTGGAGCTGCTCAACAGCTGAGACTATAATCACGTAGGAAAACAATTTATCGATGGTGACAGTTAGGCAAGAGAACTTTTATAAAAACAACAAATTATCAGGGGAACTTATAAAGTGAGAGCACCAAAAACATCTAAACTTATCATTTATTCATGTGAGCAACTGGACAATTAATGTGATATCCGAGGAGGATATCCACAGAAATCTAAGAACCCCAATCGAAACATAAGACTTGCTTCTCAAAAGAAAATATTTTAAACTGACTTGGATTGCACTGGATGACTCTTAGCTAATCATGCAAAACAATCACTCACAGTTCTGATGTAAGCTATACTGCCACTAGCTTCTGTTAAAATTGTATCTGGCCTATTTTGAGCAAGAAACGTTTACAGTTAATAGATAATTGTCACTTGCTTTACAACGGCTAACTCATACACATAAACTATAAAAGGAAACAACTTTTAGATAACGAATCAAATTTGAGCAATGAAGAAATCTTATTACGTAATCAGCGAAGCTACAGGGATGATTTTGTCTTAATAAAAATAATGATCTCTTTCTTGGCATTCCTTTGTACTAGTTTCTATTCCTTTTTGTAATATCTTTTGGGTTGGAGTTGCTCAAAAACCCCTCCTTTGTATTTTCTTTCTATCAAAGACATGTTTCTTATCCCAAAAGAAAAAAAAAAATGTAGCAGTACAACCGCAAGGCATCTAACAACAAGACAAAGAAACCATTAAGTACAACCATGTCATGCTTGGAAATAGTAAATGAGGGAAGACTAAAGAGGCAAATATAAACGGGATGTGACCATACCCAACATGGTCAGACGATGAAGAGCGGTTATTGTTGTTGTAATATGTTTCTTTGCAAAGTCCAACTTCTTAATATCACGACAAATCTCTTGAACCATTGTCTCACTCTGTTCAGCTTTAGTTTTTATTTCTCGAATTTTGGACATGAGCTCCTGCTTAAGAAAAAGAAGAGAGGATTTATATACGCACAATTTAATAAAATAACCCAGATCTCTGAACCCATCATGGACTCAAGCATACAAGTGAAGCACTGGCCAAATCGCATGATCTCCAGGAAACAAAAAGTTCTTGGCATGTAATTTGGTTGATAAATCCTAAACAGTAATGAAAGCAAATTGACTTTGATTACCCATTCTTAGACCAAACCAATACTTACATTTTAGATAAAATCCAATGAATATAAAACTCTTACATCTTGCTACAATGCTAAAATAGAAAAAACTGAAAATTTCCAAGAAAATATACAAACCTCTACAGCTGATGTAGCAGCAGCAAGATCTTCCTTTGCTTTGGTCCCTGAACTACTCTGTGAAAGTCATAATAGCATTAAAGATAATAATTCAATTGGGTGAAAGAGACACCATTATTCTCAAGTACAGTAAACTATAACACTATATTATATGCTTCACGTCTACTCCCTTATGATGCATATAATAGCAGCAAAGTTAAAGTCAACACCCACAATCATGCAAATAATATCAAAAAGGGAAGTTGTAAGTCATGTTTACAAGAATCTTGGTTTATCATAAACTTATGCCCAACAGAGAGATCATAATATAACAAAAGGAAAGATAGAACTAACGATTCCTACCAACCCGAAGGCCTCTTTGTTCAAGGTTTGCATAACATTAGAATAACTATGAAAGGAAAGTTTGAAAAATAGAACTGTGCAAACTTATAATGAACCTCATATGAACTACGAGATCTGAGTCATCAAAGTTAAGATCTGAGTTTCAATAGCTTGACTATCACTACCTAAAATTGTCAACATTGGCCCTGGATCTGAATATCCCAAGGTGAGGCATACACTTTTTCCAATTTCAACCAAAATGTCCAGCTTATTCCATCAAAGAGCACCAATAGATCTGACTTTGGTATCATCTTGTGTACATATAAATGGAAAACTCATCAAGCTAAATTGTGAACCCAATTACTGAATGAGCATAACGTAGGGTACCCAACATCAATTTGACGGAAAACGAGAACAAAAGAGCAATAAAAGCTTTTGTTTTCTATCAGGGAAAAATTAAACAAACATCACCTGTTGGCGGACAGCTGCTAAAATTCCAGCATCTACACGACGTATTTCATTATGTATCTTTTGCATAAGTGGCTCCACACCAGATAGCGATGCCTCTAAATATCAGCCAAAGTTCACGAATTCAATATATCACTAAGAGTTTGGGGAATAACGAAAAACATTGAGCTGTTGGATGTAGATGAAAGCATACTTGGAGAATGCCAAACAAATCAGAAAAGGGAAAACTTAACGAAAAGAAAGGATTATTTGGGCTCTTTTTTTTTTTTTTTTTTTTTTGACCTATTTCTATTTCAAAACTGTTATTCTACATTATAATTCAAAATATGATCCCACACTGGGGTGTTACGAGAAACTTTCTAAGACAATATAATAAACTCAAAACAGTTACAAGTAAGCTTTCCAACAAAAGTAATATCGGTAAATGAATAATTTCTAAATTCTCTCTTTTTTTGTTAAGAAACCAAGCTTCCAATAAGAAAATGAAAGAATGTCTCAAAGGGAAATGTCATGACCACGTAGGTAACATGGCCTCATTACAAAGTCTCAAATTATTGATTCCTAACTCGCCCTGATTAATCGGTCATGACTCAGTGTCCCACCTAATCTAATGAGTTCCCCTCCCCTGTAAGCCCCTTCCCACAAAAAATCTCTCTTACTTTTCTCAAGGTTCTTACTCACAGCGATAAGGTTTTCTTTTTTCTGATAAACCAAACTTTCATTAACAAACATGAAAGGAGATACAAGGTCATACAATAAGTAACCCACATAAGAGGAACCTCAACCTACAAAAAGGACTTTTTGTCTAAAGAATATCACCTACTAATAATTATGAAAGGTCTTAGACGCCTCTGCTTGCAAGAAGACCCTAGAATTTGTGGCATAAAGAAGATAACACCTCATGACCAGCTAAAGAGGCTCAAGTACTCAGTTTGGAGGACTTGCAATTAATATTGAGAACCACACTCTAAGACCGGTCAATCTTAAGACCATAAGTGAGCTCAAAAACATAAATAATACAACTAAGATTAACAAATAACCTCTCTCCGAATACAAAAGAAATAGTATTATCTACAAAGTAGAGATGTGACAAGTAAAGATTCTTCCTCCCTATTTGAAAGCCCTTAATAGCCCTTAATAGCCCTCTTTCCACACCAATAGAGACTAATCTACTTAGAATATCTACCATTAGTAAGAAGAGAAAGGATGTAATGTAAATCTTGAAGTAGTTATTTGAATAATGAAGAATCACCCAGAATCAACTAGGAATACAAGTATTTATAGGCTTTAGGCAGCCATAACACCCTAAGCAGCTCATATTCATCCTGATAACCTCAAACTAATATAAAAACAAACAATCAACTAACACTTAAAGCAATCTAAACAAATGATAAAACAATCAACAGCAGCTAAAAGAGAGGGAAGGGTAAACATCTATTATTAGAAGGAGGGCCCCCTTGCCTAAGCACTCAGTTAGCCACACCCTTTCCTCTTGGTTTCCAGATGATAAAGAAGGAGTACCTCGCCGTCTTAATATAGCTCCATATCCAAGATATTCACCCCTACCCAAAACCCTTTTCCCCTATAAGTGATCAAGGAAGTCCCAATCCACATGATCATAAGTTTTCTCAAAATCTATTTAAGAAATAATCTCTTTTTGCTTACAACAATAAGCACATGATCTAAATTTTTTCTACCAATTTTAGTGCTCATAGACCATATAGTCCTCTTTAGGGCGAGAGGAACAATATGATTTTTAGAGGGCTTGAAAGAACTCCAAGTGAGGTTTGGACCTTTTTAAATTCTATGTATCCCCCTGGGCCTTAGTAACAAAGCCTTTATGTAGTTGTTTATTAGGTCTTATTTTCTTGATTAGAAGTCCTTTTTGTGGTTTGTATCCCTCTTTTGTGGGCTCTTGTTATGTATCCCCCTGATTTCTTTCATCTTTTCTCAATGAAAGTTCGATTACTCATACAAAAAAATTGTCTTCCAAAAACAGAAGCACCTTGAGACACAAATCAGAAAAGAAAAGCCCTTTTCAACCAATCAGCAAAGACCATAGCAATGATCTACATGCTAGTTACCAGACTAATCAGTCTAAAATATTTCACCCTCCTTTCCCTCCCTTTCTTGGAAATAAGACACATAGGTGTTTTGCTCATGGATGCTTCAATGATGCCCATCTAAACAAACTAACTAAAGATCTTCTAAAGATCTCTGTTAATACTTTACCAATTATCCACCAAGAAAACCAAATAATTTTGCACCTTGCACACGGGATAAAAGATTGGTGTGAAATTATTTGCTAGTTCGAGGTAAGAAAAGTACGGAATTTAAGCTTAAATTCTTGTTGGACTGCTTTCTTGTAATCTTTATGTTTGTAAGCGAGCTTAGTTTCAGCCTTGGGTGACTTTGTTGATACGTTACTTTGTATAAAGCTTTAGTTGGTATCTTTTCATTTCTCAATGAGAAAATCGCATTTCTTGCACAAAAAAGAAAAAAGTGAATTCCAAACTGGCGGTTTAAGTCTAAAAAATGAAGTCCAAGCACAACAATGCGGACCTCTTCATCGTCCTCCTTATTACCCCACCCCCCAAATACAAATGTTGTTTCCTACAACAGAGCAGTCGATAGATAGAGTGACAGAGGGAGTAACCTGTGGGGAACATCTGGTTAATGTATTCCAAAGCGCTTGACTTGTCCATCGTTTGGCAATAATTTGAAATGCTTCAGCCCAAACACGAAAAATTCCACCGAGTAAGCTTCAAGGCCAGCGGTGATCTCTGTGTTCTAAAAAAAAAAATGAAAGCTACAAGAAATTTGAACCATAATAAGGTAAACTGAACCATAATAAGGTAAACATTCATATTGATTAATTCGTATAGATTACACTAGGATTTACAGGACTACCTGATGGAGCTTAATTGATCAAAAACTACCTCAGATCACATTAATCCGTGCAACGATCATCGCGAAACCTTCGCAGAAGGTGCAGGAATCGTTTCCCGCCGCTGATTTCTTCGTAGCAGAGAGTGATGGAGTGGAGAGCTGAATAGATGGATTGATGCCAGAGGAAACAGGAGCAGGAGATTGAGATCAGCGGGATCTGGGAGCTGGAATTGGAACTGTGAAGGAAGACGATTCTCGACGTGCGCCAAAGAGAAGACGGAGTCGTATTGGTTGATCTTAGAGTTTTAAAGTGCAACTGCCCTTACCGTATAAAATCCAGGCTTATCTAAACCAGTTTTTAAGGGAAAGAAAAAAAAAAAAACATATTTACCATTTTATTTATTTATTTATTTTTAAATAATTGCACATATTAATTGGCGGGATTTATTATCCAACTAAGTATGATCGTATTTATAAATATAATTAATATTAAACAATACCACATATAATAAATTGATAAATTATATAAAAAAAAACACATCGTTCAAAAACTTTCATCAGAACGGATATGAAAAAAATGACAGTGGCAGTAACGGATAAGATAGCAGTGCACGTGATGTTATATTACAATTATGCCCTCGGTATTTTTTAAAATATGTTAAAACACCCATTTCATTAACGCCCCCGGTTTAAAACTTGGGTAAAGTATGACTCGACGTTAATATTTAAAAAAAAATAAAAATTAAAGAGCTATTTCTCGAAATAATATAACCTAATACTCTTACTTTTAATAGATCGAGGGTTGATAAATGATGACCACAAATTTAAAGTCTCTAGTTTGTAATGGAGCGAGCTAACGAACCAAGGAGGAGACAAATAATGTAATCAATAGTAACGAACATTATTTACTGTTTTTTCGATAGATTTATTACTTTTGAGGGTAAAATTGTCATTGTCATATTAGTCAATATTTTCAATATTTTTTTTTTGGTTATCTTCTAAGTTCCATAAATCAATGTATTTCTGTTTTTAATTATTTGTTATGCTTTTTTTAGCGCTCAATTTTTCATGGCCAAAATTACAAAATATGCCATTTTATTATTAATTAAAAAAAAAAAAAAAAAAAAAAAAAATGCACCGTAAA
>NW_019272019.1:3753199-3776272 GCF_002738345.1 Cucurbita maxima
AAAAAAAAAAAAAAAAAAAAAAAAAGCTGCACCGTAAATTTACGTATAAATTACAATTGGCCGCCGCGGGAGCTGTCTTCTTCTTGCTCATCCGTTTAGGTCTCTGCTGGGTCGCCATTTGACTCACAGCAGTGAACTCTTGGCGTTGGGAGTATCTCAGGGGAGGATCATGTCTGGAGGAAGAGTAGAGGAAGATGAAGAACGAACTCGTCAGAGGAAGCTTGAAGAAGCCCTCGAAATCAAATCGCTTAGGCGGATTGTCAGTGCATACCTCAAGTACGTTCTTTTTTTTTTTTTTTTTTTTTTTTTTTTTTTTTTTTTTTNTTTTTTTTTTTTTTTTTTTTTTTTTTTTTTTTTTTTTTTCTTGTTTATCATTTACTGGATTGTCAATTCAACGATCGAGTTTCTTCTGTTTGAAGCATATATGTATTCATGCGCAACAAATATGAGTGTTTCACGCTCAGTCTTGGGCGTCGCTTTGAATTATGTTATTTCAGAAGTGTTATCGATGTATTGAATTAAGATAGCAGTGGAACCTTAAGCCAGGCAGAATCGTTGAGATTGAAGTATTGACTTGTTTCAACTGGCAGGTGGTTGCAGCGGTTATCTCCATTCGTTTAAACGCATTAGAATTTTCGAGCTTTAACGTCTTAACGTGAAAAAGAAATAAGTAAAATATTGGATAGTTCTAATTTGTATTGATTCTTTTGGGTCCAATCGAAATTATGAATTGGAGCTTAGGGAACCATCTCCTTTTCTTTCTGTCAAGAAAATAAAATCTCACTTGGATTGGGAGTTTCTCTTCTTTTACTTTCCATGTTTTCAATGCGAAGTTTCCTCCTTCCTTATTCATGAAAGGGTTTTATCCTAATTGTACAATAGCCAGTACTTGACTGCTGTCCTTCCGCTTCTCTTTGTCTTCCCTTGTTTATTGATTAATCACATTTGTTGAAAGTGGATATTTCTGTGCAATATCTCATCCCGTCATTAGTATATTGTTGAAGTAAAGTATGAATTTTGATACAGCTATCCAGAGGCTTCAGAAGAAGACGTGAAAAGATATGAAAGATCATTCAATAGGCTCCCGCCTGCCCATGAGGTAACTTGATATTTCTTCTGTCATTCGATTCTTGTTAGCTGGTAAATATTTGACTCAAATTTTCTGATAATTATAAACTATTATATCCTCCAAACAAATGAGAGAATTATTTAATGGATATAAATCAAAATTTATTGTTTAACCAAGAAATGAGAATTTTTCATTGATATAATGAAAAGAGATTAATGCTCAAAAGATACAAAACTCCATAAAGGAATGAAAAGAAACACCAAGAAGGATTACAAAAGATATAAATAGAAATCCAAATAAAACTATATCCTCATCAAAGATCCAAAATAATTATCCAACTAAAACATTGAAATAGAGGCCAAGAATGCTGAGCTTTGAACAAAATAGACCAAAAAAGGGAGGAGCCAAGGGAAACTGGAGAACATTTCTCATTACCTATAACTATATTTTCACATTAGCTGTGAGCTATGTGGTGAGGGGAAATGGCTATGACTTAATAATTATTACTATATTTTCAAGTTTGTTTTACATTTATCATTTTCAACACTTCCACCTGTGTAATATTTTCAAGTTAGCTTCCTTTTCACTCTCTTTAGTATTCTAATTTGTCTGTTGATCAACTTTTTTGTTGCTTGTGCAGGCTCTACTATCACACTTTCCCTTGAAGTTTGAGAGACTAAGAAGGTAGACTGAAATAGCTAATTTTTTATGGACAAGTATACAATTGATCATATCTTTGGCCCTGTTTTTGCAATTATGAAAAAGTATATTCATATTGAGATGACGTAATTGTTGAGGATTATTGGGAGTGGAAGATCATGGGTTTATAAGTGAGGAATACTATCTCTATTGGTATGAGGACTTTTGGGAAAGTCCAAAGCAAAGCCATGAGAGCTTATGCTCAAAGTGGACAATATCATACCATTGTGGAGATCCGTGATTCCTAATTGTGGAGATCCGTGATTCCTAATAGTAATATCTCTGTAGAGGATATCAATTTGCCTTTATGTTTCTTAATGACGTTGTTTTGGATGATTTTGAAATATTAAAAAGCTCAATAATTGTTCCAAGTTCGGTGATTGGGTGAAATCGTGATTTCGGGGGTTGTGGACTTGATTCCCGTATTGTATGGTTTTTTGTTCCTTCTTAACGTTTTTGCAATTATTAATCTTTTGCAACTGTAGTTCTGCCCAGAAGTTTCAAAAAAGTAAAATATAATAAAAACCTTCATTCACCGTTGAAAGATTATTGTGAAACTGCTGTTATTGATTCCTAATCACTTGGAAGATTTTCGTTTCCTACTCAATTCCATGGCCCTTACCCCACTTAGAACGTATCAAAATCAGTTGGTGGTTGGTCCTACCTAAGATTTAAATACCGATGGAGATAGAAATATTGAGATATTAATTTTATGGAGATATTTATTGAAATATCGATGGAATATTGATGTTGACAAATAAAATTGTAGAAATTAGTTACGTTAGAAAAATTATTTGAATTAGTGAATTAGTATTTTACACTCCTTAAGATAGTATTTTTGTTGACGAGTTTGAAAATTTGTCGATGTTATTACTTAATATTGAAATTATTGATTGACTTCTTCTATCAATATTTAACTCAAAATACCAGCACATTGATGGATATTCTTTTATGCCACACCCTCAATGCAATTAAAGACATTTCCTACTTTGTGGGATTTTTGGATGGCTTGGCATGGGAAAACTTGATTCTTTGGGAACTTGGGCAATGATTGGGAGAGAGAGTTTTCGTTATTATTATAGCAACTAGAGGGTTTTTGTTATTTATTATTTTTAAATCACTCAAGTTAGGTTGATCTCATCTCTCGATTACTTATGAATACTATAATTTCTGGTTTATAAGATGTTATTGGGAAAATAGTCACGGTTAGTTGAAAAATCAAACTTGTTGGTCCAAGGGGTTCTTTGTGAAGTTTTGTATGTGACGATGCTGGGGGATTGAATGAAAAAGTACACTCTGTAGGTGTATGTGCAAATATATTAAATATGCATGTAAGGTAACACATACTTCCATACAAAAGAACAGCGTTTCACATACATTTCGTTCCCTGATCTCTCCATTTGCAGGTTTTCGAAATTCTCTGTTTTTCTCTATATATAAGATGAGCTCCATTAATGCCTATGCCACTGATAGTCTAGCCTTTATTTCATACTAAACTGATTTTTCTTATAAGATAGTTCGTAAACAATGTTTGAAGCAGGCCATTGTTAGCTTCATAAAACATAACTGGGTAAATTATTGAACATGAGAGGAGAAGCTGTTGGAATGATTACTTTTAGAATGATATTATGGAAATTTTGCAGAATGTAATTGATCGACAAATTAACTTCGCAGGTGTATTTCTACAAATTCATATTTCATCTTTAACATGCTTCAGGTATGCCCTCTTGCCCTCTTTAAGTAATAAAAATTGATTATGTATAATCCCTATAATAGAATTACGTCAAGAGCTCCCAGTTAAAAAGAAAAGGACGACTGAATAATTTCCACATTTATAAATTTCAAAAGTTGAAAACAACTTCATTGAATAGTTTTGAAAGTGCAATGAAATGATAAAGAATGTATTATATTTTCACTGCCAACTTAGGCATAGCTCGATTGGTGAAGGCATTTATCCTCAACCAAGAGGTCAAATGTTTGATTGTAACTGGTTTCCTTCTAAAAGAAAACTCGGAAAGAAAAAAAATTGTTCGTAATGTACCCTCGCAGAGAATACTAATAAAAAAAGCTGGTTAAATGAAAAGTTTAGTCTTTTTACTTTGAAATTTGTGTTTATTTGGTCAATGAACTTTTAAAAAAATGCCGAATAGGTGTTTGAACTTTCAACTTTACGTCTAATAAGTCCTTGAGTTTTAAAAATGTTAGAACAAGTGTCTAATAATTCCTTGACATGTTTGCAAATTAAAAAAATTATAATATATCTATATAAATTTGAATTTTGTTTCTAATAAAATCTTAAATTTTCAATTTTGTGTCTAGTAGATTTGTGAAAAATTTATCATTGACATAAAATTCAAAATTTAGATATCTACTCGACATTCTAATATGTATGCCAAGGTTGAATCTTGTGAACTAGATCTCCAATTGGTTAAAGTAACGTGGTCTGTTCCTTTTCCCGTGTTAAAATTGATGCCAGGCATTTGAACCTCCAATTGATATGAGCCAAGACACTGATTGTTGCGATGATTCATGCCCTGATCATTCCCATGATGACCAATTTTGTTGTAGAGGAGAGAAGAATGCTAATGATCATTTATTTTCTCGGGAGAGCAATGTTTGTGCTTGTGAACCAACCTCAACAAGTGGAAGAATGTGTTTAGAATCCAAACAAATATGCTGTCCAGAAGGTGCAGTTGACTCGCCTAAGGCATCAACTATCAACAAGGTTCAGCAACAACGTGAAAATGGTTCTTTTAAATATCAATTTGTCTGGATATCTGCTTATGTTCAAATTAATTGCACGATCTATTTATCTATTATTTTTTAAAAAATTAATTATTAGTGGTCGTTCAACATGCATCGGAGATTGCTCTTTCAAATTAAAAGTTATTCTGGGGTATTTGTGTAGTGGATGCTTTTTGTCTTCTTTCTTTCAGCTGAAAAATAAGGAAACTTGACCTCTTTATATGATAGGAAGTGGAAAATGGAGTCCATCACGATCCTGCTCATAGGAATCATGATCAACATCTTGAAGAGAAGGAAGTCACGGATAAACACAGTGGACACTGTGTTTCTGATTGCAATGGCAATGTAATTTCTTTCAGTCATTACTAAATTCTACAACTTTATATGATTGTTGTACTTGATTAAAACTTCTGACATGGACTTATGAAAATCAATTATTACGTATCTCATTATGTATGTAGTATTCTACCATGATGATGAACTCCTTCAAACTGTCAGCTCTTTTTAACTCAAAAACGCATGTTTTGCCCTAATAGTATTAATTTTATTGATTTCATGTAGTTTGGATGACTACTGACACAAAATGACATTGTGATTCCTTCTACACAACTTGCATTTTGATGTGATGCAGGACTGTTCATCATCTCATGAGTGGCTGGAGCCGTCTCTACAGATGAATGTTCCATTGGTTGATGTTGATAAGGTTCGTTCATAGGAGCTAGTTCCATGAAAGTTTATTTACTTTTTACATCCTTCACGAGAACAGAAGACATGAACTTGAGAATTTTGTTCAACACCTCCTAATTTTCTTATTTGAAGCACATTAGTTTATCGTCATCAAATGTGAAATTGATCGGTCATTTTCTTTCTTTCTCAGGTCCGTTGTATTATAAGGAATATAGTCAGGGATTGGGCTGCTGAGGTATGTTTTGATTATCTTTGAAGACTTCATTGTGTAAACAAATATTAATCCGCTATCTTCTCTATTCTGATGTAGGGTCAAAAAGAGCGTGATCAGTGTTATAAGCCTATCCTTGAAGAACTACATTCCCTTTTTCCAGATCGAAAAAATGAGAGGTATGCTGAATGCTTTTTTTTTTTTTTAATTCAATTATGGTCAGCAGATTGAATAATCTGAACCTGGGGCATTATGTTTATCAGTCCTCCTGCTTGTTTAGTCCCTGGAGCTGGACTTGGACGACTGGCTCTAGAGATTTCATGTTTAGGTATGTACGTGAAGTTTCTAATTAGTATCTGATTGTATAGAAAATTAACCATAGCATTGCTCAATTACAAAACAGGTTTTATAAGTCAGGGGAACGAGTTCTCATACTACATGATGATATGCTCGAGTTTTATTCTTAATCAGTAAGAAAACTTTTATGTCAAAAACCATTTACCTTTGTGCATGAACCATGTTATTGCTAAATCCGAGCAATTCACTTTCAGATATTTATCTTGAAATGGCTTTCTTGAATTTTAGTACTCAAAAGGTTGGTGAATGGACAATATATCCCTGGATCCATAGCAATAGCAATTCACTTTCAGATAGTGATCAGCTTCGCCCTGTTTCAATCCCAGATATTCATCCCGCAAGGTATGTGCTTTCCTATATTCTCCTCATTTTTGGTCCATTTTCTCGGTACATAAACTATGTTATTGCTGTTATTCTTACCAGCATCATTTTCTCCTTTGTAGTGGATAATTAATATTTTAAGTTTTAATTTTTTATCAACATGGAGATGGGAGAATTCTATGGTAACAAATTTTAAACGTAAGGAATGTCCTAATACTATGGAATAACTTATCTTTTATTGAGTGATGTCTATAGGCTTCATTCACCAGTCACCACTCTGAAGCACCGATACTTTAGCATGTTGTTCTCTGAACATTTGTTGGACACTTTACCTTGAGCTAACATATCAATTATTAGGCAGGTTGCCCTCCCTAATAGTACCTATAGCCTGCTCTCCATGTTCCTCGAAGGTCACCCATTTACTAAGAAGATAGAAATATTAAGGGTGAATTTTATTTGGGCTTCAGCTTGGTGTTTGTGGCTTGAAGGAAACACTAAGGTTTTCAACATCAAACAAAAATCCTTGGGGATTTTTCTAGATTAAGTTACTTTTGTTGGCCTTTCTTGGTGTAAATTCTATGCCCCTTTCAATTGTTATGGCTTAACTTTTCTTTGTGCGACCTTTTTGTAACTTCCTTTCCTTGGGGCTTTTGGTTCTCGCCCTCCTATAAATGAAATGTTTATTATTATTATTATTATTATTATTATTATTATTATCATCATCATCATCTTTGAGCATAAAAAACAAGAACGAGGAAAAGATTCTGAGAACCAACTTTCTTCACGAATGTCAACTTTGTTTCATAAGCATAAATTATATAGTATAATAATAATTATTATTATTTTCTTTTTATAAGAAAGAACCATTTGGAAAAATGTTCATATTTCTTTTTTTCTTTCCTTTTGCATCTATTTATCATAATCCTAATACAGATGTGTTTTGTTTATTTATTTGATTTGTAATGGGTTTGCATAGACAAATATTTGAAATAGAACATAGGAAAGTTGTGAAGTATAAATCAAAACAAAGTTCATGGATAGAGTTGAGAATAAATGTTACGAAATTGACGTAAGATTCAAACTTGAAATTAACTTGTATGCTAGATTTGCGTTTTCACTTTCCCCTTGCATCATAATTTTCCAAAGCAGCGCAGGGATCACTGAAGGTTTCTCAATGTGCGGTGGTGATTTTGTTGAAGTATACAGCGATCCAAGCCAAGTAGGTAAGCAATTGTATAAGTTGACTGCTTATATGATTAAGATACCAGTAAAGACTGCACTATGATCTCCAATCCTCACTGTAGCAACGGTACTTATGAATGATTGAATCTTTAGCTTTAATAAGGAAATTGGAGAGGAACTATTATTATCATACTATGTGCATGAAAGTTTTGATTGTTGGCTGATTTCCGCATGTTGTTTGGGATGCGTTCACAGGACTTTGGGATGCAGTTGTGACTTGTTTTTTCATTGATACTGCTCATAATATTATTGAATACATAGAGGTCATATCCAGAATCTTGAAAGATGGAGGAGTAAGAGCTCTCTCTCTCTCTCTCTCTCTAGTAAATGTTTTAATAACAAATTGGTGTCGAACATATATTAACAAGTCAAGTGACAGGTGTGGATAAATCTGGGTCCCCTGCTATACCATTTCGCAGATATGTATGGTCAAGAAGATGTACGTTTCTCATCCCTTAACTTACTGCCCCAGAACGCTCTTAGAGTCTGAACGGGTCCAATTATTTATTTTTTCAGGAAATGTCCATTGAACCAAGTCTAGAAGATGTGAAGAGAATTATATTGCATTACGGCTTTGTGTTTGAGGTAACTGTTGAGTGTAAACAATATTCATTTTTTTTTTTTCTGTATCATTTATGCTAACGTGGACTTCATCAATGATTCGTTTATCTCACAGAAGGAAAGGACAGTTGAGACGACATACACAACAAATCCTAAATCAATGATGCAAGTAAGCTTTATTGTGTCTTCATTCTAGGAAACAATTTTCTTAAGATCATGAAATGTAGTTGTATTGTTTTGGTTGTTAAAGACTCAAATTCGTGTTGCTCAATCTTGAAATGTCTAGAACGGTAGATAGAATCCATTCTCATCTTGAACTTTTAAAACTCTCGTTTTTCCTCCATTTTGTTGCATTAAACGTAGAAGTTTACACGCTCTTTGCAGAATCGATATTATGCTGCATTCTGGACCATGAGAAAAAAATCAACTACAGAGAACCCGACTAGTTAATCGCTCTCCCACAGTGCGCGAGTTCCTACATTGCTGCATAGTATTGTCTTTCTTTTTGTTTTTCTATTTGTCAGAGAGTTTGCTTAGGATACAAAAAAAATTGAAGATATTTTTTTTAGTGGTATTCCAACATCTAAGTAACCGATGGTATCTGCTTGCAGAGTTCTTAAATTATCGGAAGTCTTTATGAGTCGATCGTTGCATTCTTTTTCAAGGTGTGTGTGCCTTGAAAATATCAATTTTAACTGTTCCCAGTACATATGATATTTTGATGGTGAGCCGTTGTGTACTATAAAGTTGGATGTTGGATCTTTTGACAGGTAGAAAATGAACCACCAATAGTGGCATTGCTCTTTTTTTCCTTTTTTCCTTCTCTTTCTAGAGTATTATATTACATCTCCAAGTTCAATGACATATAGGGGTGGAGAATAGAATCGAACCTCTAACCTTACACCACAAATTCAAAAGGTTTTTTTTAGTTTAGTAACATGTAAGAGTGAAGATTTGAATGTGATTGTACACCTACAAATTATTTATATATGACTTATTTGACTAGAATTTGGTGTATTATCCGCTAAGTTTAGGTTTAGCAAGGTTGGATTTCTATTTTCTTTGCAAGTTTTTATTATAAAAGAGGTTTGAGAGCAAAACCATCATTGAGGAACATGACAGGATGCTATTTAGAGTGAGAGGTCCTATTGTCATGGGGGTAAGGTCGAGAACCCTTTCTTACTCGTTCTTGTTCTTTTTCTTTTTCTCTCTCTATCTATTCAAGGGATGGAACAATACAGGACTTTGGTGTCTCGTTTGGTCAAGAATTGGAGCCTTATAATCATCAACCAATATGTTTTTATCTCACATCTTTTTTTCTTTCGTGATTTGATATTTTGGTGTCCTACGTATAGAAAAAATATATATATCTAGCTGATGTTAAAAGTCATCACTTGTTAGAATAGTCAAGGTGTGTGCAAGTTGATCTAGATACTAACAGTATTTACATACTTTTTTTCATTAGATCATCTTCACTTATTTTTGTAGAAATATAGGGTAAGAAAGGGAGATTAGAGACTCTGTCTAAAATCATCATGATCAATGTAAGATCACTTCAGTAATCTGTCAATCCAGATGATCATAAAGTTGAGAGATATAAATTGAAAAAAAAAAAAAAAAACTAAAATAAGCTGTTTAAATATTTGTCAGCATAATCATAGTTCATCGAACCAATTTGTAGCTGAAATCTCCATCCCACCATTCTGGTTCAATGTGTGGATAAAGAAAAAACCATCTTGCCAAAATTCAACGGTAAAGCAATTTTGTTCCCAAATCAATTCTTGTTCCTCCCTTTCATCTGGGGGCAGCGGCATTCAATCCGTTTGTGCGAGAACCCCCGATTCTCCAAACATGATTTCAATCTGTTCATGCGGACGTGAAATCCTTAATTTTCTGGAGAATCCAACTTCAAGTCCGCGAACAGAGAAGGCGTCTTGTCTCTAACGAGTTCATCAAAGTTCAGTTCCAAAGATGAAATCCAACGTCAGGTCTATTGGGGTGAAGGGAAGCTCTGTTTTTAATCAGAATTTAAGGATTACCCAGTTGGGAAAATTAGGTCGCATTGAAGAAGCTGTTGCAGTTTTCTCGCGGATGACTGAGAAGAACACTGTGACGTACAACTCGATGATCTCTGTCTATGCCAAAAATGGGAGGATAGCAAATGCACGTAAGTTGTTTGATGCAATGCCTCAAAGGAACTTGGTTTCATGGAACTCCATGATCGCGGGTTACCTGCACAATGAGTTAGTTGAGGAAGCAGCCAAACTGTTTGATAAAATGCTCAAAAGAGACCTCTACTCATGGACTTTGATGATAACTTGTTATACACGTATTGGAGAGCTTGAGAAAGCAAGGGAGCTTTTCAATTTGCTTCCTGATAAGCAAGACATAGTTTGTTGTAATGCACTTATTGCTGGATATGCTAAGAAGAGACGGTTCGACCAGGCGAAAGAGCTATTTGATGGAATGTTGGTTAAGAATATAGTTTCTTGGAATTCTATGTTATCAGGCTACACCAAGAATGGGGAAATGCAGTCAGGGCTGCAGTTCTTTGAGGCCATGGGAGAAAGGAATGTGGTTTCATGGAATTTAATGGTTGATGGGTATATTCGGGTTGGTGATTTGGATTCTGCCTGGATGATTTTCAGGCAAATTCCGACCCCAAATGAGGTATCCTGGGTGACAATGTTATCTGGTTTTGCCCATTATGGTAGGATCACCGAAGCTCGGAATCTGTTTGACGAGATGCCGAGTAAGAATTTGGTTTCTTGGAATGCTATGATCGGAGCTTATGTACGAAACAACCAAATCGACGATGCTTATAAGCTATTTATGGAAATGCCAGAAAAGGACTCTGTATCATGGACTACCATGATCGATGGGTATGTTCGAGTTGGTAAACTTTCTCAGGCAGGGGAAATTCTAGGTCTCATGCCTTATAAGAACATAGCAGCTCAAACAGCAATGATCAATGGCTATGTACAGAGTAGCAGAATGGATGAAGCCAATGAGATTTTTAGTCAAATTTCTGTGCGTGATAGTGTTTGTTGGAATACCATGATCACTGGCTATACTCATTGTGGAAGAATGGAAGAAGCTCTTTGTCTGTTTCGAGAAATGATATGCAAAGACATGGTTTCATGGAATACTATGATTTCTGGTTATGCTCAAGCAGGACAAATGGATAAAGCGCTAGGAATGTTTAATGAGATGCAAGAGAGAAATATTGTCTCTTGGAACTCTCTGATAACAGGGTATGTGCAAAATGGGTTATACTTTGAGGCACTGAATTGTTTCATATTGATGAAACAGCAAGGGGAGAAGCCTGATCAATCAACTTTTTTGTGCTGCTTGCGGGCATCTGCCAATCTTGCAACTTTGAAAGTTGGAGTTCAACTTCACAATCTCACTATCAAGAGTGGTTTTGGCAACAACTTATTTGTTAAGAACGCAATAATAACCATGTATGCAAAAAGTGGAAGAGTTCTTCATGCTGAAAGTATCTTTTCTGAGATCAACAACAAAGATGTGGTCTCATGGAATTCTATGATAGCTGGATATGCACTAAATGGGTATGGAAAAGAAGCTGTTGAGCTTTTTGAAGAGATGTCAATAAGAGGTGTCATTCCGGATGAAGTTACCTTCACTGGCTTGTTATCTGCATGCAATCATGGTGGTTTTGTGGATCAGGGTTTGAATTTGTTTAAGTGCATGACTGACACATACTTAATAAAACCCTCATCAGAGCATTATGCTTGTGTGGTTGACTTGCTTGGTCGTGTGGGTAGGCTAGAAGAAGCCGTGGAAATGGTGGAGGGGATGGAAAATGTGTCAAGTGCAAAAATATGGGGTGCATTGCTATGGGCTTGCAGGATGCATCATAACTTGGATCTAGCTAAGTATTCAGCTGAGAGGCTTTTAGCACTTGAACCACAAAATGCTTCAAATTATGTACTATTATCAAACATGCATGCTGGGGTAGGGAGATGGGATATGGTTGAGAGCATCAGGGTCTTAATGAAACAAAATAAGGCTGAGAAGCAACCTGGCTGCAGTTGGATTGAAATCAACAATCAAGTGCACTGTTTTTTATCTGAAGCTCCACCAGACTTGAGGCCAGAAATTTGCAACATATTGAGAACTGTTACTGCACAGATAAGAAACACAGTGGATATATTATGAGTGATTACTGATATGTATCAGTTAAGAGTAAATAGATCAGGTAGAGTGGTTTTGGAGATTTTTCCATATTCTCCATCTTTTGTAGATGAGCCAATGTCTGAACGGTCCATGAAATGCAGGTTTTGATAAACATTTCACTTCAGCTTGTAATTCCTGATATTGTGAGAATCCCAATAAGGGTGTGGAAACCTTTCCCTAACAGACGCATTTTAAAGCCTTGAGGAAAAATCCGAAAGAGAAAGCCTGAAAGGAAAAACCTAAAGAATGACAATATCTAGTAGCAGTGGGCCTGAGTCATATATGTAAAGATATTAAACGAAACAAAAGAAACTTGTATCAATGAGAAAAGAATAAGAGACAAATGGGAATTAGATACCTTGCGAAAATATTACAGAAAATCACTACACAGTTGAAATGTTAATGATCAGATATAACAGATACTAAATTATACAGTAAAGATCTGGGTGTCTTCTCGTCTTGTCTTCTGAGTCCTTGGATTCCTCTCATTTCATTGACTTGTCAAGATAAACTTTTCAATATTCCTCAATAAAGTAGGAGAAAATGAGTCTGGTAAGAGAAATCCTTAATTTGCATGGAAGCCTAACAGGAGCACCTTTGATAAGATGAAAAAGAGAACAGTAAAAAACAGTTTATACAAAAAATGAGCAGGAGATACAGCATAACAGCAAGAGGTTCCCTTCTGCTTCAGGTTTTCATCTCTGAAATTTACAATCATTCATGTCCGAACTCAAAGATGTAGCATCTAATATCCTCACTTATCCAACTGCTCTTAATGTAGCATCTAAGCTGTCCAGATTTCAGCGTTTTAAAGATTTTCTCTTCCTTGAGAAAATCGAAGATGAAACTGTCCTGACTTAGGCCAACACAATTATGCAACCGATCGAGCCTCCTCACTGTCAGGAAGGACTATATCGAGCCTCATCATTGGGAAGTATTTCTTGGGGATCTGTGCCCCTGCCTGCATGCACACTTCAACCACAGCAGGAGCCTTACCATAGAATCTCTTTAATGTACCGATCAATGGTGAGCCTTTTGGATCAGGAACATGCCAAACATAATTTGGAGGCAGTACTTCGTCTAAAGTTGCATCCTGCCAACCATGCTTTCCATCCCTCCATTGGTGCTTAAATTCTCCACATAGCTTAGCATTATGACCCCATGGTCCCACATGAACCTCGGAGCAGTACCCACAAGCCTTCACTGTATACTTCCTCATTAACATCCTTACACCAGACCTAACAGTTTCATATGCCTCGATTGTTTCTTGAGCAATTCTAGGGACATCTACAGGTAGAGGAGGTGCAAATCGTTGAGAAGCCCCTTGTGTATCGAAATCAAGAAGAGGGTAAGAATCAGCAGATTGCCAAGGCTTAGGCTCCTCAATATTTCCACCTCGATCAATTACCTTCTTTCCGATCATTCGGATGGGTTTAGTCCTCCTACGTGACGGGTACTCTGGTATATCCACACCGGCCTGGATGCAGAGCTCTACAACAGCTGGAATTCTATCATATTCAAATCGTGTTTCATGCTTAATGCGCCGACCAAAAGGATCGTAGAGATGGTATGACTCAATAGGGACTAAGACATCATTGATAGAACCAGTAACCCATGAGTGGAAGCTTCGACGCTTTTCATTGGTAGGACCAAGACAATCTTGAATATGGTGGCCTGATTGGGCTACATGAACTTCTGAACATTCCCTACACAGAATCAAAGGACGAACTAATATTCAGCATAGCTATGAATTTTACAATTAACTCACTGAAAGACTAGAAATACACAGCTAAACGAGTTCTCCAAAAATATGTTATACGGAGATTTCTCAACCAGAAAAGATCTACCTGCAAGCATATACTGGAATAACATGTAGAAGATGGGAAAGGCCCTTAATCAAAATTTTCCAAGCATCCAGTACTTCATGAGCGACAGGTATCAAATCAGGGACAAGTAAACCATTTTTCCCAGGTTCAAGCGGTTTCTCTATACCCTTTTGTGCAAGCTCTTTGTCAGCTTTTGCAGCCTGCTTGATTTGCTTCAGGGGAATAGGATAGGGTTTCTTTTTCCTTTTAGGCAATATGGTTGGAAGATCCACATTCTGACGATACACTTCTCGTCTCTTCGAAATAGGATCTTTTCCATATTCCTGACTGGTATAGGATAAAGTCCTTAGTGATGTTGGCAATTCTTGAGACAACAGTTTGTGCGCAAACTGCAACAGAAGAATAATACAACATCTTATTTGTCTTGAAGAGTCTATCACAAGAGATAGAATAACACAAAAAACCAATAGAAATTCCGATCTTCATCACAAGACTGATCAGATCTGCCTTATCTTCAATTATAAAGTGAAATCACGGCTCACATAAATGGATGTCCTCAGAGTCAGAGATACAAAATATTGAAGAATGAATAAAAACTTTACAGACGTCAACGAGCAACATTTCTTCCCTTAAGCGTAAAACTTCAGATTGTATGGCTAGATGACACAGAACCATCATTTACCAAAACTAAGAATATTCATGTTTAAAATTCTTTGAGAGGATACTT
The DNA here is from genome assembly GCF_002738345.1 of Cucurbita maxima. Classification (NCBI taxonomy): domain Eukaryota; kingdom Viridiplantae; phylum Streptophyta; class Magnoliopsida; order Cucurbitales; family Cucurbitaceae; genus Cucurbita; species Cucurbita maxima. The sequence goes on from NW_019272019.1 coordinate 3,767,845, forward strand.
TATGATTTCGAAGTAGGAATACAAACCAAGATCATGATGTGGTAATATAAACACGTCTTGGTAAAGAACCCCAAATCCATAGCCAGGCATGTCATTTCATCAACAAAATCACTAGAACACAAAAATTTGCGATTTGATTAAGTATCTAAACCTTCACTCGAGGAGTATGTGATCTTAGAGCAGACAAGTGCCGGCTCGTAAACTCCACATTGCCAATGAAGAAACCTACAAGCATGCAGCGAAATCAGTCAGACATAAACTCAAACCATTGTTCTACAATAACACCCCTATCAGACTTCAATTGAAATCAAATGGCAGTTGTTTCTAAGCGGTTACGGAATCGGATAGCCTCCAACTGGTGAACAACAATGGAGCAATGAAGGAAACCATTCCTATAATTCAAGACAAAATTCCAAACTCACAGGAAAAGGAAAACAAATTTCTACCAGTTTGAGATGGATCCAAAAAACAAGTAGAAACCGCCGGTAGCATCTGGAGCATCAAGTCGCCGATTCTCTAGCCAGCTCGTCCCCTTGTAAAAGAAACCAAACATGATATCGGTGCCAACAGAACACAAAACAAGCAGAAAGCATATTCCACCGATTCGAACAATAAGAATCCAAGCACTACGCCACACAGTCACCGGGAGATTAAAATTACAACAACAATATTTAGCAAACTTGTAATTTTCAGAAACAAAAACGATGGAGAATTGAGAGCTAAGCTATAATATAACAGTAATTCCGAACAGTTCAAAGAAAATACACCGTGAAGTTGAAGAAGGTGCTGTGGTTACCGCCGGAGCTGAGGGAGAAAGAGAAACTCCTCGATTCTGTCTGAAGCAGTGGGAAATAACAAAATTTTCGATTTTTCTGTTTTAATTTTTTATGTAATATATAAATAATACTAAATTAATAAAAATATCCGAAAACATTAAAAAAAAAATTAAAATTAAAATTTTTAATAATATCCTAAAACTTATTTTAGAAAAATATAAAATTACATTTTTTTAAATAATTTAAAGAATGAATTAGAAATTTTATCCACCAAATTAATATCTTATTTTATATATTTTTTTACTAGCCAGTTTTAATGTTTGAGAATATTATTATAAATAATTTTAAGATATTAAATTAGAAAAATACCAAAATATATATTTAACTTAATTTTTTTTTCTTCTAATATAGATGAACTTAAATTATGATATTTTGAAATACCAAAATAAGATTTTTTTTTTTTTTTAATTTAATGACTTCATAATTACAACAATATCGTTAATTTAATAATTTTTAAATTTTTAAATTTTTTTTCTTTAATTGAATTATCTGTAGACCGAAAATTGCGACCACAACTCGCAGTATTTTCAAATACAACGCCACTGAACGATTCGGTACACGCCACGTGTACATTTTACCACGTGGCAAATATTCATTGGTCGTATGACTTCACGCTTTCCACGTAGGATCTTCCCATAAATTCCCGAACTTCCCTCCCTCGTCTCAGTATTACTATTAGTAGAAAGAGAGAGATTTTGGGTTTTCTTTCAACGTTTCTCGTCGTCAACTAAACTAAGCTTCGTCATGGACAATGCCATCAACGTTTTGCTGGTTTGCTTCTCCTTCTGAATCGCCATTGTTGCTGCCCTTCTCCCGATCCTCTGCTTTTTTGGTAGATTTTCTCAATGTTGTTTTTTTTTCTAATTTGTTTCGCGCTCTTTTTTGTGTAAATGGTTGTTAATTTGAAGCTTTTTCGATCTGTTTGTTTTATAATGTGGCTGAATTGTATTGAAATGCATGTTTGATGTGTGTTTTTTTTTTTTTATTGTTTTGTTGCTGTTTGGGCAGAGTTGAAGAGTAGAGAATGGCGTCGATCTTAATGAAGTTCGGGTTATTGTTTTTTGTTTTTTCTCTAATTTTCTATCCGTCGGATTCTGCTGTTTCGAGCATAGATCTGGGGTCTGAATCGGTTAAAGTTGCAGTCGTGAATTTGAAACCTGGACAGAGTCCAATTTCGATCGCGATCAATGAAATGTCGAAGCGTAAATCTCCGGCCTTGGTGTCTTTTCAATCGGGAACTCGTCTAATCGGCGAAGAAGCGGCCGGTCTCGTTGCCCGGTATCCTAATAAGGTGTTTTCCCAAATCAGGGACATGGTTGGGAAGCCTTATAACTATGTTAAAAGTTTGACAGACTCATTGTACTTACCGTTTGATATTGTGGAAGATTCAAGGGGTGCTGTTGGTTTCAAAACTGATGACAATGTGACTGTTTACTCGATTGAGGAATTATTGGCAATGATTTTGGCTTATGCTTCGAATTTAGCTGAGTTCCATTCGAAAGTGCCGGTGAAAGATGCTGTAATTTCTGTGCCACCGTACTTTGGGCAAGCAGAGAGAAGAGCACTACTACAAGCAGCGCAACTGGCTGGGATAAATGTACTTTCATTGATCAATGAACATTCGGGTGCAGCACTTCAATATGGAATTGATAAGAATTTTGCCAATGAGTCGAGGCATGTTATTTTCTACGATATGGGTTCAAGCAATACTTACGCGGCCCTTGTTTATTTTTCGTCTTACAATGCGAAAGAGTACGGGAAGACTGTGTCAGTCAACCAATTTCAGGTATATTATGCTCAACATAGTTTCAAGTATCCATTGGTTGTTTTTCAAACTAATTTTGATTTATCCACTTGCTGCAGACAAATTGTTCTTTTTTGTTTGAATGTTATTGTTGGTATAAGAAAAAAAAAAAAAAATCTCGAGACCCTTCCTATAAAAATATAGATGCTTTTATTCGAGATTCTGAAATTTTGTTGATAGATTGTACTTGAGAGTTCAGTTAATTTAGCAACCAAGGGTTTGGCTTGGTTTAGCCTCAATTCGACCTTGGCTGACTATGTCCAGAAGAACACTAGGATTAATAGCTTTATCTATATTTAGTTGTTACTCTTGCCTTTGTTTAGTCTTGGTAGATGAAAGAACTGTCCTGTATATATATATATATATATATTGCAGTATTGCACCATACAAGGTTATCGGGTTAAAAAACTGGATTGTGTATAAAGGGACAATGATGCAACGCCAGACTACTCTATTGAGAACGTTATATTAATGAGACTAAAGCCAAAATGGGAACGATTTAGAGGCTTGTTTATGTTTCAGTTTTGCCTTTTAACCAGATCTAATTTGCATGAACGATGACCCTTTACAAAAAAACTGGTACTTTGTAGTTTAATCCTGGTGATTAAAAAGTGGAAGTTTTATTATCGACACTGTTATTATTATTCTCCAAGTTGACAATGTTCAGCCTTTATTTTCCTATGGTAAATATTTTGTGGTTTTCGCTCTTTATACTAGTGCTTCTGTGCCTTGCCATATCTTAGCAACTTTGGCATACTGTATAGGTGAAGGATGTTAGATGGGACCCAGAACTCGGGGGCCAGAATATGGAATTACGGCTGGTTGAATATTTTGCTGATCAGTTCAATAAACAAGTTGGGAATGGTGTGGATGTAAGGAACCATCCCAAGGCTATGGCAAAATTGAAGAAACAAGTTAAACGAACTAAAGAAATTTTGAGTGCAAATACAGCCGCTCCAATATCAGTTGAATCTCTCTATGATGATCGAGATTTTAGGTAAGTAGAGTTCTTCATAAGGAATCTTTTTTCAAATGTATGTACATATATTTGGAAACTTAAATGCTGTATTTGCCATAGTATTCAACAAAAATAGCTTGATTCATGGTATGGTTGAATATCTTAGAACTATAGAGAAAAGGTGTCTAGACTGCTGAAAACCTTGCGTAAGCTCATGAGCAACAATTTCTACTCTTTATGTAGCTTTTACATGATAGCCGTCCTTCTTTCTTATTTACCAAATATGCATTTCCTGTGTGTGTATCCCCATCTTGCTACTCATAAGTGGAATTATGAGCTTATGATGCCTTGGCCCTATGAATCATGAATACTGTTGCTTTATTCTGATCTTCTCCGTAACCTGTTTCTATTTCAGGAGCACCATAACACGGGAAAAGTTCGAAGAGTTGTGTGGGGATTTGTGGGAGAAATCTCTTTTACCCGTGAAAGAACTATTAAAGCATTCAGGTTTAAAAATGGATGATATATATGCTGTGGAATTGATTGGAGGTGCTACACGGGTTCCAAAATTACAGGTTGGAAGTCAACTGTCTTCCTCTTTATTTCAAACGTTATTTTTCTTTGTAATTGTAGCTTTTGTTCCTGTGTTTACTTTTCATTATCATCTTGCAACCTTCCAATATGATGGATTTTTCACCCTCCGCATGCTGATGCTTTTGTCATTGTAATTTCTGAAAGGAATAGCACTGCGATCAGTTTATCTCAATGGAATTTTCCTAGTTCCTTGCTAGATATATTTTCAGCTGAAAATTGGTACCCGTATGTGCTGCTTTTCTTGTTCCTCAAAAGTTGAAGCCAATGGACGAAAGAAAGCAATTACTTATTTTTCTTTAAAAAAAATAGAAACTAAGTTGAAGGAAAAGGACAATACAAATACAAAGAAGCCTATGATGAGTAAATAAAATCACCTCAATTAATACAATTGTAATATCTGAATTACAGCTAAAGCTTTATGATTGACGCAATTTCACTTCGGATGAATTTAGATCTATGTTCCCTTCAGACATGCACCTACATGCCAGGAACAGTGATTAGACACATGTATCCTTTCAAATGTTTTTTTTTTTTTTTTTCCTTTTCTTTTCAAGTAAATTATGAATAAATTATTAATAATTGAAAATATAGTAACTGTTTATCATTTCTCCTTTTATTGTTAAATTGTTATTTAACAGGTATGGTGTGACGCACAACTATCAGTTTATGGTCACTATCCTCTGTTAATAATAAGCATTTCCCTTTTTGATAATTAGTCTGAAATAAATAGTTTGATTTTAGTCTGTTCACTCTTTAATTTCTTCAATTGAGTCTTGAGAATTTTTCTGTTAAGAATAATTCTTTTTTCTTCCCCTTCTGACAGGCAAAACTCCAGGAGTTCCTTGGAAGGAATGAGCTGGACAAACATCTGGATGCTGATGAAGCTATTGTACTTGGTGCAGCTCTCCATGCTGCCAATTTAAGTGATGGAATCAAATTGAACCGTAAGCTTGGAATGGTGGATGGTTCTCCCTATGGATTGGTTGTTGAGTTAGATGGCCCTGATCTCGTAAAGGATGAGAACACTAGGCAAGTGCTTGTACCACGCATGAAGAAACTCCCCAGTAAGGTAAATAAATGATATTGACCTATTATATCATGAATCTGCCGTAAAGTATTCGACTATTTTCTTACTGTATAAATTTTTGGACTTGCATGCATTATAGATGTATAGATCAGTCGTCCACAATAAGGATTTTGAAGTTTCACTTGCATATGAGAACGATCTTCTTCCACCTGGTGTCAGCGTTCCCATATTTGCTCAATATGCTGTTTCTGGTTTGACGGATACTAGTGAGAAGTAAGGACTGCCAATTACCTGATCTACTAGCAGATCTATTTAATCAAGCTACTAGCCTTTGAGCTTAACAGATAATATGCTGGGTTCCAAATCTCAGTGTGATTTCTCTTAATGTATTCTGTAGGTATTCAACTCGGAACTTGTCATCTCCCATCAAGGCAACATTACACTTCTCTCTCAGTAGAAGTGGAATTTTGTCTTTGGATCGGACAGATGCTGTTATTGAGATATCAGAATGGGTAGATGTACCTAAGAATGTTTCAGTTGATAATTCAACAATTGCTTCCTCCAATGCAACTGTGGAGGATTCTGGAAAGACTTCAGAAGAAAAGAATGACACCTTGATCCCTGAAAATGGTGGGGTTGGTAACACATCCAACCCTAGTACAGAAGAACAAGGTACACCTGAGCTTGTTACTGAAAAAAAGCTGAAAAAGCGAACTTTAAGAGTTCCACTCAAGGTTAGTGCAGTGGCTATTGTGTTGTGAGTTATTAAATTGATTAGCAATTAGACCTCGTGTTCCTTGTAGGAGTTAATCCGGTATGGATTAATATATTTTTAACACATTTTATCTTCATTCTCTGTTTTGTTATATGATTTAAAGATCGTTGAGAAGACTGTGGGGCCAGGAATTCCTCTTTCCAAAGAATCTTTTGCTGAAGCCAAAAGTAAATTAGAAGCACTGGACAAAAAGGATGCAGAGAGAAGAAGAACTGCCGAGCTTAAAAATAACTTGGAAGGATATATATACGCTACCAAGGAGAAGGTTAGGGGTTCTTCATCATTCTTAAATTCCTGTGGATTTTTTGAGTTCTTATTTATAAGAAGCATAATAATATTAGTCAACTTTTATCCCATTAATTTCAATTAGAGGACTTGAAGTGTCGGAGCAAAAATTAAAAAGGAAAAACAAATCAAAGCAGGAACTATTAAGTTGTTATATTTTAGGTTGTTTACTGTTTTTTATTAAATTATTTGCCCGCTTGAAAGCTTATTTTCTAGTAGTAGGTTGCTTACCTTCTCCATCTCATAGACATAGTTGATCAACTGTACGACATTATGCATTTGAGATGTCGGAGCATGGATGTATCCGAACATAAATACTATTTTCCATTGTTTAGTTCCCCTCGACTCATTTTTAAATGTTCATTTTCAAACTGATGTCTAATAAGCATGCTGTTTGAAACTTTGAAGTTAAATAAGTTGACATTATGAACTGGACTTCTCTAATATGAATATACAAACTGTGAATAAATAGGTTAGGGTAAGCTATAAAATGTGTTTTAGCAGATACAAAGAATAATACCATAATTAGGCTTATCAATTTGTGATTGCCAAGAATATTGTTCGGATGATACATACATAATCATTATATGCTTCCTTGTTTATAACTTGTAAGGGTTAAAGTACTGGAATATCCATATTTTATCACTTGGATTTGGATCCACATATTCTCTTAGGCAAGGATGACATATCATTCATTTTTGAAAGCGTGGCTCTGGGTTTCCTCTTCTATCCTTACCACTATGAATATCAGTAGCCCACTGTCTTATTCTTTGCTGCAGTTTTCTACTTCTGTAGCAATCCTTCTCATGCCTATTTTTATTGATTTGTTTTATTATTCATGCCAGTTTGAAACCTCCAACGAGTTGGATCAAGTTTGTACAAGTGAGGAACGTCAAGCTTTTAATGAGAAACTTGATGAGGTTAGGATTTTCTTTTGGGGGTATTGGGATGATGCTTGTCACGAAGCTTAAATCACTACATTTTTATCTTTAGGTACAAGATTGGCTATATATGGATGGTGAAGATGCTTCTGCTACAGAATTTCAAGAACGCCTTGACATGTTAAAAGGCATCGGTGACCCAATATTCTTCAGGTACTTATAAATGACTGGAGTGCCTTATATGTCTGTAAATTGTACTGAGCTTAGTATCCCAATATAAGCGTGCTATGGTACCAAAGTTAACATTATGGCCAATAAAGTTTTACATAACGATCTATTTCCTTAACCTAGATTGAAAGAGGTACCTGCAAGACCTCAGGCTGTTGAAGCAGCTCGCAAATATCTTCTTGGCCTGCAAACGGTATGCCTGTTTTTTATTATTTGAATTTAAGTTTTTTATTATCTGTGTTTGATGCTTATGCATGCAAAACCTTAATTGACCAAGATATTGAATGGTTCCATCAATCTAAAGTCTGTCTTACAAGGATTCTGTTCTGATGGTTAGGGCTCATTTTTGGAAGGATCTTGGCATTTAGATATTAGTCTCTAGTTGTAGTATTCGTGACCAGATTGTCTTTATACCTTGCTAAGAATATCCTGATTTCTTCTCTTATTTCTCCAATGTGTAATTCCTCTTTTGTTGATATAGTGTTCTTGTGCCCTTAGTGATGGTGAGTTCAGAGTTAGCTTCTCTGTGTTCTATAATTAGACGTGTAATCTCTTCTGAGCAAAGAGATTATCTCCTGGGATGTCTTTACTTCCAAATTGTAGCACAATTGTTCCGCTTCTTTTCCCTTCTTATTTCTCCCCTTTCTTCTCTGAATTGTGGAGGCTGAAAGGTTTTAGACGATTAGGGAGGGTTAGTGGGTTGACTTTATTTAGAAATCTTCCATTTCGTTCCCAATTATTTTCTTTTGTGTACGTGTGTATTGAAGGATTTGAATCACTTGTGCTAATGCCCTTATGCAAAGGCCGATTACTTTGTCAAGCTGGTTTAATTGTTGTGTGGAACTTATGGTTAGAAAGAAAGAGAAGTTTTTAGGTTTTGATAATTCATATACATGTGAAGAAATTTATGGTTTAGTGCATTCTAACGCTTCTCCTTTTGGATTCATTCTTCTGATCTAAATCCTTTTCTAACTTATCTTTTTCTTTTTCCTCTCCTTCTTCTTCGTCCCCTCCACCCCCCCCCCCCCCCCCCCCCCCCC
>NW_019272019.1:3776500-3791028 GCF_002738345.1 Cucurbita maxima
CCCCCCCCCCCCCCCCCCCCCCCCCCCCCTTTTTTGTTGTAATTTGATTCCCAACAACTGAGGCTCTTTCATGTAATTTCTGTTGTCCCGAGTTGGTGGTCCTTGTGTGCGTGTTTTCTTTTGTATTTTCGTCCTTGAAAATTAGTTTATTTTGAAAAAAAAAATTAATAAGAAATTGACCTTTCCGCCTTTTTGAGCAATTGCAGATTATACAAAAATGGGAGACCAAGAAACCTTGGCTTCCAGAAGAAAGAATACATGAGGTAAGATTTTGCATTGTGTTGTTTTCTTTTGTATTTTAGTGTTTATTGAGTTATTGATCTTGAATTGCTCCCCTTTTGATGCATGGTGTTTTGGGAAATCTCTTGTGGCTTGTCTAGGTAAAAAGTGATAGTGACAAGCTCAAGATCTGGTTGGATGAGAAGGAAGCTGAACAGAAAAAGTAAGTTATCTCTTAATTCTCATTGTCTAGTTTCTAGCATCTCCCTTGTTTCAGTCTTAAGTCATTTCGTCTGTGCATGTACTCTCTTGGAATCCTGATATATGTTCATCATTAGTACCGCTGGCATATTCATTTCTGTTAGTTCTACCGTATTGAGCAATTTGTCGTTGAGCCATTTTTTCTTCCAAATTAATTCTTTTAATCTGGTAAACTAATATTTGTTGGTATTAAGAATCGTAATCGCATGTGTTAAGATGAGGAATTGACTTCGATTCCAGATTCTCTGACTAATTTTTAGAGTCTCGACAACCATTAGAAAAAGAGGAGTGAATTTTCGCTTGGACTTCATGACCCTGAAAAATTGATTCTTCCATATTTATCTTGTCTACGCTTGAAGAAGGTGCTTTGAACAGTATACCCTAATCTATTTCCTATCAGTCTTTTGATTTTATGCCTGATCTTTTCCTGAAGTTCTCAATTTTGCATGCTATGAATGGGATTGTTTCTATCATCTTTTTTGTGATTATCGAACTGGCAAGATTAGTTCATTCAGTTATGATGGATTTGTTCTGGTTCGCTGTTAGAATGTAGAGAAGTATCTTTGAAACATTATCAAACTCAATTCTAGTTTGGCATTTATTGGTTTCTTCTTTTACGAACCTGTACTATTACAGTATAGCAAAAAATGGACTAAAGGGATCCCCTCTTCTGTGTAGGACTTCGGCATCTAGCCCACCAGTATTTACATCCGAAGATGTATACTCGAAGACTTTTAACATACAAGAAAAGGTATTTTTCTGCTCTAAATTTTAATCTCAAAAACAAACCCATACTATTGATCCAATATATAGATAATGTGATAGGGGACTTTTAACTCTTCTCTCCAGCATCTAATGATCTAAAAAATTGTTATTTACATTGTGCCATTCTCCAATGCTATTGCTGTAGAACTAATATCCGTATATACGTACAGGTTGCCAGCATCGATAAGATTCCCAAACCAAAGCCTAAGATTGAGAAACCTGTGAACGAATCAGAGAGCAGTAAAGAAGACGTGAAGAGCTCCAATTCAGCAACCGATGAGAGTTCATCCCAAGGTGACCAATCGGCCAAGGACTCAGAGAATCCAACAAGTGAAAACGCCCAGTCCAAGTCTGAATCCGAACCGGAATCGAACAAACACGATGAGTTATAGTAGAATAATAATAGATAATTAGTTCAAGTTTTGATTTCCTGGTTCCTAAATTCTAGATATGTAGTAGCATCATCCTTGGCCCAAACGAATTGTTGAATTGAGATCCTTAGAGGAATATAGAGAATGCAAAGCGAGAGCAGTTGTGTAACAGGACATGAGGACAGTAGATTCTATGCCCACATAACTACAACGTAGCTCTAGCTTATGCGTCCACAACTTTGCTAGTTTTGATTCTTTGTTTTATAGGTATCAGAAATTTTGTTGGGTATAAATTCATGCATCCTCTTAATGATATGAAAGGAAAGGCTACCTCTGCAATTCTTGTGTTTTTTTGCATTTCTGCCAAACTTATTTTGGATCTACCTATTCATTATTTGGAGGATATTGGTTAAGGTGAGTGTAGCTCTACAGTAATTCCATATATGTTTAAGGTTCAATTTCTCATCTTGTGAGGATGAGTAGGCTAATGAAAGCAACCATTTCATTAGCTTCCTCATTAAAATGAAAACAAAATTATAATTTGGCAAATGAATGATCAGTTGAAAAATGTAGTATTTTGTTGGTGATTTGTAAAAAATATTGGAAGTCTCAACTAGAAGAAATAGATTTTGGAAATAGGGTTCTTGTTGAAATGGTGGAGAAAGCCCCATATTGTAAGGAAGTTGTGCAATGGTAAAATGTAATAATTTATTTTTACAATGAAATATCAAATATCAAAAAAGTCAAAGGAAATATATGAAAGTTAAGTGAACAACAGAAAAAGATTGAATAATGAAACGAATATTGAAATCACATTTTTTACTAAAGTTTAAAAATACGGTAAATGAAATGATCCTCGTATAATTTAACTAAAATAGAACTATAAAGAATCTCCCTCGTATAATTTAACTAAAATAGAACTGTAAAGAATCTCCCTCGTATAATTTAACTAAAATAGAACTGTAAAGAATCTCTTGTATAATTTAACTAAAATAGAACCGTAAAATAGAACGGTAAAGAATCTCAAACCCTAGTTAGTAATTTAATACCTTGGTATTACAATTTCTAAAATACTTTGCAGAGTTTCAAATGTAGAAAAAAAAAATCCTTACAATTATATTTATTGCTAAAAAAGAAAGAGAACTAAAATGACCAGGAGCGAAGCTCCAACTCACTGCAATATATACAGACACATGCACAGCTTGTCAAGAAAATGACTGTCATGAGCGATGAACAGCTAAACATTCAACCATAATGTTCTTACAAAACTATACTAAACAAATAAGAGAATCTGGAATGCATAAATTTCCTAACCTTTTATAGTTTGTGTGTATAAATACCTATGCTTACAGCTTTTATATACTGTTCCACGAGTCTGCTGAGCTACTTTTCTGTCCATAGTGTAACAAAACAATCATTTTGTATTGAAGAACTATATGGCATCTTCGTGTTAGCCACTTTCCGAGATTTCCATACACCGGTGGGCGGTCGGGGAAGTCGAAACGGGGTGGTGATGATACTGTTTGATTACTCTAGAAAATCGAAAGCCAATGCCTTCTTCTAGGTGTTCTGGTAGGAAGATCTGCAAGAAGATTCAATGGAAGAAATATTAGCCACTCAGAGTAAGAAAAGCTAATGGAAAAGGAAACAACCAAGTTGGTCTAATTGGGTATTATCACCTCCACTGGCATACAACGAATTATAATGCACTTCACACCAAAAGCTCAGCCAAAGTTCTGTCAACATGAAAGAGTTGCGAAAATTAGATCAAATAGAGATCTAACTAATTTAGATGAGCTACAGCCTTGGAGAGTTCTGAATTCGCATAATACCTCAAATATGACAATTATTCAAGTGCTTATGTTAAAATATCATCACTAGCCAATAGGTTCTAAGTCCAATAATTGTACGAGCCCATTGCCTATGTATTTTAGGAATCTTTTTTAGGAATAAAGATAACTAGATACTTTGAGAAAATAATTTAGGTATTTTAGGAATAAAGATACCCAAGTATTTTAAGAAAAAAATTAAGGTATTTTAGGAATAGATTATTTAGCCTCTGCTATAAATACCCCTCCAACCTACCAAAGTTTTCATCCCAAGAAATCTAAAGCATAGAGTGCAATAATTTCTAAAGAGTGTCTTGTAATCTCTTCTCGATTGGTCTTTATCAAAGAGTGTGAGTCTTTCCCACAAGGAGTTATCAAAGAGTGTGAGTGTTTCCCACGAGGATTTGCGTTCAACATGTTCTTGGTTCAAGGGTGTCCAATGTTGTCTTCTAATTTCCACCAATGTTGTCTTCTAATTTCCAAGTGGAGCCTCGCTGTCTATAGGATTATTCCAGTCCCCCTCAAATAAAATTAAGTAATTAGCACTAAGCGCAATATTTCTATTCAGGGTAGTTCCATATAACAACATTCTAATGAAGATTGGATATTTTATCCAACCAAGAGAAACAAACTGTGTAGGTTTAATATTCCATCTCTTATTGTTCAATTTCTATAAAGACATTCATGAGCCACACTTTTCTTCTTTTCTTTTCCTTAAAAAAGAGAATTTTGTGCTTTCTTTGTTATTAACTACCATATCCCACATTTCATTCTAAGCCAAGCTCATTTTCTTGCGTTTGACCCTCCTCAATTGTATGACACAAGAAATAACTTCAATAAAAAAAAATTAAGAAAATAATTTTATGTGTCTGTCTGTCTATCTATATCTATCTATTTATCTATATATATACATACATACATACATACACACACACATAAACAGCGATGGAAGCCCAGTAAAGAGCTAATAAGGGCTACTCTCAAGTATCCATGTCAATCGTAAAACAATCCTCAAAATTATGTCTATTTTAATCCAAGTACGACAGAATATCGAAAGACTCGAGACTGAAAGAATCTGGCTGTATCTGTGAAGATCGATATCCTATTTATATCTTCTCATCCAACATTGCCTTGCTAGAAAATCAGACTTCTTAAAATTTTCTCAACCACGTCAGGTGATATTTCCTGGAACTTACAAGCAAAATGCAATTTTTGAGTTGAAGACGAGGTGGAATTCCTAAATTAGATTCATGGGAGCCAAGCTACCCACACACTGCCAACCGAGGGATAAGAAAGGACCTTATTTGACAGTTTAGGTACCAAAATTTTTTAAACGAGAGGGACCAACTTGTGAGAGAGAGACGGACACAGACTAAAAAGCACATTCTATAATGTTGGACAAATTGCTTACTAAAACTTTTTCCGCCTTGCAACCTAAATAACCGTCTGATAATGAGTGTACAAGTTTTAGTGATATTTTAACATGGATTAAAATTCAAGTAGCTTTCTAATTAGTGTGTAATGTATGAGGTCCTACAGATTAAAAATGCATCAACTCAATCATAATAATTTAACTGATATGCAATTGAAATCTTTACCTTTGTTGGGACTATCGTCTTTGGGAAGGATCTCAATATAACAGGTGTCTCGGAAAGATGTGACTAAGCAGATCTTTGCATCAAACTAAAATTAACAAAATCAAATAGTCACAAAAAAAACAATAGTAAGGGAGCATTAACTCAACAGAAACAATATCTGCGTGGCAGACACATGAATTGCTAAGACTTGGCTAAAATGCTAGAAAAGAAAGGGAAATTATCATCAAGGAGAGTTCCATAACATTGCAGAAATGTGACTACAAGATATCAATGCTAACAGCTTATGGAAGGGTCACAATTTGAACCGTGCTGCGTCTATATACCAGTTCACCAATAAATAAATTTCCAACAATACACAGAAAATGATAAAATTTCAAAATATCACCAATTTGCAATATATATTTCTTATTTGTATGGAAAGAGTTTTTTTTTTTTCATTTCAATAATTAAAAAAATGCTGATATATCCATATATTTATGTTTGGAAACTTGCATGAGTGAGTAAAAGTCAGAGGAGAGCCATCAGGCAAAATATATAGGAAGGTTTCTGAGGCAGCATATGAAGGAACAATATGTGTCCCCTGGAAGTAGCGTGGGGAATTAGACCATTTAAAGTTCAAGACAACACGCAAGTACACAGCATACTCACACACACAAAAGATAAAAGTTCTTTTTTTTAAAAAAAAAAAAAGGAAGAAAAAAAAGCCCACCGCACATTTTTCAAGATCAACCTTGAGTGTATTAAAACACATAGTGGTGGTGAATACGAAATGATCTTCCAGTGAAACAAAGATAACATACGAGGTCTTAAATATTAGAATCTTAGGTATTGGTAAAGGAAAATTTTACACGCCAAGCCTTCATAAGAAATGTATAGAAATTGAAATGTGTCATTCAACCAAAACTCCTAGCAGTGTAAGAAGAATTCATAGAAAGGAGTTTCGCAGCAGTTACACAAGAATAAACATTCAACATACTCTGTCCGCAGCTGCTTGTAGAGTAACGTGATCTCCCCATTCACCTGATCTAGTGAGATGCAAAGTTTTGAGTTAGAATTAGAAGAAGCAATTACTCAGTTCATAAGACAAGTTCAAGCCATCTTTGAAAGGGGAGAAGTCAATAAGCGTAGCATAGATAACTAACTTTTTCATCTTCTTGAGGTAGCTTTTGTACTTCATTGGAACGTAGCCTTCATATAGTTTTCTGAATTTCTTTAACTGACATTGGAGAAAAAGAGGAAATTAGGCAATAAGAAAAATATGGCAAGTGGGCTTTTTAAGTTCTTTCCCGTAAGTGAACCGGAATTAGAATAAAGCACAAGAATGGAGAAAAAAGAAGATACAAGCAATACAGATGGGTATTGAAAGCTAGATATGCTTCATGAACTGCAGGATACTGGTCTGAATGGGCAAGAACAGAGTTCAATAAAATTTACTGTACAGGTGAATTTGATATACAGTAACAGTACCACAGACAAAACATGACTAAAAACTGGGTAATGAAACAAAGGAATTAGTACAGAAAGCCAGTAACTTTTCTCTTATTCAGACTCATACTAGATTTAGGAAGAGAGGCAGTTGAAACTGTTTAGAATAATTTTCCAAAGGTGGCTTGATTTCCTCCCACAACCCTCAAGAATAATACTATTAATACAACCGTGCTGCTTAGCGAAGAAATTCTTTTAAGACATATTTTACTGAGGCAATTTCATTCCCATTCACAAGATTTGCAGAAACTTCTAGACTGGGTCAAAGAAAAAATCATATGTGATCTCCTCCAATAACATCCTTTCATATGACACTCATCCTAGGGTCCAATATGGAAGCTGGCATATGGTGCTTTTCAAGGTTGGGGAATCAAATATTGTACAAGGATAACTTCAAGATCTGTAAACAAGAGTGTCCGAACAACTTACTTGAATCTAGATTAATTCATCGGATGACACTCCAAAGAATTTAGAACTCGAGCTTATAGAATGTTCATATGATATTACTTCTAAAACTTTAACTCGATCTCAAAGACATTTAATTTTAAATTTTATCCAAGGTAATATTAAGAAAATTAAATTGAAAATTTCCAGATATCCATTACTAAGAACCCGTATCTCACACATTGCATTCAATCCCTTAATAAAAATGTGTCAAATTCTATAAACATTTATTTTTACCAACATTCATCATGCAATCAATGGCTAAGTAGCATCAATAGAACAGCTAAAATGATTAGACGCATCAGTAGAGTTTAATTTACAGTACCTGTTTGATGACTGCCTTTCTTACATGCTTGTGGTAATCAGGATTTCGAAATAATTGATCTGCTAATGCTCGAAACTATTACATTAAAAAGATATGTAATTTGAAACATCATGAGATAAATCAACAATAAAATGCAGGATAACTATAAATTTCAATACAAAAAGATATTAACAAGAACTTATTAAAACCTGGCAATTCCCGTCACCTTCTATCTGTAGCTCCGCTAAACCATATGTGGCCAGTCTGTTAAAAAAAGGACTCACTATGATCAACAAAAGCTACATTGTTAAGTATACTAAAGAACAAAGCAAAAGTCTATTCGACCAATATAATCAATGGCTAGTCATATTTTAGCATTAGACTGTTTCTTGAAGTTAATTTTCCTGGATGTAGCCCCTGATGTAAAATCAATACCTTCCTGACAGCCGTTCGTGGTCTAGGGTTGCATCATTCACGTTTGGTATCTCCCCATTAACCCGAGGAGTATGCTGGCATGAACATAATAAATCAGTACTTTTAATTATGACAACCTTCCAGAATTTGCAGATATCAGAAAGATAAGCATAGTTTTTTTTTTTTTGTTTTTTCCATTATGAACTGAAGGAGGAGATAAATAATTTCACAAGTATAGGGCCACGCAATTGATGCCTGTGGTATCATATAATGAACAACCTAATGCAGCAGACTGTTAGGAACCACGGACCTCCATAGTGATATGATATTGTCCACTTTTAGTATAAGCTCTCATGATTTTGCTTTTGGTTTCCCCAAAATGTCTCATACTAATGAAAATAGTATTCTTTATTTATAAACCCATGATTTTTTTTTTCTTAATTAGCCAATGTACCTAATAATGAACAACCTAACGGTTTTTTTTCTTTCTTTTATGAAAGAGAATTCATAGGGCCAATAAAAATCAGTAAAATCTTGCATTCATAACATAGATAACAATAGGAAATAATCCAATTAATGTAGAAATTAACGAAGTAGAAAGAAGTTAGTACAGGGATGGAATCCAGATGGGATAGTCTCTTCCCGAGCTTGTTATCAAACTTCAATTTTTCTTCCTCTGCCGAGGTTCTGGCAAATGTACGATCATCCTCAGTTTCCTGAAAGCTGCTATTCAAACTTGAGCTTGAGCTTACACTTCCGTGGCTGTAGTTATCAGTCATATTACCTTGACAGCCACTGGTTCCTAGAGAATATGAGAAAATAATGTGAATTAGAGAAATAATCCATGTAAAACTTATACAAGCTCACTATAAGTTGGTTAACCCACAAGTATAAACAAAAAGTACAGTGTTTCTTTTCTTTCCTTTCTGTAAAGAACAACTGAATTAAAACACATAATTACAGAAGAAAGAGATGGGCGGAAATCTAATCCGACCTATTAGTTAAAGAGATAAGATTAGAAAAAACTCTCCACGAGGATAACAGTTAAAGAGATGTGATTAGAAGAAGCTCTCCATGAGAATGGAGCCATAAATTTTCTTAGGAATGGACAGAATTTTACAATCGAACTTTTCATGTTTATAACTTTCGATTATGAGGCAAAGTTTGAGAAAACTTACAAATATGAAAGTTTTTATACAAGTTTCTAAACCTAAGACGAAGAAATGGAGCAATCCGTCGCCGCTCAAAATTCTTCAGTGTTAGAAGACCAAAGACATTACAAAATCGCAGGCCTCATCGATCTCTCTTCCTAAAGCTAATAAAATTTGAATTTCCCAAGTTTCCAAATCTATCAAAAATGGAAACTAGGAAAGACCAAAGTCATTCAGATAATTCTAGTCTAATAATATCACAAACTTAAGAAACGACTGAAAGTTTTATGCTTCAAACAGATGCCAATACTTGAAAGTATTTTTTCTGCGAATGCTGCAATCTAGAAAGAGAGAGTATCCATTTGGAAATCAAATCAGATAGATATCAATCAGTGATGTTCGTCAACTCTTCATTTCTGTCATAGATCAAGTCGCCTTTTGGTTTCTAAAAGATATTGAGATAGACCAAAAGAGAAATAGCATCTTAAATTCTTACATCAGTAATCAATCCAATAACAGTAGATCGAATGCACCAAATATTTCACTATTCTAAAATGCGACAGAAATTTCTCACCAATAAAAACAAACTACAACAAACAACAATTAAAACTAGTTGATAAACAAAATCAAAATAACTCAACCGAGGATTACTTAACAATACCTAAAATTGAAATCGGAAGCAATTCAGGTAAGATCGAACCGATTTACTGCAGAGAAAATCAATGAGCTTCCAATCTCGAACTCCGGCGATGAATTATCGAAAAAAAAATATATCACAATCAAATCACGACAAATCCTTCAACTTGACATCAATCTAGCAACGTAAAATGGAACGATCAAATCCTCCAGTTTCTGGACAATCCTTTCCCGGCACCAAGACACAGCTTAGCCAAGCTTAAGCTCGAAGAAAATGGGAGTAAGAAAAAAGTTGCAAAATTCGGATAAGGCTCCTATATATATATATTTGCGTAACGCAAGTACATTTGTACCATTAGTGCATAAATTAAATGTGACTTTTAATAATAATTTTAGTGTTAAATTTTACTTTATTTATTTATTTATTTATTGGACCGTTAAATCATCTAATTCTCTCCGATTGATCAATTCGTTTCAAGAAGATTCATTCAAGACTAATGATCTCGTTAATTTTGAGAAGTCCATTAAATTTTTTTTTTATATAATATAAAATCAACTTTAAAAAATTAAATTTTATATTTACTGTCATCCCGTCTATTTATCTTCGAGCTTTAAAAAATTTATAAGCATAAATAAGACCACATTCGAAAACGTTGTAAAAATTAAGATATCTCACTATTTTATAGTGGAGATAGACGAGTTAACCAGTTTTAAGATGGAACCTAAACCAAACAACATCGATTTCTTCCTATTGTCGGAGTCATACAATCAAATCGAGTCACGTTTTTTTAACTACAAACTAAACCCGAGAGCTTAAACGCTACAGAAATCTACCGAACGAAAGCTTGTTGATATCTTTGAGGAAGGTGGTGAAGCTAGAGTTGACTCTAGAATTGGCCTCTTCCCCCATTATCCTCTCATGAAGCTTCATCAACCTCCCCTTCATCTCTCCATCCTCCATCACTTTCCTCACTCCTTCTTCAACCTCTTTCTCTCCAAAACCATTGAGTTTTAACCCAATTCTCCACACGTTCACTACGTACCCACAATTCAAAAATTGGTCGCCCGCCACCGGGAAACAAAGTAGTCGCTTTCGACACTGAATCGCTTCCATGATCGAGTTCCACCCACAGTGAGTTAGATAACAACCAACTGCTCTATGTTTCAAAATCTCCATCTGTGGAGCCCATGAAACGAGTCTTCCGTAGCTTTGAATCTGATACAAATATGTATAAATGAGATTAAGGATACTTAGAATTCATATATATATATATATATTCAAGTATAGACATATTACTACACGCCTTCGGAATATGTTATTGAATTAAAAATGCTTAATTAATAAATAAATAAATAAACTATATCTAATTTTAAAAATATTATTAATATCAAGTTTGAAAAATATTCATAAATTTTTTTAAAATATTTAAAAATATACTTTAAAATTTAAAAAAAATATCTTCAATTTTTTATTGAAATTCAAAAATATTGTTAATATAATGTTGAAAAATACCATAAATTTAAAAAAAAATCATTAATAATAAGAGTATTTTTTAAAATTTTATTTTACCTTTCATTTATAATTAATAATAAAAGTATTTTTAAAATAAAAAAAAATTAATATATTTTTTGATGAGATTTTAAAATTTTAAGGGATAAAATAAAAGGTTAAAGAACATTTTTATTAATTTAACCGATTAAAAAAAATAAAAGAAATATATTAACTATGATTAAATATAAACTATATATTTTAATCGCACCTTTTGTGTGAACCCGATTGGTAACCCATCTCGCCAATTACTTTTCAGAACCCAGATGAACGGTTTCCTAAGACCCAAAAGCGCCACGGCCAAGCTCCTCACCTTCGACTCGTTAATGGGGCTAACCCAACTCCCAAACGAGATGTAGACGACGGAATTAGGGCTCTGTTTCTCCAGCCACTGCAGGCAGCCGTCGTCTTCTTCCCAGAAAGTGGGTGTTTTTGCCGGATTCGAGTGGCGGCTCAAAGGTCCGACGAGGAAGACGGCAGCGGTGGAGCTTTTGGGGATGGGGTTTTCAAGGGGAAGCTCTTCTGGGAAGGAATTAACGAGAATCCATTGAAGAGATTTGGCTCGAACCATGGTTCTTGTCCAGAATTTGAACCTCGCTTTCCTTGCCGCGGAAGTTCCGATCAGCCACGGCAGTTCTTCTGTAGACAGCAGCGGCTGGTTCGGAACGCACCGTTTTGATCCTTCTTCTGGACATCCTGTTCAAAAGATTTGCGTTCTTCATTATAATCTTTGAGATTGTTAATTAAGCTTAATTAAACAAAGTTTAGCGACTAATGATAAATTTACATGTTTAAATATAGGATTTAGATTGAAGAAAAATCAACCAATGAGAGGAAGACACGTAACAGAAATAGAAAAAATACGGTATTTTTTTTTTCTTATCTCTTTGACTAAAATTTTAAAATAAAATGGGAATGAAACTTAAAAAATATAGGATTTTACGTATTTATTTTACATGTTTAAATATAGGATTTAGATTGAAGAAAAAGCAACCAATGGAAGTAAGACACGTGGCAGGAATAGAAAATTACGGTATTTTCTTTTTTCTTATCTCTTTGACTAAAATTTTAAAATAAAATTGGACATAAACTTAAAAAATATATATTTATTTATTTATTTATTTTAGGCAATTAAAGCATTTTTTTTAAAGAGAGATATGATGATTATTAAATTAATTAAAATATAAAAAAAATGGAGCCGAATATGGTTGACCCAAAAACTATGGGTTATTATTATTTGTTAAAAAAAAAAGAAAAAAAAAAGGGTGGTAACCTGTATCGGAAGAAATAAGGTTGTTCTTGACCATGTCAGGAACAGCTGAAATGAGGTTATAAGTTGCAAACATGGCTGGCCAAAACCCAGCCACGGCTACGCCATACTCCTTTCCAACTTCGATGGCTGAAGAAGCAAGCAAGTCGACCACCATACAAACAACGCCACTTCCGTTCGAATTGTACTCACTCAAGACTCGTCGAACGTAGCTTGGCATGGTGGTCTCCAAGGCTGTCTCGATGGTGAAAAAGTCATGTGGCGTATTGTCATCGAGACTGTTCGGCATGGAAATAAAGAGGATTTCATCAGTGAGTGAAATTTGCGACGAGATATGACGGTGGATGTAACTAGGCGTGAGAAATATAGGAAGGAAACCATGGCGCTGGAATACAGTAGCGAGCATGAGCATCGGTGTGACGTGACCTTGAGCCGGATATGGCACGAATAGCACCCTTGGTTTGTTTGAGACATGTTTCATGTTTGGCACAATGACTCCATGAAATATGTCTATATATATATATGGGGTGGGGTGGGGTATGTCGACAAGCATGTGAAATTAACTTCTTTTTAAATTAATTATATTACTTTTTAAATTAATTATATTACTTTTTAAATTGTTTTTTTTTAATTAATTATGGATATTTTAAAAGATCCAACCCCTTTTATTTAATTAAATAATTGAATTTTGATATTTATTTTAATTTATAATTATTTTAATGCATACCCATTTTTTCCGATCTTAAAAGATTCATTCTCTTCCTAAAAAATAGGAGGTTTTGATTCTGAATAGAAAATGTAAATTATGATACAGCAAATCTGCTTTAGAGTGAATAGATCTGTATCACATCTCGAATCTGATGAAATTGGATGAATTGAGACTGTATTTTGTAAATACGTAATTATCTCGATTCATTTTATTGATATTATATAAATTATTTAATAAGTTAAAAATACAACACGAGTATTTGAAGAATTATATTATGTATGAATATTATTTTAATCGAATGAATAATATGTTGATTTCGATTGACTTTTAATCTGAATTTTCAATTTATTCTAAATTCCAGTAAGTAACCAAAGCTGTGACGTTTTAAATGTTGAATGAAAAAAACATGTAATGAATAATATTATAATATTTCTCGATTTGAATGGATTTATTTTTATTTTTAATTTTATTTTTTCGGTAAGCATTAATTTTGGCCAGGAATTGAAATGAATAATAAAAATAATTAATCGATTGAATGAAATTTGAATTCAATTATTAATTTATGGAAGACTTTATGGAAATAAATTAAATTTCAAATTCATTATTCTTTATGTCTCTGATGAATTATTCCAAACATATATAAAATATAATGAAAGATAATTTAAATGAAAAAAAAAATGATACCATTCTTCCAACTAATTGATATAAATATAAAATAATTAATTATTTTCGGGAATTGATTTCTTTATTGATTTAGGTAAAATTGACGTAAATAAATTTAATATTTTAATTTGTTATTATAAAATCTTATCGAAATAACTATCAATTTTTTTAAAAAAAATTAACCATCACTCTCATTTAAATGTGATATCAGTTCATTTACATATCGCATACGTCACCTGTCCACTAATTTTTTTTTTAAAGATGTTTCACATTGATACTATTAGTAATTTGGTCATAGCCTTTAGTAACATGCAGTGCAATACCTCCTCGCAACGTAAATATAAATTTTAAATATTAATCTAAATCTTGTGCTTAGGATATAAAATATATCCAAAAAAAAAATGTTTAAAATATTTACAAAAATGTTTTTACAATTCAATTTATCCTAAAATTATTTTAGATACGTATTAAACTCACGTAAAATCAATTAAATAAAACAATAAATTATATTTAAATTTAAATTATTTAAAACTATTGTAATATATATATATATTATTATAAATTATTGGAGAGTAAATAAAACACACAAAACACGTTGCAATGACCATAGTAACAAAAGGCACCTACTTTTCCTTGCATCATCATGCATTACAAAAAACACAGTAACCGTATTTTTTAATATTCAAATTTAATAAAATTCATTTAATATTTTAATAATAAATAAATATTATTGATAATAATTTTCATTCAATAAATACTAATATTAAAAAAAAAAAAAAAAAAAAAAAAAAAAAAAAAAAAAAAAAAAAAAAAAAAAAAAAAAAAAAAAAAAAAAAAAAAAAAAAAAAAAAAAAAAAAAA
>NW_019272019.1:3791043-3813053 GCF_002738345.1 Cucurbita maxima
AAAAAAAAAAAAAAAAAAAAAAAAAAAAAAAAAAAAAAAAAAAAAAAAAAAAAAAAAAACTTAACGAAAAGATTGTGAATATTCTAAAATAGAATAAATTGAAAAGTACTGATTTAACTTAAATATTCATAATTCCTTTTTTTTTGCTTTAATTTTGTTTCTTTGTTTTGATGTTCAAATTTGGCAGAAAGACATACCCACCACTACCACCATCACTATTGTTTAGGTATATGCCCATTTGGGATTATTTTAAAATTCAACTGGAGCTGTCATATTAACAGTAATTTTTAATTTTTTTAACTCTATTTAGTTATCTTATCTTTAAAATCGATCTCATTCACATATGATATCAGTTCATTCATGAACTTCTCATTTACTCAAATGTCAATAAAAATTTCAAATTAATATTGAAGAGTAATTTTAAAATTATATATATATATATATATATATATATATCGGAAGTGCACTATAAATAAAACCTTATTTCATTATATTTAGGGAGTTGAAAACGTTAGTTATTTTATTATATTTATATTTCATAGACCATAGTATGCATATTTTATTTTATTTATTTCTAAAAATAAATTTAGTACCATTTGCATATTTTTATTTTTTATTTTTAATACAAAATATAATGTGATGTTGACGATTACAAAAATTAATTACAATTCATTCTATTTTGCACATGATAATGTAATTCCAACAAGTGGGTAAAAAAGTACTCTATTCTATATTGGATTTATTTATTTATTACTTTTTTTTATTAAATTAATAAAAAAAATATTTATCAACTTTTTCATGTTTTTAAATTAAAAAAAATAATCCGTTAATATATTTCTTTTAAAAATACATTTTTAAAAGTTTTAATATCGTTTCAAATATATTATAAATTTTTTTAGTTTCATTAATATCCTTAATTTAAAAAAAAATATCCCGTTAGTATTTTATTAATCTTACTAATACCTTTAATTAAAAAAATTTTAAAAAATATATGCATAAATTAAAAAAAAAAATTACTAATATCCTCAAATTTAATAAAAAAAAATAAAAAAGGGTTATTTTTTATTTAAAAAATTCTATCAACTTTCCAAAATTTCACTAAGGTGAAGTACAATATTTATAAGATTAATGTATAAAGTTGATCAATATTTTTATTTATAATTAAATATCTGATTCAATTATTAGAGTGTGTCAATTATTTAATATTATATTCATCCCAAAAATTTTATTTTATTATTTTTTTATTTAAATAGGCTGCCGACTAAAAATTCCACCTGTTCCTCCAATCAAGCCTATTGATATTTATTAAAAATTAAATAATATATTAAATATTCAAGAATAAATTATTAAAAATTAAAATTAAATATATCCGAGCTTATATTAATTTTATAGCACATGGTCAGAATAAATCATTGATTGGGTATTACTCAATTAAATTTCTTTATCCTATATTTATAATGCCATGTTCTTTTAAATAAAATTAATATATTTATATATATATATATCAAATTTCGTACCATGAAAGTAATTATATTAAAAATATATTTATTATTATTTTGAGAAAAAAATTGAAAAAGTTAATGAAAATATAGATACAATGAATTTGCTGACGTAATATGCAATTAGGATTAATTTTAAAAACTATTTTTAGAATTAAAATCAAGTTGTTTGGGTCAAGATGGGATGTCACCTCCCAAAAAGCAAACATTACCGACATGGGTACAAAATCTTAGTATAATAAAATTAAAATTAAAATTTAATAATATTTAATTTTTATTCTTAAAAAAAAACTTTAAAATTAAAAATAATTTTACCAGATGAAAATTTAAAGGTATTTTAAAAATAAAATATTAACGGCTTTATTTTTATTAATTAAGAAACTACCTGAAATAACACTTTTTTTCTTTTTTAATAATATGAATATTTTAAAAAAGTCACTACTTTATGAGACCATTAGTTATTTTGTAATAATATTTTTTTATTTTATCGGAATATATATTATTTTTCAAGTGTGCAACTGAGATTACTAGAAGTAGTACTCTCGACTTGATGGAGAATAGGAGGCTAAATAATCATAGTGTATTTGAAACTACGACTCGCTTACTCGAGTCTTGTATGAATATACTGAAAGCGTGCTCGGTTAGTTTCTGTATGATAACCCCTGAAAAGGGTGCTTTTTTATTTGAAAAAAGGGTTCTATTACGATGTATACGATGTGATGTCAAAAAAGAAGAAGGTCTCGTTTATCCTTTCGCAAGCTCATACAGTGGGATTGAAAGCAACTTTGTATTTATATGTTGATTTTAGGGTTTTCTATATCTACTAATCAAAATTATTCGTTTTACGACAAAACGAGATAAGATTTGAACGTGTACGAGTCTGAATAATTAATAAAAATAAATATGATTTTAAAAAAAAATTATTATGAACGGCGGTCACTGAAACGTGACTATTTGAAAATATTGTCGTTAATAAATTATTCATTGAATTTTGACATGTGATGAATTTTCCATTATCCAAGACCCGTCATATTTCCACTAACTAAGAAATAATCAAGTGGTTTTCTTTGTCTTTTTCTTCTTTTTTTTAAATATTTTTTTATCCTAATTATGTCCTTTTTCTTTAGTGATTTGAAGTGTGAAAATAAACCTTGGAAAATCCAAAAAACATAAAGATAAATATATATATATTTAAAAAAATAGATTTGGACGTTTGAACCTGTGAAATCCCACATCGATTGAAAAGAGAAACGAAACATTGCTTATAAGGGTGTGAAAATCTCTTCAGCATTTTAAAATCTTATGAAAAAACTTACGAGTAAAAGTCCAAAAAGAACAATATCTGCTAGTTGTGAGTTTCGGTTATTACAAATGGTATTAGAGCTAGACATTGGGCGGTGTGCTAGCGAGGACGATGGACCCCAAGGGAGGTAGACTGTGAGATCCCACATCGGTTGGAGAGAGGAACGAAGCATCGTTATAAAGGGATGAAAGCTCAAAGAGAACAATATCTACGAGCAGTAGGTTTGGGCCGTAACAGAACCTTTGACCTAAGGAGAATAAATACATGTCAATTACTGTTAAGCTATGCTCGTGTTAAAGCAAACTTTCAGCTTCGTTCTACTACGAAACAATTACACGAAGGGAAGTAAGCCACTCAGTAACGACTAAATAAAGTCGATATAGATAAGAACACAAAAAAAGCACGTAATATAATATGATACGAGACAATTATGTGTGGTTATATTTAGCGTTTATTGGTGTTAAACTAAAAAAGACGAGAAAATAATTGAGAAGTTGTTGATGTGAACGTGATTTTTCCACCTTTTTTATGTAATAAAATCAAATGAGATATTGATTTTACTTTTTAATGGGTCCATTCTTCTTTAGCCTCTTAGTTTGCTTCTATGTGGTTCTGTGGTCCTTCGTTAAGATAAAGAAACCGAACTTATCGAACCTATCGACCTATCTATGGCATCTTACCAAACTTAATTTTTTTAAACAAAGTGTTCGTAGTGCTCTATCAAGACATTCCACGTGACGAACATGTTTGTTTTGTTTATATATACCGGAGACTTTTTTGTCTTTTAACGAACCTGCGAGTATACTTGTGTATGAAATTGTTCGGGAAAAAAAATTGATATATGTAACTATCGAGGGTTGACCTAGCGGTGGGTTCGGTTTATAATGATTACGTACTCAAATATTGTAGAGCCAGAGATTATTTGCGGTGTGCACGAGCTAGTTCAAGAAAAGGGTACTTATGGAATAAATATTTTTTTTATTGTATTGATGATTGAACGGTTTTATTTTATCGTAGAAATAAAAACTTTTAAATTGTAGAAATATTTATTTTATATATAAAAGGAAATTAATTGAGATGGGCCGGTACTTAAGTTGGGCCGGGTTGTCATGGCCCATAATAGAATGGGCCTGCAATTATCAGTCCATTCTGCCTGGCCCAAAAAGAAATTATAATTGCAAATTAACTTTGGTCCCTCGAGTTAAGTTTATTGTGATTTGGTCCTTGAAGTTTTAAATAATACATTTTTTATCCTTGGCGTTTAAGAAATATTTTGAAATAGCATTAAATAGTTGGATGACTAATAGATTGACACGTCAGCTAAGAGAGAGATGGGAAATGAGAGAAAATTCCTATTTTTCAAATTGTAGGGACCAAAAATATATTTATTTATACTCTAGGGACTAAAATACAAAATTAAGATAATAATTGAGTCAATGAATTGAATATTAATTATAAATAAATGAGGGAGAATTCAAACTTTTCTTTTCCAAAAGTATTATAATTTAATTTAAAATTTGTTTTTTTTAAAATCATATTTACTCGCGATATATTAATAATTAAAATCTCATAAAACATTCACAAATCATAATAATCTTAAAACTAAGATACGGTTCGGTTTGGGTTGTAACCCTACTTTTGGGTTGATCGGTAAAAATAAAATGTCAACTTGCAAACCGACCCAATTTTTTTTATTTTTCAAACATTCAATCCAAAAAAGTTGGAAAAAAAAAATCTAAGGGTTCGGTTGAATAGTCTGAATTGGTCGGTTTCTCAAGCTATATGAACACTCCTGAGACCGTTCATTTGTTATATTTTATTTAATTAATGGGTATTTATTTAATAATAGATAAGTAAATTAATTTTGTTGAAAAAAAAAAGATTGAGTGATAATATTAAATTCCTCAAATAATAAATGTGAAATTAAAAGAAAAGGGAAAGTTGAAAAGGAAGACGTGGTCTAATATTGACATTTATTTTTGGTAAATTATTTACCTTTCAAAGTCTTATATTATAAATATCTCCATCTTATATGACTTTTCTTATAAAAATGATGATAATGTTATAATGATATCAATATACCTTATATTATATATTTACTAATAAGAGTATAATTCAATAATGTGACGTGTGACACGTTTAATCATTTTATTTATGTTGAATATTTAAATCTTATAACAATTAAAAAATTCTTAAATTATATATTTATTGATAAAAGAATTTACATATATTTAAAATGTATAATTTAGATTTCTAAACCACGTGGCTTCATAGTCTCCTTAGATATGGTATGGTCTTGTTAGCAGACGTGTAAGCTCAAGTACTACTTAGAAAAAGAAGTTAAAAGTAGCTTGCTTTGAGGCTTATAATTTGTCATATCTTAAGCTCTCTGCTAGTATATATTGTCTGTTTTAGCTCGTTACGTATTGTCGTTAGCTTCATGGCATTAAAACATGTCCATTAAGAAGAGATTTTCATACTGTTATAAGAAATGTTTCGTTCTCCTCTCCAATCAATATAGGATTTCACTCCATAAAAATTTCATCGTTAGACGTGCTTAGCTTGAAGTAATCCTATGTTGGATGATCTCATAGGAATTTTTCTATGAGACATATGAGTGAAAACAAAATATGTTAAAAGAACGTGTTGATTTGTGGGCATAGTCTTCTATCTTATAAGATCCCACATCGGTTGGAGAGGGGAATGAAGAATTCCTTATAACCAAGTAGAAACCTCTCCCTATCAGATACGCTTTAAAACCGTGAGGCTGATGACGATATGTAATGAGTCGGACAATATTTGTTAGCGATGAGCTTGGACTACTACAAATTGTATCAGGGCCAGTACGTTAGGCCAGAAAGGGAGGTGAATTGTGAGATCCCACATCAGTTGGAAGTTGGAAAGGGGAATGAAGCATTCTTGTGTGAAAAACTGTGAGGCTAACGATGATACGTAATGAGCAAAAATTGATAATATCTACTAGCGGTGGACCTGAGCGTAACAACACGAAAGACAACATTAAAAAAACAATGACAACCTAACCGCTCCGACAAGAAACCTTAGTTTCGGGTAAAGAAGTATATGTTTATAATAAGGTTAAAGGCATAGAAACACATGGAGTAAAGATAAAAGGTAGCTACATAAAGGAAACAATAAATATTTCTATTCTTTCTTTGACTTCTTCTAAACCTTCTTCTAAACACCTTCTTCTAAAGCATTCAAAAAGTTGGGTTGCCTAAATTGAAAATCACTATGTTCCATCCAACCTCACCTTTAACGCGATAAAAAAAATTCTTTTTAAACCACCGTTCACATGACTCGATCACTCGACCAGCTCGAAGTATTAAACCCAAACCATAAAGGTTAGGTTGCGTTATATTTCCTTTAGTTTTGACTAGTTGGTTCAGTTCACTGATTGACATTTTTTTGGTTGGATGATCCCGACCAACCTGACCAACTCCAAAATAGATATTTAAATTTTGTGAAATTTTATCTATTATAACATGTATAGTAAATAAATATAATTTTTTAAATAATTAAAAATGAAAAAAGAACTACCCGATAACCCAACCCGAAATTTCAAATTGGACCAAAAAAATTTTCACTTACACCCTTATTCAAAAGTGGCAATATTACGAGTTTCCACGCTTCATAATTGTTTCAAAACTACCATTTTAATATAAAATCTTTAAAAATTGAGACATTTTTTTTGTTCCAACATATTTTTATATTAAATATCCAACTTTAGAAAGAATAAAAATATTTATTAAAAAAAAAAAACTAAAGGGTACTTTCGGCAATTTAGAAAAAAAAAAAACCCCAACATAATTAATAAGCTTCTTCGCTGTTGCTTCCAGTAAAAGGCACCTGCTCTCTTTGTCGTAATATTCTCTCTTCCCTTCACGCGGTTTCGCCGCCCCTGGTCGGCCCCTCTCCCACACCACTCTCTCCGCCGCCTCCAACTCTCTCCCCACATATTATAAATATCCCCACTCTATCCTTCAGCATCAAACTCATAGAGAAAAAAAAAAATAGAAGTATTTCATCTCTCTCTCTCTCTCTCTAGAAAACATGAGTTCCGGTCAGCCTGCAGGTGATCGGTCACTTGGATTTCTTTGATATCATAATTAATTAATTCTCTGATATTGAATTTTTATATAATTTTCATTTAATTTAAATATTTTTCCTTTTTTTCTTTTTTGTTTTTGCAGGCGTTTATCCTCCACCCTCCACCATGCCAACCTCTTACGCCGCTCCACCTCCGGCAGGATATCCGACGAGAGACGGCGGCGACTTCTCTCAACCCGCCCCCGTTCCGGCTGAAACCAAGTCCAGAGGCGATGGCTTCTGGAAAGGCTGGTAATTATCCATCATCTAGTTAAAAAATAAATAAATAAAATTAGAGAGGGTTGGCGAAATTATTAATTTTAATTTTTATATTAATTTTGTCCTTGCAGTTGTGCTGCCTTGTGTTGCTGTTGCGTGTTGGATGCATGCTTCTAAGCGCGATAAGAAAAATGACGAATTTAGTATTTTTAATTTCCTTTTTTTATTTATCTTTAATGAATTTTTGGATTAATTATGTGATCATGATGATGTAATAATAATAAATTGCGTGTTGATTTGTGTGATATTTTATATAATATATAATTTAATTATAATATTTCTTGTGGAGTTGTTGGAGTTGGTTTGGTTATGTATTTACATGACACGTGGCGAATAATTTTATTTACACGTGTGCATGGAATAAGATAAAGACGAAATAAAGAATTTGAATATTATTATTCCCACTTATATAATAATTTCTAATACGGAATATATTCATTTTTCATGAACATGGATTTGATCGTATAAAGTTGGAATATTTTATGTTAATTAAGTTGGAGTTTAATGAGAGATTAAGTGATAATCTCTAAGATAATTTTATCCATTTAAATATATTAAAATTAATATTTACGATGAATTCGGTCGGAAGCATATGTTCCACGAAAGATATATATTTTTAATATATTATATAAAAAAGAGGCTAAAATTGTGACACCTACGTAACGTAACGTCACAAAATTAAATTATAATTCTCTTTGAAAATTCAGCCGTTTGACAAAGAGAATGTGAGCGTTTTTCTTCCTTCATTAGTTTATTTATGACTTATGAATCATCCCGTGGATTAAAATATTTTTGAAACTAACTCTTTGAAAATTTGGTTGTGTACTGTCACGGATTACTTGATATTAATCTGTCACGATCCAATTTTCGAGGTTTCAAAAGATCGGACCGTGCTGAAAAGATGAAATCAAACACAAACAACATAAAATCGAAATAAAACACATTGAAAATGTAGAAAATACGGTAAAATTTTGCGGGATTTCAAAAGACATACGACACTGGAGTAAAAAGTTATAAGTTATTTACAAACGGAGAAAATGGGGTACGGGATACAAAAGAATACAAATTTACCCCTAAAAAGAATACGACTAAAGTCCCGAGTCGAGACCCTTCAGTGATAGTGCAACTCTCGAGCACCTTCCTACCTCGACGGATACCTTTAAAAGAAAGAAAGGACGGGTACTATATTCAAATTGGTTAATTATATTTATTTATGAGGATGCTAAAATTATAGTTAGGGGGTTCGATTGAACCGACTATAAACCAACCCCTCAGCGGTTCGGTCCGAGAGTTCATCAAGCCTAACAAGGCCGTTGTTGTTCTGCAATGCCGATTCGCTGGTCGGAATGCTGTGATCGTCCGCAGCTTCGATGAATGAACTCGTGACCGACACTACGGCCATTGATTGGTTTCAGGGATTAAAAAGTACCCGAACATGGTAGTTCGTAAAGATTCCACGAAGAAATTGAGAGTGAAGGCATTCATCAAGCTTGTGAACTACTAGCACCTCATGCCGACAAGGTACACGCTTGACGTCGATCTCAAGGACGTGGTTAATGTCGATTGTTTGCAGTCGAAGGGCTCGAAGGTCGCTGCGTCGAAGGAGATCAAAAAGAGATTGGAGAACAGGTGGTTTTTCACTAAGCTTAGGTTCTGACGGTATGATTTCATTTTTTTTTAGAATCTATTTAGAACTATGAATCTCTATGTCCAGTGCGTATGCTACTAAACGTTGTTCGTAGTGTATCCTTTTGGCATTTTATAATTATTAATGTTTTTCCTTTTCATCATGAGATTCCAATGATCGTATGAGAGTTCATTGCTTAGTTGAAACTTGAAATGTTGTGATAACGCAATTCCTCCAATACTTATTTTCAAATACAATGGATTAACACAATAAACAGACCAATAATGGTGGTGTGATAAACAGATATTCATAATACTTGGGCTTATTCAGGAAATGAACAACTACAACTGAGATAACACACTAGCCCCAATTCTTTTTTCATAACCCACTGGAGCATACACTGTAATTCAACACCCACCTTATACATTCATCCAAACAAACCTTTCGACGTTTTCGATTAGACTTGCTTGGTTCGACTACTCCTGTTGAGATTTGAGTTCCTTCACCCTGTCTTCAGTATCCTTCAATGCTTTCCCAAAGATGCTTATAATCTGAAAATAATACCATTTTCAGGATTATAGCAATCAAGTTTCGTATTCTACTCATTAATGCTCACAGGGATGCTCGATTATTCTAATACCAACAAATTTGTATCCCCCCACCCCAAATATCAGTTTGTCTTTCTGGAAGACAATCAATTGATGGAAGGATATGTTGCAACATAATGAGGAGGATGTTAGAATCTGTTTGGTACCTCATCAACTTCTTCAGGTGAGACAATGAGGGCAGGACTCATTGTTATAGTATCCCCGGAAACACGTACTAACATTCCGTGCTTCTCACACATTTCACCAAAATATGCAGCTATCCCTGTATTAAATGGACAGCTTGTTAGAACAAATCTAGAGGCAGTATCCAACCTTCATGTTGTAAGAAACCGTTGAGTTGCTGTGTTCATCAAGTTATTACTCAACATGTTGTAGTTGAGATCTGTCTGTAAAGTGTAGTACTTTTGGTTGCTGATTCCAAAATGGGCATTGAATTTATAAGATGTGTAGTCTTGATAAGATTCAAAAGTCCTTTTAGCGATAGAGTTTAATCCACATGATCAATGATAGAATAGTTGAATGGAAACTCTTGACAACAAAAGGAAAATACCCCATTCAGGAGGAAATGGACTGTTGGGTGATTTGTTGTCTGTGAAGTCTGTGCCTGAAATCAATCCCGTCCCCCTTATCTGCAAAAAGACTAAACAAGTTGACACAAGCAAGCGTATTGGAGTACCAAACAAGAATGAAACAATTACTCGAACTGTTACCTCTCCAATGATGGGGCTGTTACTGAAAGCTTTTATACCATCTTGAAACCTTGGAGAGATGTTATTTACTTGCTCAAGAATATTTCTCTCTCTATTGAAGGGCATTGCACAATATCGAACACCAAAATGTTAAGTTACAGATATATGTCAAAAGATATAAACTGTTAGCCTTGATCAGATAATTAACATTCAAGGTAGTCTTGAGGTTGGTTAACACCTGTTAAAGAAAATTAGAAAAGATTGAAAAGATTAGAGCGTAGATCTTTGGTATAGGCATGAAAAACGTACTTGTAGATCTTCAGTGCTTCAATTGCCACAGCACATGCAACAGGATGTCCAGAATATGTAAATCCATGGGCAAAATTACCTGAACAAAAAGACGATCAATTTGTTCTTACGAAAATCTTTTTGTTTGTGCCATTGCTAACATACCAAGCTTATTGCTTTGAGAGTGTATGACATCTGAAACTTCAGGGCTGGCAATGACAGCGCCAATAGGTACATATGCAGAAGAAAGAGCCTGCAAATTTCAGCGCCAAAAACAGGTATTATATGGAAATATCTTCTTCTTAGGCTATAAACATTAAACAAGCGGTTTTGATTCTTCAATTCAGCTCAACTTCATTTCACCTTAGCTATTGATACCAAGTCTGGCTTAATATTGTATTTATCACATCCGAACATCGTCCCAAGCCTTCCAAAACCACAAATAACCTATGGCAGGGAAGGGGTTATAGGATACTAGGTAAGAGAAGTGAAAGGTATGGAGGCAGTAATATTGTATAACCTCATCTGCAATGAGAAGGACATCATATTTCTTCAGCACAGCTTGGACCTGCTCATAAAATTGAAAATTAGTAAATAATTTTCAACTCTTATTTTCTCTTATTTTGAAAATTTGTGGAATTCTATAAGCACTCAGGGCTGCATCTAAATAAGAAAGTGCAAGCAGTCGATGTTTCAAAGTTGCAAATGAAGTGGCTGCTTACTTTATCAAAATAAGTTGCAGGAGGAAGTATCACACCACCTGATCCAATGACGGGTTCGGCAATAAAGGCAGCAATCTGAAAGAAGCAAAGGTTAGAAATACTAAAGATTTTTTGCATATATAAAATGTTTGAAAGTTCACGTCAGGTTTTGTGGCATTACTGTCTCAGGTCCTTCCTTCAGAATGAGATTCTCTAAATTGTTAGCTAATCTTGATGAGAACTCTTCCTCGGTTTCACCTATCATATTATTGTCACATTTAGCATTTTAAAGGTAATTCTATCAAATTCATTGCCTATAAATTAGGGCAGAGTTCAGTGAGAACCGGGAAGATGATAGCGCCAGTAGTGAGGACAGTCTGTGTGCAGGACAAATGGAACAGGAAGATCAAATTGTTGATGCAAAGCTGGAATCCTACAATAAAATTTCCCTAGTTAATAGGCATTGGCCAAGCAAGTTATTTAAAACTATTTGATGTATTAGGAGAATTTCCTGACAAGATGTCTTTTATAATCTTCTTACCCGGTAAGACTGGCCGCTATAAGTGTGGAACCATGGTACCTGAGATAGCAAACATATCAAGATTTGGATGAGTAAAATGAATGGAGCATGTTTGAACGGAGCATTGGATATTGAACATACCCTTTCAAACGAGAGATGATTTTCTTTTTTTTTGGTCGCCCCAGTGCATTATTATAATACCAAGCCAGTTTTACCTACATGAGTTAGAAAATGATGTTATTCATTTGATTTTACATCAAGCAGCAGAGCACATTGCTGACAAACGTCAATTGAATTGACTTGAAGATTGCAATTATGATCAACGCCTATATAAGGTAAATATCCCAAACTTGTACAGTTACATTCAGTTAAACTGGTCACTGAATCATCTTAAACTAAGGTTTCATATTTACCTCACCTCTTTTCCTTCAGTAGCTGGGTAACAGGTAATTAAATTTTCATGGAGAATTTAACCATTGCATACATAAAATTTGCAAGACGTCATACTGACATGATAACAATGGAGAGTAGAGGTGCAAAAGAGGCACCTGAGAGTCATTTGCTTCTGATCCACTATTTGTAAAGAACACCTTCCCCATTTTCCTTGCTGTAAAAATTTCTAGTATTTCTTTTGCTAGATCCTGCAGGAGACAACGTGATAAAAATGCAGCGAAGGTATGAATTTGTTAGAATATTGCTACACTGAAGTAGCTGATTGTATATTAGTGTCTTTATTTGTGATTCAACCTCGGAACATCTTCAAGTTTTTATTTTTTTACTTTTCTTTTGAGATTAATTCTTTTCTGACTGTGTTTGGTATCTTTATTACTGAACTTTCATGTCATGACATCAAAGTGTAAGAATTTTTAGTAGCTTTATTCTGAGAAGTTAATATAATACCAGAGATGGCTTTGTTGTGCGATTCCAAAACGAATGATAAAATGGCAGGGTATTCAGTTGAGCGGTGGCAGCAGCAACAAGCCGAGGCTCACTTCCCCCTGCAGATGATCCAATATTCATATGCAACTCGAAACACATGAATTGCGATTGAATAAGATTTTCACTGCATACAGACTACGGGTACGTCTCTAATGTTGTATTCCTATTTCATAGTCCCCTGTTGTATTCACCATGTTTTTCAAGAGCATGCCCATATATTTAGCCTCAGTAAGCTTTTCTAGACTCCTTAACTTGCTAAGAATAATTTCAGTATTCCCAACTCTTAAATTTTATCCTAATAAAGTTAAATGTGTCTTAAAACACAGTTTCTCCTGATTTTAAAACAGAGCCTGCATGGAATTGAACATGGTCTGTATTTTCACATTGTTTGAAATAAAAAACAGATTATGATACCTGAAATCGTTATAGCACACATACACACACATGAGAAAGTTGACACGACTAATAAAGAAACCAAACATAAACATATGCTTGACAGTCCTTTGATAGTTACATAGCTGCATACAGTAACATTGAGTTTAGAACTCTTAAGAGAGCCATAAGATCGAGAAAAATCATGCGAGAAAAATATCAAGACATAAAAAACAATTATATACTTAAGATAGTAAAAATACCCAAGGATGTGGACCATAAACCAGCCAGGGAGTCGAGATATTTCTTCCCGTTAATGTCATAAACATAGGAACCCTGCAGCCATGATAAATTACCATAACCAAACCAATATTTTTCCAGATATAAACCGATCGAGAAAGCTTAAATCCTTGTGGGTTTGAAAAGTGGCCAGGTATACCTCAGATTTTTCTATGACCAAAGGATTCACATCAGCAATCTGCCAACCAGGCGTGAAAGGAGCAATCATACCATGGCCTTTGAAACTGGGATTTCAGATGTCAAATATGTGAGATTTCATATAATTTCAAATTGAAAATGGTTTGGATGGATGAATATACATGCTGATGTACAGAAAAGGAAATTTTAGGAGGTTCGGGAAGGAAGGCGTTTTTGAAATTTAAAATTTTGTCACAGATGCTCCAAGT
The DNA here is from genome assembly GCF_002738345.1 of Cucurbita maxima. NCBI lineage: Eukaryota > Viridiplantae > Streptophyta > Magnoliopsida > Cucurbitales > Cucurbitaceae > Cucurbita > Cucurbita maxima. The sequence continues at coordinate 3,804,662 of NW_019272019.1, forward strand.
TACCCTTGACCATTTCTTGAATCAGTAGTCCAATTATCCCTTTCCAATGATGCTTCGGTACCGTACGGCTGGGTTAGTAATTGAATCTGAGCGAGCCGCTCACTAGAAGTTCTAAAAGCAGCAACATCTTTTGCAGATGAACCAAGCTGGAAAGGATTAAGATGCATAAGTTCATAAGGAATAACATTAAACTTCCCTAAAACATCCAATCAGAGAAAACAAGCTTGTTGTATGGGGGGACATTCTGAACCTCACTTTAATAGTTACCCTTGACCCCACTGCCCAAAGCAAACTCGTTCGGGGTCGTTTTATTCTTTCGTGAGAACACCAAGCCCCCAAACATGGCTAAATTACAAAAGATGAGAACACCAAGCCCCCAAACATGGCTAAATTACAAAAGATATCCCACTACATTGCCATTTATTTCAAAAATACTTTTATTTTTTCAAAATTCTTAGCCTTTATAAACGTTAAAAAAAAAAATACTATAAAAATGATGGACGAAAGGACGACGTATTTGAATGTCTTTCTCTTCGACTTAATCCAAGAAATCAAATCTCTAACTATGGAGTACAACAACCCACCATTAGAAAACACTATAAACGTAATTAGCAGTTAAGTCAACAAACTTGCTCGGTGTTAAACACTAGCGAGAACAAAACAGACAGATATCGGGTCAATCAAAATATGGAAGAGGAAGAAGAAGATGAAAGATAGTCAGATTTGCAAAAAAGGTAGTGATGATCTGAAACCTTGTGTTTGATAATCGTACGAAGCAAATGGTTGAAGCCCATTTCTTCTGGTTCAAGGTGAAGCAAAAAATAATGGAGAACTGATATAAGAAGCAAAGGAAGAGGAGTAGAGTGAGGCAGCACTGGGACTGATGAGCACACTTTAAAGTAGTACTAGAACTCCACTCAATAATGGAGTTGCTGTTAGTTACTGTTTTTCTTTTTAAAAGTTTGCGACACCATTATTATTATTTCGTCCTATTCTGGTCTTTGCTCTTATGTTTTTATTCAAACCTTTTCTCTATACTACAAAGTACACAAAAACAAAATAAAATACGCCGTACTTCGTTTCAATAATATCTTTCACTCGTGGTTACGTTTTAAGTTTGAGTTAAAATGTTTGCAGTATATCCCAAATCTCGCAAACGACTTCTGCAATGCAGCAAGAGCACAGAGTCTCGAGAAAGAAGATAGAAAACCAGAGGAAGAACATACCACCGCCACAACGGGAGTGAAGGACCATCTCCGACTCGTTACAGCAGAGATGTTCTTCACCGGCTCAAGAAACTACCGGTTTGTCCAATGAGCACGGTGATCGGCAGAAAGAATTCAAATCAATGGTGGGGAAAAATGTACTTTTTTGGCTGATTGAGTTCTGAAAGCACAGACTGATGCTGCTGCTGCTTAGAAAATGAAACACTTAAGGGAAAAACTGAAAAAAGAAAGCAACTACGAAACTTTAGTCCTTAATTCCCAAGAAGTTGGAGGCTTTCTTCATTGTCGTCTCGCCGAAGTCACCGTCGATATCTCTACTGTGAAGAACGTCCCGTCTTTGCAGGTAGAAAATTTCTTGTTTGAATTCATCAAGAATTTGCAGAGGAAAAAAGATTTACATTTTCTATCCAAAAGTTAAACAGTGAAGGTGATGATATTTTAAGTTAACTATGTTTTGATAATAAAAAATTAAGATAATTAATAAGATGTGATATAAAGTTTTAGCGTTTTTTTTTTTAATAATTAAAATATTAAAAAAAAATATATGGTTTGGGTTGATTGCTGCGTCATTCACTAACTTATCCATCGATTATTTGTAAAGCTTGTCCTACATAGTTAAATAATTAATAATATAATTGTTTTTTCTTTGTTGGTTTTGTTATCTTCAAATTAAAAAAATAATAATAATAATAATAATTTTGAAGTTTATTATTGTTTTTTTAATTATCATAATTTCAAAAATTGTGACTAAAAAGTAACGGTATATAAAACCTTTAGAACCATCTCGAAATTTGACTCGAACATTCAGAATAAGATTGGGTTTACCCGAGAGTTGGGTTGAGTTGGACGGTTAGGTTGTTTCCTTTAGATTTTCTTTTTCCTTTTACTTATTTTACATAACTAAAATTTAATAAAATTACCATATATCCTAACCGTCATTACAAATAATCGATTATCTTAGTTTCTTTAAGAACAGAGTTGGATCGGATCATGACTCTATTTTCGAGTCGATCTAATAAAAATAAATGTGGGACTCACTCTCAACAATCCTCTTCTCGAACAAAATACACTATAAGCCTCTTCTCAGCCTTATGGAACTCTTGAACAACCTCTCCTTAATCGAGGCTCCACTCCTTTCTCCAGAGCCCTCGAACAAAGTACACCATTTTTTTTGACACTTTAGTCACTTTTTTACTACACCTTCGAAGATTACAATCTTTTTTCAGTATGACTCTAATACTATGTTAGAAATCACAACTTTCTACAATCATACGATATTATCCACTTTGAGCATAAGCTCATCAACCAATAAATTAATTCAAACTTAAAAAATAAAAAAAATAATAGAGATAAAATAGAATTTAAGCACGTGGGGATTGTCGAAAAAAAGCCACTGATAATGTCGAAAAAAGTGGAACTAGAATCTTAATAATTTAGATAGTAACGGATGTGGCGGCATGGGGCCCACCTACTGACTCAGCAATCGATAATTGGAGAATGGGCTGGCCTTTCAATCAAACTTTTTTTTTTATTTTTTTATTTTATTTTTATCACACATGCTTTAATTTTTTTAGTAAAAGTTTAGATAACTATCAAAATATATATTAAGATAAGTCTATACGGTGGGGATAGAGATGATGAAGCTTTTCCATCCCGTTCTCGACTATTCTCCTTCCTTATGAAAGGGGACGGAGTTAAGAACGAAGCAAAAATCTGTGTTCGAGGTGGACTTTTATAGGGTGTCACAATCGGACTCTTGCAATAATGAGATAGTGATTATGTGATACTTGTTCTAATCTAACGAACAAGTTAGCTGTAAGAAATTTGAATATCGCAAACAACGTCGGCATAGACTCGAATCTCGAGTCATGTTTGATAGAAATGTTTTAGATAATAATTTGAAAAAAAAAAGAAGTGACAATTAAGTTTTTAAAATTTGAGAAATAGTCTTAAAAAATGAAAACGGAGTTTGGTAAATATACTCGTGGCTACTTCTTTATGGCTACCTAACCTCTTGGGTGATGCTATATCAGGTGTTGAATCTAGATTCTAAGTCCTCGTCTTTAAACTCGCTCTTTCCTTTTGTGCTTTTTGGTACCGACTTCAATTATGGCCTCTTTGATCAAGGACTCGAGCTCAAGACCCGAGGTTAGCCCGGATTCGTGCATTGGTTTGGATAAGTTAAAAGGAACCCACATGGAGATTCATGGGCTCGCGTCAAAGTTGGGATTTGGTTCAGACCCAAATGATTAGTGGGTAGGCGCAAGGGAACAACAAATGGTTCAGACCCAAAGAAAGCGGCATTTTTCATTTTCCCGTAATTTGGTGTCGTGGGATTCTTGTTGGAATAAGAACAGTGAATCAATCAAAGGGAAGGTTTGGGGAGTGGGAGGGAAAGATTCAGAGATGGGTTTATGAGAGATCGAAGTTTATTTTTGAAGGTAAAGTGGATGCACGGTAGGTGTTTGATAAAATGTCTCAGCCAAGTTTTCGGAATTTTAGGAGCGGAAGGAACGTTCTTAGAACAAAGAAGAATCCTTCCATGATGGCAATGGCAATGGCTTAGCGGTGACGATGAGAGGAGCTGGGCGGTGGCGCTAATGGTAGCAGTGGGTTAGTACTCCCACAACAGATGCCGCTTGTTTTGGCTATGGAAACGTTGTCTACAAAGATGGTAATAACAATTTTCTTTTATAATCATGGATTTGTGGTGGAGTAATATATGACACTCGACCTTGAGCAGCTGTCGAGTGGTCAAAAAAGGTTAGACGTTACCCAGTGTGAGATCCCACATTGGTTGGAGAGGGGAACGATACATTCCTTATAAGGGTGTGGAAACATCTCCCTAACATATGCGTTTTAAAACCGTGAGGCTGACCGCGATACGTAACGGGCCAAAATGGACGATATTAGCTAGTGGTGGGATCGGACTGTTATAAATAGTATTAGAGTCATACACCGGATAGTGTACTGACGAGGACGCTAGGACTCCAAGGAGGATGAATTGTGAGATTCCACATCGGTTGGAGAGGGGAACAATGCATTCCTTATAAGGGGTGGAAACCTCTCCCTAGCAGACACTTTAAAACTGTGAGGCTGACGACGATACGTAACGAGCTAAAACGGACAATATTAGCTAACGGTGGGATTGAATAGTTATAAATGGTACCAGAGCCAGACACTGGACGTTGGGCCCCAAGGAGGTGGATTGTGAGATTCCACATCGGTTGAAGAGGGGGATGAAGTGTTTCTTGTAAGGATTGGAAACCTCTCCCTAGCTAACGCGTATTAAAACCGTAAGGTTGATAGCGATACGTAATGGACCAAAACGGTAAGATTAGCATTTTATGAGAAATCTACCTCAATGCTCATGATAAGAGTATTTTATCGACATTCATGTTCAATTTTGTTACGAATACTTATATCTATCAATATCAAGTTACCATATTTTCGACACGTATAATCAAATTTTAATAAAAGGGTAAGAGTAAAATCGTAAACTTATGATAAAACAAACATCATGAGACATCAACATGATGTCACATACCCGACGAAGCAATGGACCCGTTCCTAGATTGAACTCGAAAAGTCACCTAATACCTATCGGTCTCGAACAAATTTTCCAAATTAAACTATAATTCATCCCTAAGTGAGACTAATTTGTCCAACCAAATGTAGAAAGTTTGAATCCATTTATCTACAACAAATCACTCCCTATGTCAACATCTAATTTTATGGGTTTTTATCAAAAATTATATTGAAAAATGAAATTTGTTCGTGAAACTACTATTTTTTAAAAAATATATAAAAAATATGGAAAAAAAAATTCTCATAAGTTGTCAACTTCTCCCTACCCAAGGTTATATATGCTAAGCCGTTGTTATCTCTCTCTTGCTTGCTTATATAACGTCTCTTTCAAAAATCTCTCTTTCTAAAATCTCTCTCTACCCTCGTTTTCCAAAACCTTCTTTTAAAACCGAGGCTAGAGGCTCGATCATACGTCGCTTGGCCGTAGGCGACACAAGTACAAATTGGCTTAGCTCACTTGTCGTTGGAAAGTGACTGCCGCACAATCGCTAGTCCGCTGCCTTTAAAAGTGCGATTGTGTCAAGTGCTCCCAAAAAAAATAAATAAATAAAATTTTTTACAAGAATGAAGATTGAAATAGTAGCAATCCGCCCCATTTAGTAGACATCTCTATTCACAATCACTTTCTCTTTCAAATCGTTCAAAATCTACTAATTAAAGTGAGTTTGTTTCGGAACCGATCTACAGGTCATTCCATAATCATTTGTTTGTCTTCTGCTAGCATTCCGTCAAATTTCTTTACCATTTTTTTTAAAATAATAATTTACTTAAACATATTAAGTTTTTTTTTTTTTATAATACTTTTATTTTGTAGTTTATATATTTTTGTTGTGTTGAAATAAAATTTTAGATTTGGGTTTATTTTGATTTTGTTTATATTGTTTTAATTTTTAAAACTAATTAAAATGACTAAACCACTAATCTCACTTAGCTATGCATTAGAATTGGGTGATTAGTGGTAAGAGATGTAATTAAGAAGTGATTGGGTGTGAAAACCAGAGATGTTGTGTGGTTTTGCGGAACCGGTTTTGTAGAACCGCAGCGGTTTTGGTCAAACAAAAATGAAGCCTAATTTTGTGGAAATTTCCACCCAAATCAAAAGACAATAGCATCCCATGTCCATTTAATTCATGTCTTTTTTTTTTTTCTTTTTTGTAAAAAAAACGTGTTTTTTTTTTAATTTTTAAAATTTTTAAAATTATCTCTAAATTTTTAAATTTTACAGTTTTATTATTACATCATTTTTATTTAATCCGTAAATTTCAAATTTTTTTTGTTATATACTGACTAAAAAATAATTTAACAACCCGACTCAACTCAAAAATAGGAGGTTGAGTGGGGCTATGAACTCTATTCGGGCGGCTCGAGTCATTAGCTCAACCAACCTTATATATCGGGTTGATCCAAAAAAATTTATCAACCCAACCCAATCTAAACCGTGCATACACGTACCTCTCAAACAACAATTAATTAAAAGCTAAAGATATTAATAGATAAAAATATAAATTATCATTTTAAAGATGGATGGTTCAATCTCCCTTTTATATATATATATATATATATATATATATATATATATATATAATTATTTTTTAAAAATAAAGTTAAAACTATACTATAGATTAAAATGGTTATACTGAAATTAAATTGATTGAAATATTTTTTTATTTTAAAATTGATAGAATAATGAATAGTTATATTCGTCAAAACATTCATATCAGTAAATATTTCAACATTTTTGACTTCGACATACAGCTGATGACAATTTAAGAGATTTTTGGTCTTCAACAACATGTTGAATTAAATTTCGTTCGACAGTGGATAATTTTGGGCAAATTAAATACCCAAATTTGAAATATTTGTCTCGTTTTCTTCCTTATTCAAAGTGAATTTTAAATTTGCTTTGAATTTTGGTGAAATTATTTTTTACTTTAGAGTCATTTGATAAAGTGTGTGTGATTAGATGCAACTTTAGAACAATAATTTATAATTTATAATTTATAATATAAATTTACTAAAACCAAATTAAAAAAATAGCTTATGAACTTAATTCAAAATTTTAAAAATTATAAATTTTTATTAAAAAAATTATGATGCGTCTTTATTTTCATTTTATAAAAAATTATTAAATAATAATATTATAATAAATTTATCAAAATTAATTAAATAATAACAAAAACATTATGGAAATATCTTTTTAAAAATTTATTTAAAAAAATGCTAATAAAGACAAAAACAAGTTTTTTTTTAAACAAAAAACTAAAATTAGTGTTCATATGAATCAAGTTATATATATTTATTTAAAAAGATTAAATTTGGTTGTCATTTTTATTTTTTTATTTAATGTGTAGTCACTGGATTTAGTTTTTAATATTCTAAATAAATATTATTTTTTAAAAATAATTATAAAAAAAGACAACCTGGCCGTTCGAGTCTTATCTAAACCAGTGTCACGGTCATGTTTGTCCAAGACATATTGTAATGTCCCAATTGTATCTGTCCATGACATGTTATTTATAGTTGCATGTCCTTTCTAAATCATGTTTTCATCCTAGTTAGCCTTTACCATTTCACGGGTTACCGTTCACCAAAATCATGTCTACACCAACTACAGCTAAAATGCCCTAAAATGTATTATAAGGGGATATGACTTGTTGTCGTAGTCATATAACGTTATTTTCTTCCATTTTTTCAGACCGTTTTTAAATAATTTTCTAGCGCACATTTTTTAAACCTTTTCGAAGTTCGAATCTCTCGCGGCTGACTTGTTCGCTTAGTTAGAATAAGTGCCGTACAATAGGTATTCCGTAGGTGGCCCAAAAGACAAAAAGACAATTAGCACTTGAGAAGGTTGAATATGACGTTAAGAGGAGCATTGAATGGCAGCAGGTTTCCAGGAAGCATGCAGTCCACAGTCCACACAAAAAGTTTCCTCTTATTATTCCATTCCTCTCCAGAAGCTTTGAAACAATCCTCCAAACACCAGCAGCCCCACGTGCCTCTCTCACGTGACACCCATCCTCTTATTTATCTACTCCAATCCCCACTCTTCTAACTCCTCCTCCTCCTCCACTTCCTCCCAAATGGCTCATCAATGGCTCCCCGATTCCACCCTTGTCCCCGCCGCCACTACTCCGCCGCCCTCATCCGATGGGGTCCGTGTCGCCAAGCCGGTCCGGAAGCGCTCCAGAGCCTCTAGACGAACCCCAACCACTTTACTCAACACCGACGCTGCCAATTTCCGAGCCATGGTCCAGCACTTCACTGGCGGCCCTTCCCATACCCTCCACAATTTCGCCGCATTCGACCCAACTCCCGCTGCCTACCATCTCCAACAACCGCCGTATCTCTTCCCGTTCCAGAACCACCCTCCGCCGCACCAACCGCCCTTCATGTTCTCCGCCGGTGAGGGGTTTTTTCATGAGGAGTCGAGGAGTAATAATAGTAATGTTGATTACATGGGGCTGTATGATGGGTCCTCTCTGGCGGCTCAGAATCATCGCCCGGCGTAACTCCGGCACGGCGGCCGGATTCGACGGTAGCTTTTTTTTTTTTTTTTTTTTTTTTTTTGGGGGGGG
>NW_019272019.1:3813191-3821063 GCF_002738345.1 Cucurbita maxima
TTTGGATTTTTTTTTTTTTTTTTTTTTTTTTTTTTTTTTTTTTTTTTTTTTTTTTTTGGAGTGGAGCGTAAAAGAAGAAGTTAGGCACCGAAGTCGTCGATGAGATTTTTTTATATATATCTTGACCATAGTGTGTACGTGTCGGAAAGTTGGTGCGAGCGGCACGTCTCTTCTTCACACGTGTGAACTCTTTTCTTTTTTTCTTTTTGAGTACCACGTGTGTACTCTCTTTAATCGCCACGTGACCGTATGAATGCCGTGTTTGGAACTACTTGTTAATTATGAACGTTATTATTATTATTATTTTTATTTTGTAATATTCCACTCTAACGGCCCCACCTTCGCTTATTATTTTTTAATTAATATTAAATATATTTCTGCATTTTTATTTATACCCTCTCTCTCTCTCTCTCTCTCTCTATATATATATATATATATATATATATATTCAATTATAAATATAGACGTTTAATTTTTAATTTTGTGTTAAAATATATTTAAAAGACAATTTTTTAAATAAGTTATTAGTATTAATTACATTTAATGAATAAATTAACATTTTATGAATCCTCTACACTACAACAAGATTTTTATTCAAATTCGTGAATATTGCCAAATTTATTTTATTATTACTACTCGAGTATTAATTAATTTAATGAAATTGAAGTACGTTAAAAAAAATTAATAATAATTGTTTTAAACTGTGATGCTAGCTGTAGGCTTACTGTTACCGATGATATCAAAGTCAGATACTGAGTAATATGCCAATAAAGATGCTGGCCCCATGGGAGGTGGATTATTAGATGCCACATCGATTTGAGTGGAAAAGAAACATTGCTTATAAGAGTGTGGAACTGAGTGATATGTTAGTAAAGTCGCTAACCCTTAAGGGATAAGGGAGTGGATTGTTAGATGAGAGTGTTGGATGATGAAAGTCCCACATCGGTTAATTTAGGGAATGGTCATGGGTTCTTAATGTAAGAATACACTCTCCATTGGTATGAGGCCTTTTGGGGAAGCCAAAAGCAAAACCATGAGAGCTTATACTCAAAGTGGACAATATCATACTATTGTGGAGAGTCGTGTTCGTCTAACAGAGAGAGTAACAAAATATTAAAATTAAATTTTATTGAGGATAAAAAATAAAGTGAAAAAAAATAAATTATTTCAGCTAATTGTTATATGGACCAAAAATAATTTATTATGAGATAAAAATTGGAAAAATATAAAAATATGGAAGAATAAAAAAAGAAAACAAAGAAATAGGGAGCGAAAATGTCGCGTTGTCGGACGTGCACGCCATATAAGGAGAGTCGAAAAAAAAAGAAAAAAAAAAAAATAAGGGAGAAGAAACGCACAACAAAAGTCTGACCGAAGGAGAGGAATGAGAGCAACAGAGAAGAGGAGGAGATTGTAAGGCAATTCGAATGGCGGAGGTGAATCCCGGCGAATCCACCACCACCACTACCACTATCACCACCACCACCACCACCACCACTGTCAACGGTTCTCAAAACCATTCGAATTCCGATCAGCCAACGGACCGTCCAGTTCGTGTCTACGCTGATGGGATCTACGATCTCTTCCATTTTGGTCACGCTCGCTCTCTTGAGCAAGCCAAGAAATCGTCCGTTTCATCTTCCATTTTCTTTTCCTTCAGCTGAATTTCTCTTCGTTTTGTTTGTTTATTCATGCTGTGGTGCATTTTTGACTGATCGTTTACGGGGTGGTTTTTACGGTTTCTGATTCTCTTCGATTTAAGCAATTTAGTTCCTCTGTGTTCCCCGGTCCGTAGAAATTGTTGTTTTCTCCTCATTACGAGTTTTCTTCTGATGCATTAGACTGCGTGATTGTTCATACTTAAAGGTTTGTTAACTTGCTGTTACTTGTCCGTGATCTTCTCTTGCATCACTTTTTAGTGTTCAGCCTGTTCTTTTGCATTATCTTTAGGAGAATTGATTTGTTTAATTGACGAGCTGTGCATATTACTTTTTCTTGTAATTTCAGGTTCCCGAATACCTATCTGCTAGTTGGATGTTGTAATGATGAGACTACCCACAAGTTTAAAGGGAAAACTGTTATGACTGAAGCTGAACGATATGAATCTCTTCGCCATTGCAAGTATGACTTCTTGCTATTACCTGAGTTTTGGATCTTAAAATTTTGCAATAAATTGCTGTGCATTTGATTCATAGAGCCGCTAGTTAGGAGGCGCGCATGAATCCTTTCAATACAACTGTAGCTATGATGGATGAAAATTGAATTCGCAATGCATCAATATCTGCACGTACTTATAGATTTAATTATGAACGTGGATACAGTAATAGTCGCATGGATTTTTGAACATGGTTTTATTTAATTTTCTCCTTTTTTCCCCTTCCTTTTCCGTAGGTGGGTGGATGAAGTGATTCCTGATGCACCTTGGGTGATCTCTCAAGAATTTATTGACAAGCACAACATTGACTATGTGGCCCATGATTCTCTTCCGTAAGGATATTATATACTTATCTAAGTGAATCACGATGGTTAAGTAACTATGAGCATTGGTGTTTATTTCCTTTTTCCCATTTATCTGTGCCTCTACCCATCTAATTGATATATACTGGATGGTAAAGTGTGCAAGGAGGAGCTCCAATTTGTTTGTTCATTGTGGATCTATCCGTTCATATTGAACTTATAAATGGCCTATGTCATCTCGTAACTGTATTTTTTCTTTCTTTATATAGTTATGCCGATGCTAGTGGAGCCGGGAAGGATGTTTATGAATTTGTAAGTTCAGAAGATTGGTATATCCATTTGATCTGATTAGTGGTTAGGTATCAGCCATCGCATATGGTTTCATAGATGGGAACTTTTCCTTTGTAGGTTAAAAAGATTGGAAAGTTCAAGGAAACTAAAAGGACAGATGGAATATCAACTTCAGACATTATCATGAGGATTGTTAAAGATTATAATCAGTATGTGCTGCGCAATTTGGACCGTGGTTATTCAAGGAAAGAGCTTGGAGTCAGCTTTGTGAAGGCATGATATGCATCTAGATTTACCTATTTTACTCGGAGAATACTTATCTTGCTAGTCATCCACGGTATATTATATTTATTTTGCTACTTAACAAGCAACTAAATCTTGTTGTCTACAATTATCAGGAGAAGAGGCTTAGAGTAAATATGAGATTGAAGAAATTACAGGAGAAAGTTAAGGAACATCAAGAAAAAGTGGGAGAAAAGGTACTCATATCTCATACTTTAATAATAGGCCTATGGATGCAGTTGTCGGAAGCCAGAGATTATGCTGTCCGCTTAATCATTCCTCTTATTTTAAATGATGCAATAGTTGTACGTGCACCTTAGGTGTTGCAATATCTTTATGAGTTAGCAGGCCAATTTTATTCTTGAAACATTCTTACTAGCTTTTTTCTAAAGCTGTGTCTTATTGTATGTTTGGTGTATTTCTGCTACGACTTGTTAATTAAACATAAGTATCTGGAAAAAAAGGTAGAGATCTTCACATTGGAGAAAGCCGAATCTGTTATATTTTAGTCTGTGTATCACGTCTTTATTGGATAAACTTCATATTTATAGAATTTTGTTTTAAATATAATTAGGGGTGTGCATTGTGCACTCTTGGTTATACTTTTGGCACCTTGCCTGGCACTTCACAAGGCATCCCACTCACATGTGCTATCTTAGTGAGGTTGTTAAGGTTATTATGGTTATCATTATTATTTGGAACATATATCTATATGTCCTTGCCTACAAACTCTAAGCTTTTTCTTTCTAATTAGATTTTTTTTTCCTCCTACTGATATATCAACCTTCTACTTGTATTTGATGAAGTAAAAACTTATTCATATAAAAAAGATATTCATTTGCTGAAAATATTACTATGTACTTGTTACATGAGCTGTATATAGTCCGTGCCTTACCTTGAGCCTAAAAAATACAATATCGTAGATTTTCTCAATTTATTTCTTATCTCCTCAGAGCTTTGCTCGCTGTTCACTGTGTCAGTTGCTTCATTTTGGTTTTTGTCAATCCTTCAACTTTAAAAAGCATATGACAAGTTCTTATTCTGATAATTTTGTGTCTAATAAATCTTTAAATTTCAGATGTGTCTAATAAATCCATGAACTTTTAGTTGTGCCTAACTAAAAGGTCATGTCAAGATATTAAATTGAACATCTAATAGAACCTTAAACTTTCAATTTTGTTTATAATAGATTTGTGAATTTTAAATGTCGAACAGGTTATGACCTATTAGACACAATTGAAAGTTCAAACATTTATTAGACACTATATTGAAAGTTTAAGGATCTATTAAACACAAAATATAAAGTTAAGAGCATACGAACTTGAAAGTTTAAGGATCTATTAAACACAAAATATAAAGTTCAGAGCATACGAACTTGAAAGTTTTGAGATTAGGCTTGTACTTTAACCTTATTGAGCTATCTATCATTTAGAAGATATGCTTACTTGAATTAGGACCTCAAAGCAAGACAGGGAAAAATGACTTTCCTTTGGTTTTTTATTTCTTGGGGACTTATTCTTAAAACATGATTGGTTCCATATATAAACATTTTTTTTTTATGATATGGTCTTTTAGAAGAGGATTGTAATCGTACATTCATGGAGTTGAGTTTATGGTAAGAAAGTTTAATTTTGTGTCAGCTTACTTCCATGCAGGTATTATTACCCTACTTTTTAAAATTTTGCTTTAGATATATTCTAATTCCAAGTTAGCTGGAAATAACTATAATATTTCTTTTAATAATTATCCTTCTTTTGTGGTTCTTTTTTGAAGCATTTAAAAAATTCTACAGGCATGCCTAAAGATACTTATGTAGAAGTATGCAACCTAGTATTTAACTTACAGAGTGTATAAGGATACCTGACTTTTGATATCAGGATTTTGGAAAAACTGGGTAGTTGATATGTACCTCACCTAATATAACAAGTTGATTACCTTTTGTTTTTTTTTTTTGAAATATATTAGATTCTACATTTCATGCAGCATGTAATTCTTCCATTTAATGGGGTTTCCATGCATTTTCTAGGGTGAAGTTTTTGTTGCATATTTTGCAATTTGTTGTTCCTTCTCGCTCAGTCTGGGGAGCTTTTGTTGGGTGCAGTATGAGCACTGCATCTAAGTTTAAAATGGAAGATTCCTGATAAAACGATGTTGCAACAGAAAATCTGCACCATACAATTTGTTATTGTCCGTGCTTCATATTTCTAATCATTGTTCTTCACTTACTAGATCATGTCTCATGTGCTAGGATCCTCATCTGCGCATTGAAGTGGAAAAAGCTTTTTGTTCTTAAGTGCCAGCCAGATCTTTATATTCCTTTATTGTTGAGAATACTTGTTCTGGATTTTGCAGATTCAAACAGTTGCAAAAACTGCTGGTATGCACAGGAATGAGTGGGTGGAAAATGCTGATCGTTGGGTTGCTGGATTTCTAGAGATGTTTGAAGAAGGTTGTCATAAAATGGTAAGTTAACGCACGAATTACCCCTTTTGCATTTATGCAGTTAAATTTGACATAGATAAGAACGACACTACAAAACCACACAAACATAAGTTTTTGTGAATCTTGAACTAGAATTATTAATGGGTTGTGCACGATTGTATCTGAACAATCATCGGTTGGTTTAGGGCACGGCCATCCGAGATCGAATTCAAGAGCGGTTGATGGGGGCGCAGCAGCAGAAATATCTATCAAATGGCAAGGACAGTGACTACTCAGACCTTGATGAAGAATATTATTACGATGATGAAGACAATGAAGAATATTACGACGATGACGACGATGACTTCTATGAAGAATTTGAGAAAGATGAAAAGAAAAGGTAAACACAGCTTTACGTCGAATCGAGTTTGAATGCGTGTGGTCGCATGCATAGTTTGGTACTTGTTCGTGGATTCTACAGTATATTGCTTTGCCTGCTATATTGATTAGTTGCAGATGGTAAAATATAATGGTAAAATATAACTGCTAGTAAGTTGCCAAAGCCCAAAAAAAAAGAAAAAAGGGCAGTTGGTGGTAAGCTCAGGAACCATTTCTTTTACATGACCCCTTAAGATATATGTTTTTGTGCATATGATGGATGAAAATTTTCCTTGGAAGATTGTAAAACAGGTTGACGTGAAAGGCCTTTTTTGGTTTTGTTGAATCATTGTAACTCTAAGTTTGAACTTTTGGCTCTCTTGTTTGTAGGTCAAATGTAAGAGTGATGAATATGGTTTGACATTATATATTCCTCATTTTTTTTTTATTTTTTTTTATTTTTTAAATGGCAAACTCGAGATCGTTCCATGTGTCGAACATGTGATCAAGTAAGCTTTTATCTAGCCAGGTTTTAAGTTCCCAAAATTGGGATGACAAAATGCTAAATATAAATAAATAAATAAGACAAAAAAACCTTTTTTTTCAAGTCTTAAAAGGGCTTATATATACACGTTTATAGTGTATACATACAAGATAAACACGGACTTTATAACTTCATATCGAACAACTCTACACTTCACATCAAGCTCTCTAAATTGCAGACTAAACAACACGAGACTTATAGCGTGTCGAACGCTGTTTATTCTATTACTAGAATGCTTGAAGTCGTATGTTCTACCAAGTACTTGGAAATGATTCTGGGTGGGAAGATTGGTATGAGTTTTCAAGCCCATATGGCAAGTAAAGACATCAAAGCAGCTCCAACAATAAGAGCAACATTGGCAAAGAATTGAAGCTTTGCATTGCTCTGCATTCTAAGGCTCACAAAATCAGCAGCCAGAAAGTCCACAAGAGCCATATGCATTAAGATACCAGCTGAGGCTGCATTCAGAATCCCCTCAACTATGAGTGCTTTTGGGCTATCTTCGTCGTAGCTGTTGGTTACTCCAATGCCTATTGCTATCCCAATTGGCGTTGTCAGGCAGAAGAAAACTGCCATTAGCACCGCTGCCCTGGTTGTGAGCTTTGCCTGGGCGATGCATCCTCCTAGGCCCATACCTTCAAATAACTGATGAAAAGTGATGGCCGCCACAAGAGGTTTTATTGTACTTGGAGTTTCTGAGACACCCATACCAATCCCTATAATTACCGAATGTACCACAATTCCAAGCTCTAGTACCTGAGAGACCATCTCAAAGGCATTGAATTGTTGCTCGGCGTGCATAGGCCATGTCGCCATCGGCACTCCATGCCATACGCTTTCTATAATCGAGTTCCAACCACAATGTGACATGAATCCTCCTATAGAGGGGTGTGCCAATAGCTCTATCTGTGACGTCCATCCGATCACTCTCCCAGTATCTGCTGTTCTATCGAGAAATCCCTCCGGTAGGACGTCTTTGATGTCGGTGTAGTTTTTCGGCGGCGCTTTGAACTTACCCTTTGGTGGAGGCTGCCTAAGGGACCATATGAAGCCAACCGCACTTTCCTCCAATGCATTTGCTATCTCCACCACCTGATTTTCATCAAAGCTCACCATGGTCCCAAAACACACGAGAACCACTGATGATGGAGGTTTACCATCAAGCCATTGTAATATTTCTGCATAATTTTCAGCCTCACTTGATCCAGCAACCCCTGTGTTTTTCAAATGCAAAATGGGTCCAACGAAGTATAGCGGTGGGAAGACTCTGCCATTACTCGATATGGACTCCATGGCATGAAATTCCATCTCCATAAATGTATTGATAAGAATCCCATTGATTTCTGATCTAAATCTCTTAATGTGGTTATGAAACCAAACGGCCTTGTCCTTGTTGGAGAAGAGACTAGGAATGAGTTTACTGGGAATGGGATTGACAAAATTTGGCAAAGTAATGAACTCAGTATCCGAGTTCAGCAACTGTTCCACCACCTCATTGC
>NW_019272019.1:3824818-3851194 GCF_002738345.1 Cucurbita maxima
ACCATCTCAAAGGCATTGAATTGTTGCTCGGCGTGCATAGGCCATGTCGCCATCGGCACTCCATGCCATACGCTTTCTATAATCGAGTTCCAACCACAATGTGACATGAATCCTCCTATAGAGGGGTGTGCCAATAGCTCTATCTGTGACGTCCATCCGATCACTCTCCCAGTATCTGCTGTTCTATCGAGAAATCCCTCCGGTAGGACGTCTTTGATGTCGGTGTAGTTTTTCGGCGGCGCTTTGAACTTACCCTTTGGTGGAGGCTGCCTAAGGGACCATATGAAGCCAACCGCACTTTCCT
Organism: Cucurbita maxima; assembly: GCF_002738345.1. Classification (NCBI taxonomy): domain Eukaryota; kingdom Viridiplantae; phylum Streptophyta; class Magnoliopsida; order Cucurbitales; family Cucurbitaceae; genus Cucurbita; species Cucurbita maxima. Next base: position 3,825,123 of record NW_019272019.1, read on the forward strand.
CCAATGCATTTGCTATCTCCACCACCTGATTTTCATCAAAGCTCACCATGGTCCCAAAACACACGAGAACCACTGATGATGGAGGTTTACCATCAAGCCATTGTAATATTTCTGCATAATTTTCAGCCTCACTTGATCCAGCAACCCCTGTGTTTTTCAAATGCAAAATGGGTCCAACGAAGTATAGCGGTGGGAAGACTCTGCCATTACTCGATATGGACTCCATGGCATGAAATTCCATCTCCATAAATGTATTGATAAGAATCCCATTGATTTCTGATCTAAATCTCTTAATGTGGTTATGAAACCAAACGGCCTTGTCCTTGTTGGAGAAGAGACTAGGAATGAGTTTACTGGGAATGGGATTGACAAAATTTGGCAAAGTAATGAACTCAGTATCCGAGTTCAGCAACTGTTCCACCACCTCATTGCTATCATTCTGGTCGTAAAGCTCTCGAAGATGAACACTAAAAGCCAGAAAGCTAGCGCTGCAGGTATAAAACACATAACAAGGAACCCCAAATTCATTAGCCACATCGATCATGGTTGTACAGAACATGTCAATGACAAACCCAGCTAGCTGAGGCGAGTCAAGACTTGTCTCAGAGCCAACCAAGTTGGCGACAGCCTCTCTGACATAAGCTTTGTAGCTTTCAACCAGCACAATGAAGTCCTTTTTACTTTCTTCTGGAAGGGACGGTTCAGGAAGGACGATGAATTGTATAGATTTGCCTGTGAAAGACATAGAAAGTGAGTCGATACATTCAGCAACTTTGAGATCGTAGGGCAGCTTCATGGCGAGCACTGTGACAGAGAGACTAGGATCTCGAGTGACAAGAACATTGGCCATTTCTACTGTGGAAGAAAGGTGACCCATTCCTGGGGCAGGTATGAAAACCATCTCAAACTTCTTCATTGGAGCTGAATTTTCAGATCTACAGAGAATTGTTGAGTGGTGGGAGATGGGAAGAAGAATCAAAGTTTGGTGTTTGTAAAAGGGAAGATCGGGGATTGGCCAAAGTTGAGTGGCTTGAACCGACCTTAGTTTTATGAATGTGATAAGATAAGATACGTGGCTACTGGTAATTCATAAACTGAGGTATCTGCTTCAATTGGGAGGAAAGTAGGATGAATTCAATGGAGGGTGGATCTTCCTTCATCTCATTAGGCCATTATTAGTTTATTATTTGATTTGGCTTTTATTGTTATGAACTATTTGATTTTGTTTTTGTATTATCGCCCGAAAAACCATTTACTAGCTAGCCGAACTAGAGGGAATCTATTAGGAGATATTGAAAAACGGTGTAGGTTGATATAGCAATTTTGTTTCTAATGGGTTGAGCGCTTCAAAGCAACCTGTTATCTATAATCAAAAACAAGTGTTAACATTTGTTTTAGATTTTTGACTATAATAAGGATGGTGGCAGCTTTGTTTTTATTTTGTTTACCAAACAGTTTAGCAGCAGGGTTAGAAATATCCATGAGTGAGAAGCCCTTCTCATCCCCATCCCCATTCCCATCTCCCACTTTAATCTGTAATCATTGATTTTTTTCAATATTATAATATAGTATTATCCACTATATATATATATATAGTGGAACAGGACCGGATGGAGGTGAAGAAAATAATCTTGTCTGTTTGACTAACAAAGAGAAATCTCCATTAGCATCTTCCTTCCGGTGAGCTGGCTAAAACGTCCTCTATAAACTTGCCCATTGAAATATGAGAAGATCCACCTTCCATCACACTTCTCCTACTCCCTTCACTCACGCCTTTCACTTTCTTCCTCACCTCACTATCCTCCTCCATTAACTTCCTAATCCCTTTCTCAATCTCCTCCCCACTCACTACTCTCGGCTCGTCACTTGCACCCTCCTTCCGATACTCCACCGTGATCTCCACCGCCAATCCCAACTCCACCACCATCTCATACGCATTGAATTGCTGCTCTGCATACATCGGCCATGTCGCCATCGGCACGCCATGCCACAAACTCTCCAACGTCGAGTTCCACCCACAATGCGACACGAACCCACCTGTCGCTGGATGCCCTAATATCTCCACTTGCGGCGCCCACCCGATCACCCTCCCAACCTCCGCCGTTCGATCCAGAAATCCCTCCGGTAAGATGTCTTTGAAGTCCGTATAATCAGTTGGGTCCTGAAACACTTCCTTTGGTGGCGGCTTCCGGAGCGTCCACACGAATCGAACCCCACTTCGCTCAAGCCCATCGGCGATCTCCTCCACCTGACCCTTCTCGAAGCTCCCCCTGCTTCCAAAGCATAAGAACACCACCGATGATGTTGGCTGCTCATCCATCCACTTCAGCACACCGGCACGATCCGTTCCCTCGATTTTGTTGTTGTTCAAGTGTAAAATTGGGCCAATGGAATACAACGGCGGGAGATTGAAGGAGGAATCACTTGATAAAGAACATATCACATGGGATTCCAATTCCTCAAATGTATTGATGAGAATCCCTTTCATTTCAGTTCTTAATCTCTTGGTTTCTTCATAAACCCAAACCGCCCCTTTTTCCATAAAGAAGATTCCTGGAATGACTTTGCTTGGAATTGGGTGGATTAAACTGGATACTCTCAAATCAAAATCTGGGTCCTTGAATTGTGGATTCACTGCTTCATTACTGTTCTTTTGACGGTAAATTTCTTCAAGATGAAGGCTAAAAGCAAGATAAGCAGCACTAGAAGTGTAATACACATAAGAAGGAATCCCAAGTTCTTTAGCCACATCCACCATGGTTGTAGTGAACATGTCCAAGACGAATCCAGCAAGGGGGTTGGTAAGTAGTGAGCTAACAGCTTCTTTGACATGGGGTTTGTAGCTGTCGAGGAGTACTTTCAGCAATAGATCTTTGCTATCTTTTGGGACGGGTAATTCAGGAAGACCAATGAGGCGTAGGGATGGGTTGTTGGAAAGAGATTCAGAAAGGGATTGGATATATTCAGAAGCTTTGGAATCAAAGGGCAACTTCATGCCAAGCATTGTGATAGAGAGACGAGGATCTCGAGTAACAAGAAGGGTGGCCATCTCCACTGTGGAAACGAGGTGACCCATCCCCGGCATGGGTATGAAAACCAGCTCAAACTTGTTCATTTCTTGAAGAGTCTTGCAGGGAGATGTAGGTGAAGTTTGGCTTGTTATATAACAGTTGGTGCTGGGAAAAGAAGAAGAAGAAGAAGAAGAGGAGGAGGAGGTGATGTCATGCCTTTGCTGTAAGATAACTGGAAAACCAAGCGGACAAATGAAGATAGAAAATGAATGGTTTGAATTAAATATGAAATGATAAGATCAATGAAGAAGATGCAGAGTCTGCACGTGTGTGTACTGTCGACTATGTTTCTTTTTTTCCATTGGTTTCTTGGAAACTTCTATAAATAAACTATCCATCAGTTTGTATGGTTTAGCTATAAAATTATATGGTAACTTTTAAAAGAACAAAAAATTTTGAAAAAAAGTTTAGCAGTTTTCAAACCACAAGATCATTTGTACCATGGTGATTACTCTCAACGATATATGCGCATATGTTTATAATGTAGCAAATAAAGAGAGGGTTTTTAAGGGCTCCTCTAACACAAACTCAAGTGAGATCCTAAGAATACTTTCAGATGGAGCAATTTATCATCATGATAGGTGTCAAGTAAAAATGTAGTGATGTATGTAACTGAGGCATTCTAGCAAAGTCATGAGAGCTTACCTCGTGCAGCATTAGCAATGTTTGTAAGGCTAAATCATCAAGAGCTCAGCCGCTTCTTCTCCTGAACATGGCAAATGTATCATTCATCAGGCTCCAGAAGACCGCCGGCATAGGAGGTGGACTGTGGCTTATAACCAGCATGTTTCATCTCCATCAGTAATTCCTCCAACATGTTGTATATCTGATCGGATTGTGGATGTTTCCTATCCTTTGAAGCAAAATGGTTCATATAACCAGCAATCTCAATCCAACTGCTTCCAGTTTCCTTTTTCAAACCTCTCTCCCTCATTTGTTTTCGAACGATATCGACGTTTTCCCAGTTTCTTTCCTCCGCATATATATTCGAAAGCAAAACGTGGTAACCTGTCTTCCCATTTCTTTTCTCCATTTCAAGCAACTTCATGGCAACAACCTTTCCTAATTCAAATTGTTTATGAATCCTACAAGCAGCAAGAAGAGATCCCCAAATTTCCATTGCATTCCCTTGTTCCCCTAATCCTACGACGAACTCATAGGCTTCGTCCACTCTCCCGACCCTCCCCAGCATGTCTGCTACACAACAGAAGTGTTCAATGGATGGTTGAATGTTATATACAGTTCTCATTGACTCAAAAATTTGAAGGCCTTCGTCGACCAAACCCGAATAACTACAGGCAGACAAGATTGCTACGAAGGTAACTGCATCAGGCCTAATACCAGATTTTTGCATTGTGTGGAACATAGAGAGAGCACGCTCACCCATCCCATGTTGACCATAACCCAATATCATGGTGGAATAAGTGACTATACTTCTCTCACTGGCTTTTCTAAAAACATTTTCAGCATTGGCGATCGACCCTGATTTGGAATACATGTCGATAAGAGCAGTTGCAACAAAAACATTTTGGTCCAAGTCATTACGGATGGAGAATCCATGGAGTTGCTTGCCCCAATCTATGTACCCTGATGGATTACAAGCAGGAAGAATCGAAGCTAGTGTCACAACATTAGGCGTTATCTTTTGGTCGAGCATCTGCCTAAGGACAAGAAAGGCCTGATGGACGAGGCCGTTTTGTGTATAGCCGGACATCATGGCATTCCAAGTAGCTTGATCTCTTTCATGACTATAGTTTTTCTCAAATACATTTTGAGCAGCCTCAATCAAACCAGATTTAGCATACATGTCTATAAGATAGCTATCCATTCCCTCAAATTGGATACCATTCCTAAGTAGATAGCCATGAGTTTGCTTACCAATATTGGGGTTTCTAAGATCTGAAGCTGCTGAAAGCAGAGCGGTAACAACCACAGAATCAATCATCATACCTTGCTTCTGCATCTCATAGAAAAGCATTAATGCTTCATCATTCAATCCATTTTGAACAAAAGCAGAGATCATTGTATTCCATGAAACAACATCCTTTTCAGGCATATAATCGAAAATTTTAAATGATACATCAGTTGAGTTGCACCTGGAGTACATGGCAATGAGGGCATTCATTACACAAACTTGCGACACGGCTACATTCTTGACGACAAATGCGTGCAACTGTTCTGCTAATTCAAACTTCTGCAAGTGTGAAACTGCTGCTATGGCTGAAAGAAGAGTTACTTCATCAAGAGCAGCATCTTCAGACTCCATAGCTTGAAGAAAGAGTTGAATTCCTTCAAAAGGACAATTGTTTTGAACATAGGCACTGATCATTGTATTCCAAACCTCCGTGTTTCTCTCCAAACAACTGTCGAAAACCTTCTTAGAACATTCGAGCCGACCGAGCTCAGCATACATAAAAATTGCAGAGCTCACAACATAAAGGTCGTTAACATATTCACTGCCGAACTTCACAAGCATTCCATGAACAACATTGGCTTTCTTTAAGTCCCTCAAACATGATAAGGCAGGAAACACATTAACGAAACTAACTGGGCTTGGCTTTATGCCAAGTTTCAACATCAGCCTAAATTGTTTCATAGCTTCAGCATACCTCTCTGTTCTAACATACCAAGCAATAAGGGTATTCCAAGCAACGACAGTTCTCTTACGCATTGTATCAAACACCTTGCGTACCAAATCATGCCCCGAATGACCAGGAGCCATTTTACCATCTGGGGTAGTGCTCAAACACATAGAATACATATTCAAAAGGGAATTATGCACAATTCTACTAGGATTCATCAAACATCGAAGAAAATGAGCATGTACGGCCTTACCAACCACGAGATTGCGAGTATCGGCACAGGCCTTGAGAATAGAAGAGTAAGTGTAGGAATCGCACTTAACTTGTGGAGAAGACGATTTCATATTGCTGTAGAAGAGAAGGGCTTCATCGGGGAAGTTGTTGCAGACCAATCCAATGATGATTGTGTTCCAAAGAACGGTGGAAGGGCGAGGAAGAGTGTCGAAGAGTTGGCGGGCAAGATGAAGCTGACCTTCTTGGCATAGTCTGCTGAGGCGGTAACGAATAGTTGGGATTTTGGGGTTGGCTGAATGGTTATGAAGGGGAGAATGAGAAGGTAATGGGGAGAGAGAAAGAAGGGTTGCAGAGGACGCCATGGATGAGCTTCAGAGCTTCTACAATGGCATTCCACCACAGTGAACAGTGGATAGAGAGATCTACAGAATGTCTGAACAATATTTTGTTTATCCGATAGTTTTCTTTTGTGGGATCTTTGCCGAATTTTATATTTCCATCCCAATCAGATATTTAGTGATCTCTTCATTTTGACATCAATTTCTACGTCTTTGAAAGTTTAGGTTGAAAGTTTAGGTAGAGATTATGAGTAACAACTTTTGGAAAAGCTCAAAAGCCCAAAACAAAACCTTGAAAGCGAACAATATCATAAGTTATAATTTCTAAATTAGAGTAATGCCTAAACTTAACCATATCAATATAATCCTCAAATGTCGAACAAATGATTTCATGGAGCCTCCTTGAAGGCATAGTAAAAAATGACTAAGACTCCAAATGAAAAAGAGTTAAACCTCGATTAAGGGGAGGTGTACTTTGTTCGAGAGGAGGTATTGGATGAAAGTCCCACATCGACTAGAATACTATCTACATTGAACGAGCCCTTCGAGGAAGAACAAACAAGGCACGTAGATTGGAAATGCTACACGGACGACCGGCTCTTGAACAAAAAGACCTAACGAAGTAATCCCTTATCTCGGATTGGAAATGCTAACGGGACAGGAATCGAAGTGGGGGACCTATCTACCGCCTGTGTATATCTCCTGTAAAGTATTCTCCCACAGATATAGACTACATAGCCTACAATCCACATCAGGTGGCTTGAAAATTCCGACTTAAACTTTCGCGAGAGCACTAGTAGGCTCAAATCAAATGGGTGGGTTCTCCCCTATTTTTGAGATGCTAAACTTGGGTGGAAACCGAGATGATCCGAAAGCCAAAAAAAATTATTTAAATCAATTCAAAATCTTGTGTCATAGTTCAAATCACTTCAAAACACTTTTTTAAAACTTTCTGCAACAAAAAGAGAGGGACATTGATATGAACCAAAAGACATCAATCATACAATATACTTCAATGAAGATGTGAAGAAAAGGTTGTCAAAATTATCAAAAGATGTTTCAATTCATGCCACATTGAAGAAGAATGAAGTTTGATTGTTATAAATTTTGGGTGGGTTACAATTTAGAGTTATTGTATTTCATTTATGTATTTTAAGACTTATTTACTATAGGTTACAATTACATAATGGTTAATTATGGCCATTAGGTATGTGTAAGGGACTTGAAAAATATAGTAAAAAGAACATTTGTGCTCTTCTTTAGCCAATGACTAAGTTTCTTTGCAATTCTATGTAGTTTAGGTTGCATGTAGAATCATTCAAGCTCGACATGATCAATCTTGCTTGTGGAGTGATTCGAATCTCATGGAAGTGTTCTTGCCTTGAGATATTTGATCAACAAGAATCATTCAAGCTAGACATGATCGATCTTGCTTGTGAAGTGATTCGAATCTCAAACAATGTTCTTGCCTTGAGATATTCGATCAACAAGGTAATCTGAATCTTACTCCCCTTGTAGTGGTTCCTTTTCTTATCAGACATTAACAACCGCAGCGACAAGCAAACAAGAGGAAAGCAAGAGAGAGATGTTGGGAGAATGGGTATCAATATAGGGTGAGGGTGGGGTTTGTGTTAAAAGACCACGAAACTCGTGTATGTGGTGCACGAGTACTAGTAGAAACTCGTGTTCGTGTAGCACCCAACTAGAAGCTTATACAATCCAGCATCATACCACATCAAGTTTAAATTGTCAATATGATGCATTTGTAAACTATTGGGCAGTAATGAACTGAACTGATACTCAATCCCAACTCAAAAGGATCAAAATCTTGAGCAATTGATATGGTCACAAAAATACAGACCAATTCACATCACATAGAGAATTTTTGTTCTAAGTTCCTAATTTGGTATTAATACGTAAAAGAATATTGGGTTGGATTTTGGCATCACAACAAAGAATGGAATCAAATAACACAAAGAATCACAAAGACCATTTTTGCATTTTTCTTTTCCCCTTGGAGTAAGAGCAACAACATCCAAGCATCATATAGCAGAAAGACTTGCCCATTTTCCAAGTTCATAAGGATCTGCATAGTAATACAGCTTAATTCTATTGGACAAAGACAACCCTGCTGCAAAAACCCTGAATCCAGAATCGTCTTGCTCTGCTGGGTCATCAGAAAACGCTGCAACGTCTCCGAGAAGTTTGAATATAATTTTCCTCGTTTGGACAAGTCTAGGAAGATCGAAGTAAAATCCTGTTCCAGCCTTCGCTTCCGGTAGTCGGTACTCAGCTATAGTTACTACAGTATTAGGCTCCTGTAAGAGTAGTAATGGTAACCATTTTCAATGAAATGAAACCTCCATGATTCAATCATACAGAAATGACTTTTGAAACATCATCAATGGAATGCTACAGTAAATTCCCAGGGAAAAAAAAAGACATAAATTATGCACTCCAGCAAATATACTCGTCGTCCTGATGACGAAAATTTTGTTCATGACGGAATAGATAGAAGGCAGAAACTATGCTTGAGAATGAGAAAAATGGAATCCTTCTATGCATAATTGTTGTCCATGAAAAACAGTTAATCGATTGTATTCTGGCTGCATATGTTTCTATGTTAAAGCTGTAAACTAAACAAAGACTATTAATTACCTGAACAACGGAAACCTGTAGATGCAATACAGCAGGATAGATGTGCCTATCTTCTAAAAACGTAGCTGATGCATCCCAGATTTGTGCATCTGAAGAAGGTGAATGGGTAACTCGAGGTTTTATCGCACCAAAAGCCTCCAGACGGAATCCAGCAATCATTGGTGACGCTAGAGATAGATACTGTTCCAAGACAATATCGTTCTCCACAGCCGTTTCGGCTTCAATTGGAACCTAGAGAAAACAAAAGGGCAGTTAACAGCAAATTAGTATTATAGGAAGTTTGACAGACGCTACAGATTTAAGACATTATAGATCACAGCAGGATTTCTACCTTGAATCTCCTTACTTGAGGGGCTCTCTCCAACCAGGTCCTGTTAGATATATGATCAGAGCCTGATGATGAATCAAGACCCGTCTCTTTTTTCACTGGGATTCCAACTACAATAATTCGTCTAGCATGAAGACAAGGAATAGCTTTACTTGATCCTCCGAACGAGGCACGTAGATTAACTTGCGGATTAACTGGTGCAAAAGGATTTTCATCTAGAGACAAGAGGTTAAAATCTGTCTCATAATTAAAAGAACTGGAACCAGGGCGTTGAAGGCGTAGTGTCATCCAAATGATGCGGCATCTAACAGGATTTTTAAAGGTAAACCGGACATGCCTAGGTGCTCTATCGTCGCTGTATTCTTTTTCTGGCCCAGAAAAATCAAATGAAGATGGATTCAAGGATTGGACATCCCACTTCCCCATATACGACCTTTCTTCCCTGTGAATAAAATTACTCGCCCAGATTTGTACCTGCAATGAGAGAAGAGTGCAAGTCTCAAATTTGACAAGAATTCAATCCCCACCAAGATTCCAAAGCACTATAATAATATATTCCAAATTCATGGTTCAAATTTTTCCCCCATAAAAATGTGCCATCTCGTTATTTTCAAATCAACGAAACGTGTAATGTGTAAAGCAAAACAGTCTAACTGACGAAATTATTTGTACTTGGATTTTGCATTTCTTTTAACATTTCATGTTGAGGAGACACCGCCATGGTGGTAACAAAAAATTGATATATAGATAATTATATTTTGGGGCCATCAGTTGCATAGTACGTACAACAAGAGAGTGCGTACATGCACAGTTTCATATTAAAGAAGCATACTGGTACTATAAGGTTGAAACAGAAACATGACGTCAAAATGCAACATTACATAATAGCACAAACTGACTCTAGTAAAACAAATAGACACGTCAAAAAGATATAGCCAACACGTTGTGAAGGTTATATATCCTTTGCATTATTCTCATAAAAAAGGGGGTCTTTCAAGAGAAGTTGTTCACTTGACAAAGAACCCTACACCTCGTGGTAAAATCTCTAATGTTAACTCCAAGGTAAGCTTGAATAGTGCGAAATCAGTCATTTCCTAAATGGGTTTCAGTAAGGAGGCTGATGCTCTTGTAGATTATTTTTCTATTAACTTTTGACTTACTATTTCAAGATTGTGACAAGAAGAATCCTATTTCTTCATCCCTATGGGCCAAATTTCATTATAGAAGTCTGTGGTCTTGAGTTTAGTGAAATTTCTCGTGTGGTTTAAGAAGGAAGTTGTATCATGCTCTAGCTTTACAAAGTTTGTTCCACCCTCTCTAAAGTAATTGGATTAACTTGCATGACGAGAATTTATACTTCTTTGCTGGTGATGGTTCTTCCAAAGCTTCTTTTTATGGAAGAGTTGTTCTTGCAAAGCGGGAGTGTAACACTTTATGCCCAAGATTTAGATCAAGATTTGAAATCCATATTCGACACTTGATAGCCCCAATATTCCCTTGTAGCAAGCCCACATTATCTACTTATCGGTTTTAAGAGTGAAGACTATCCCCACAACACAGGTTATTTCAGCATGCTTTGTCCCCATTTACATGTTTTGTAGGAAAATTCTCAGGAGGCCATCCAACACCCAACATAGAATTGTTCAATGCTCATCACGTTTAATTTTAGAGTTCTTATGATTGAGCCACGGAAATGTTAACTTGAAGCAATCCTGTGTTGGATAACTTCTAGAAAATTTTCTTAGGAAACATGTGAGTAGAACAACACATGTTGAAAGGACTCGTGTTGGTCTATGAGGATAGCTTTCACTCTTAGAAGTGATAAATAGGTAATGTGGTCATGTTGTAGGGGATGTAGGGGAATGCCAAGGCATCAAGTGTCAAATCCAGATTCCAAATCCTAATTCGAATCCTGAACATGGTGCGTTACATGGAGAGTTTTTCGAGGAGTCATGAGCAAATTTGGCTTGAAGTTCTGAATTTGATGAAATCAATTTTTTGGTATTGAGAAGTCTTTTGATTTTGTTGCATTAGGATTCCCTCATGGACGGTATTAAAAGGCTTTTTATTTGTTGGCAATTGGTTCTTGGTTTTCTTCGGAAGATTTGAAGTAGCTATCAGTTATCAGCATTTGGTGGAAGCCTTATTCATAGTTTAATCAGTCTTTCGCAAGCTCTCTGAGTCTTTCAGTCAAAGATATTGAAAAAGTTCATGGTTCTTGAAATGTTAATTTATTTTCTTGGCTAATCTCTATAAGGTTGTATTTGCTATTAGTATCTTTTTTCTTTTTCACTATTTGGGAGTTTGTATCTCTCGAGCTTTCATTCATTTGTATTATATCATTGAGGAGTTGTTTTAAAAAAACATTGGGAAGGTTATATGTCATATACTGTTGGTTAAAACGATTCCTTGTCCTTGAGAACCGTCCAAAATGATCCCGCATTGACATATTTAACTAGATCCTTGCAAGGTACACTGCTGGAATACTTTCAATCTCATGTAAATGGCTATAGGTTCTAATTATAAACCTATTGGCAACTAACACTAACAAAAAAGCATATTAAGTACGCAAATGTCAGAACTTACAATTGGAGTGTCTCCTGCAGAGTACCCACAAGGGCTCACAAGCAAGATGACCCCACTAACATCAGAAACGGAACCAAGAGCAATAACAAATTCAGCCGAAGTAGCATTTGGAGGAGCTTTCCAATATGAACCTACTGAACCAGAATCTAAGGGAGCAAGCAATGACAAGACTGGTGCCGAATCCGCTGCTGTTTCCACCTACAATTACACAAAACCTTGCAACTTATTATGAATCACAAAGACAACAAAATGGAAGATTTTTGCAAGTTAGATGGCACAATTATTTGAATAATATCAGATAATTTTCAAGAGATCAAAACTGCGAGTATCTTGAACTGACTTTTCTATAACAGAGTATTTTTTTAAAGACAAAATCACATTCCATTTCACGTCTTCCAGGCTATAACAGCAGGCAGTATACTAACCTTGTAATGAACGCAAGGCTAGGGCAATCATCTTTTAATGGAATGATATCAATGGCAATTGAATTCCGAAAATTGTAAGAAATTACTGCTTCAAAGCTAATATGTTCGATGGAAATAACTTCCAAGCTAACCACAAAGCTACAAAGTACAAATATTGCATGTCTAGCAAAAAGATCTATGAATGATTTGTCATCAACCAAGACATCCTCCTAAAATTTGTTTCCTTTTCATTGCCACGTAAAAGAGCAAATATCATGTCCACCAAGCTTTTGTAAGAGGTCATCGCTTTGCAATAGCTTCTAACATTATGAGACCAAGCCTCTTTTATTATAGGTCTTTTCCCTCGATAGAGCTATCCATAATGTGAACTTTTTGAAAATGCAATGGTGACAAATAAAGATTTCAACCATATATATTGGTAATTCAAAGTTGCCAAACACCACTCATTCAAGCAGTTCTCCACCCAAAACTAGAGTTTTTATTCTACTACTCCTAAATGTAAAGTCATTACTTTTTTCCAAAATAAAATCTCATACACTATCGTGAATGTTTTAGTTTCCTTTTCTTTTTTAATTAGGTTTGAAAAGTAGAATATAAAATATAATCTCATAATTACATTCGTAAATGAGAAAGTCACATGTAATGCAGATGATAGAAAAAAGCTTGTGTGTGTAAGACTCAAAATATTACCGAGTTCAAAATGCTGGCAAATGGAAATTCAGCAACAGACTCTTCTCCATTAAGCAATTTTCTTAGGACCTTTTGTACTCCTTGGCCAGCATCAGGCAGATTCTTTCCAGACATCCAATCCCTTACTGATGATCCAATCACCTGGTTCAGAGCTCCATATGCAGCATCGTCTGCACGGGCCTTTCTTCGTGCACTAATTAATCCCCTTACATGGTCCAAGATCAATGCATCAAGCAGAACGTTGGGACAGCATTTTTTACAGACAACACCATCCAAACCATTCAAGACATCAATTCGGCACCCATGACCTGATCCTCCCTGGCTTGAATAACCACTGTTTGAGACTTCCCTTGAGCTGTAGCTTGTTAGAAGTTGAGCCCCTCTCCCAGCACAGCATACTTTACAAACCTTTCTCTGGCATTGTGAGCATAACAAGACAGGCTGGGGAGTTCCCACTGAGGATGCTTTAGAGGGAAATTGAACTGGTGTTTTAATTTCAGCACGCACCTCACAGGTTCCACCAGAACAGATCTCTCCAAGTTCTGTGATGTTCCAGAAATCCACAAGATTGTCGATTTTATCAAGACCGATAGCAGCAGTAATTTTGTCTTCCAGATAAGTGTGCCCAACTAATGCAAGATTGTTTGCCAATCTGCATAACCTTCCAATATAAATTTCATCAAGCAATAGATTTGGATTTATAGTAGCAGGATCAGTTCCCATTGATAATAATGCTCTATCCCTTTCAGCAGCTGAAAGATGTAGCCGGAGGCGCTCAATTTCAAGTTTCATGGCTTCTTGGAAGCTGAGCTTCTTTTCCTGTATTATTCGCATAAATATTATCTGTCTAAATATGTTACATTAGGATTAGAATAAAAATACAGGATGATTAAATCGTCTTCGTTCTTCTATTAGAAAAGATTGTCTTAAATCTATTGTTTGCACACACACCGCTCAAATAATGTCATGCCCAAGCATTCCCCATCTGCTGGATGGTGTTCATAAGATGACCTTGAAACTAAGTGGAATCCCAGAACTTGTACTAGACACTTCAAAGCAAGCCACCGTCTCTTCCTAACTTAAAAGCTATTACCACTAGCTATCATAGCAATTCCTAGTTCTTTCTGATTTAAAAACCACCAATTCAATAATCAACGTGCAGAAAGGGATTTAGTTGGATCTGGAGCTAAAGGAAAGTTATCATAACTGAAGTGCTGACTCCCAATACAAGGTGAAGAAATGGCTTTAAAAAAAGCTCAAGGTGAAGAAATGGCTTTAAAAAAAGCTCAAGGTGAAGAAATGGCTTTAAAAAAGGCTCCTGCCGGCTGATTCCTTACTGAAAACCTCGTCCTAATTTCCTTTCCCTTATCTGTTACCTCTTGTAACCAACCCAAAATCCACTCCGAGCAAATAGACTTTTTTAGAAAGCTATCCTGGATTGTTCTTTTCAGCCCTCATAGAGCATGTATTATGCATTGCGGGAGGTCATTATCCTATATTTGTTCTTCTTGTTATTTCTTTTCATTTTTTGCTCAACTTGGTCAGATGAGCTAAGCATCTTATATTATCTAGTTCTTTGCTTCCTATCATCTACTTTCAGGTTAGCCAGTTTTGAAGTTAGGCTATTGTCACTTAATTTGTAGGTTAGCCCATGATCTGTAAGTAGGATGAGCCTGCCAACTCTTGATGCAACTCAAAAATTGAAATCTAATTGCACTGCTCTCATTTAGAATGGTATCATAACCAAACGAAACATAAGAAATCGAAACATACCATGCGAGGTCCTACAAGGGATATGAGACAGTTTATGTACAGTTGGGAACAACTATCAGCAACCTTTGGATCTTCTGCTGGAGAAACTTTGATGTCGGTTTCAGCACCATGAAATCCAACATGCTGGTCCAAAAAATCAAGTAAGTCGTCCCCCTGATGTACAGCAGTTCCGCTAACTGGTTGAGAAATTGTATCTGTAAATGTGACTTCTCCAGACAAAAGGTCAATTAATTGGTCTGCAGAAGCACTCGTTTTAACTGGTTCTGAAAGGTCTTCATTTAATGAAGGGGCCAAAAATGGGTTGGTTCCTGAACCGGAAGAAAAATGATTGATTTCCTTATGAATCGTTTTAGTGAGGTGAGCTAATCTTGCACCTGGTCCTTCATCATAAAACACTCCCCTCCAAGGAAGAGAAACTCCAAGGATCTCTATCTACAATATATGTCAACAAAGTAAAATATATTATAAAGTAGAAGTAAGAGCAAATCCTAACGTAATATGATATATGACAAAGAAATAAGGAAAAAAAAATGATGAGAGAGAGAGAGAATCACTAAAGATGTAAATTAGCGGGCTATAGCAATTAAAATAATAATAATAAAGAAGGTCAACCAGTTAGCGGACAAGATGACCACTAGAAATTGAGTGTGTAACTCAACCTGTTATCATTTCTCACCTCACCAAGTGTCATTGAACTTCTCCCAGAATCAGCAGGATAAAATGTAACAGCAACAACACGAGTAAGGAAGTCTAGTTCACCCTCTGGTTCTTCAAAATCATATAATAATGGAAATGTTGATGCGTCTTGGGAATGGAGGCGTGCACCAGCCCCTGTGATAGCCATATCCTCGGCACTTATTGGCCCAGGTAAGGTTATTAGAAGGTTTGTCCCATTTTCACACTGAGGAATGGAAGCACCCTGCCAAGAAACAACAAAACTATTTAGGAACAACAAAAACCACACACTCATATTAACCATTTGCATACATACTAATGATCCATGCATGTAGGAACACATGGATGGGAGAACATACAGCTTCATGTATGTTTCCTTTTGTTTGAAATAGGGTAGTTCTATTTCTGGATACAAGTATAGAGGGGTGTAGGTAACTTGTTATGAATTTAAATTGACTCATTTTGAAAAAAAATATATAAAAGCTAGAACTAGAAGCACTATGCCGAGGATATATTGCAACATTGTTCAACAATCGGCTGACCATGTGAAAGGTCCTTTTAGTGTTTCATGTAACTGCATCAACAAGTAATAAGTAACAGAGGAAAACACCCAAATGATCCAATATGCAACAGAACAACTGTTGAGGATTTGTAACTGAGTGAAATCAATAGTAGATTTTTTTTTTTTTTAGAAAAAGTAAATGTCACATGAATGAGCAGCGTAGCAAAGCAATTTCTTTATGCGACTGCACTAACTTAAGAGCTGTACCTTCTACATCTCATGAAATTGAATAAAAGAGGCCCTATGATCATAAAGCACGAAGGGTAAATTTTTAGGAAAGAATACAAACCTCAAGTATTAGTTTTAGCCCGTCTAAATTACGGCCAGTCCTTACATCAACGGTTGTAGGATAAGTTGAATCATCTGCACCATGAGATACAGTAAGAAGAAGCTGACAGACATGGCAAGGCTCAGTTAGGTAAATGAAGAGTTCAACAACGTCTGAACCCTGCGGAAAAACCTGTAGGACAAAGAACACAATAATTTCATGAAAAGCCAGCAAGCAAGACCAAACATAACATCAAGTTTCTCAAGGAGCAAGGTTAATAGGAAATTTGACTATATATCACGTTTCCATTAGAACATATGATTCAGACAATAAAAGAATTTCCAGTACCCAAATCTCTCCTTTCTTCTTAAAACTCAGAAGACCAGCTCCACCATTAGAACTTGGAAAGATGTTGGTAACAGGTTTAAGTAAAAAACTGGATGCTCGTGAGAGTACCTACACCAATCCATATAGCCAATCAATGCAACAGACAGAAAAGTGGAGCATAAGTAACACACGATAAACCATATGTGCATGATAAGGCAATAACCAAAGGAAATAATGCAATACTTCAGCCAGGATATGAAAAATCAAACAGGAAAAAAAAAAGTCACATGGTAGACCAGGAATAGCTACAGCACAAACCCTCTTTAAAGATATAGTCCCAAGGAGAGGCTCATAAGCGTATAAAAGGACGCTTCTTGTAAAGCCTAAATAATGGAACTTCTTTTAAAAGCTAATAACATTGGGATACCCAGTGCCATCATCAACACTAAGCATGAGGTGAAATCATCTCTCGTTCTTATAATTTATAAATAGGAAAATATGTATTAACTAGTGCATCGAGTAATAAAAAAAATCATAAAAGGCACAATAAAACCATGCGTCTTCCACACCCCACACCCCCCAAATAAGAAAAACAGATAAATAATTAACAAATAGGAGTCATAATTTTCCAATTATTAGGTATTGAAGACCAAATGGTCCGGAAAATTCTCAAAAGCATACATTAAGAGGCTGAATAGGTATTGATGGAAGATGTTTGAAAAGCCTCATTCCGAGAAACATCTCCAGCTGCTTTTGTCGAGAGCTGTCAACAACGGCATTTTTATATCTTCTCTGCAAAGTAATTTTCATATTTTGTGCTGCAGAAAATTGTTTAAACTTTCCTGGTTCTTCATTGAATATGTTAAGGATTTGGCTATGCATAGCTTTGGAACCAGTATAAAGGGTGGCATGAATATCCCCGGCAGACAAAAACAAATCTGCTAGCTGAGAAACTGGAAATAAAATTGTTGATCTCTTGAATTCTTCAAATGGCATATCAAATCTTTTCCAAGGTTTATCAGGACAAGGATGAGTCCATGTTGTGGTCCTAGTATTATGATCAATATAATATGTTTTCCCTGTCACAGCATCACTCCTTTTTTCCCAGCCTGGTGGCAGTGGAGCTGTATATCCGCTCTGTGTATCCATTGAACGATAACCCATTCCCCAGTCATTATCTAAAGATATCCTTAGCCGCCTGCATTGCTCCATGAAGACTTGGAGAGCACCAAAATAACTAGCAGCATTGGTCCTATCCAAAGAATCGGCACAGTTAAATCGTATGACCCCATTTTGATGGGATCTTATGCAGAAATCACCTTCAAAATCATCATTATGTATGATTTCACCTCTATAATCCTTGGTCTGTAAGCGGGAAGGTAAATAATCCCCTTCAGAAACACCTATTGATATAGTAGGGCCTTTTAGAAGCCTCCACAGCCCTTCAATCGTTAGCTGTTCGCCCTTTAACTTTGTGCTTGCATGCCAGTCATAATTTATTAAATGGATTCTAGTATATGGAAGTTTACCCGTTGATTTAACAAAATTCACAGATTCCTCAAAGTGCTGAACTAAAATAGATTCTGATTTTCCTTCTCCATTCCTAAGCAAATTTATGCAAACTATAGGAACTAAAGCTTTTTTGTTCCGATTTCCTCCACCAACGACATCGATTTTCCCAGCATCATATCTCTTACTCAACCTCTGATAGTACTGAGCGCTTCCTTTATAAGGATCGCAATCAGAAACATATATTTCTGCTTCTGCAGCAGTGATCTTCAGCTCTGCACCCCACCAAATTGGAATAGTGCCCCTTCGCCAAATGTATGTGTTAAAAGGAGTGCTCTGGCCAGGCTTTTTAGGTATCCATACCAGTTGCTCACATTCAACCTCGTTCCCTGTCAGATTTGGAGTATTTGTAACTAGGAGCTTGAATATATTACTTGTTCATATGAGGGAATGAATCAACAAACAGCAGGAATAAACAGGGGCAGTGAACTACGGCAATGGGTAATGAATTATTTTCTAGTACCGAATAAACGCTACACTACCTGTGCTGAAGCACGAATTCAATCCCCTGGCCAAATATCGAGTGCCGGGATGCAGCCTGCTTCGACGAGCAATAAGTGCGACAATGCCTTCCATCTGACCGGAACTCCCAAAACTTCGACACTCTGCAAACCCCTACACAATATTACCCACTAAGACAGCAGTACAAAAACTGCCACAATTCACGACATACCATGAAACCTGTTAAAGATTTTGGAGATGATGATGAATTAAGCGAGAAGAAAAACCTGGAGAAGCGTAACGCAATGATGTGGCAATCCAATGTTCTTGAATGCCATGGAGAACCAACTGTTCCAAACGAACTCTTCGTCAGGCTTGTCCAGCGGCATCCGGCTAGGGAACGGTCTCGTGATGTCCCTTGATTCACAAAAGTAGTGTTTCCCATCAATATCAAGCTCGACCAATTCTTGTACGTTCTTGAGCTCCCCCTTCCCCTGAACCTGCGGATTCTGCAGCGAGACCTTGATGCACTGACTCTCCAGAACCGAGAAAATGGTTCCTCCACCGGGCAAATTCGGAACACTGGCTGAAAGTTTGGTGGCGACAAAAAGTAAACCAGAACCGCCCAAGGCAACGTATCCTAAAATGGCTCTAGCTTGGACGGAGGACTTGCAAAGCCATCGCGATCCGTTGGTAATGAAATCAATTGCCTGGGACTCGGACTTGAAGAGGTCAAGGCCGGACTTCCCATGGTAGCGAAGAGCGCCGGTGGTGGGATCGATGTATATCAGCTGGGTGTTGTTCCTCGAAGACAAGCTCGCAACTATATATACTTCGCCGGATTCAAGTGTCAGAACGACTATGGATGTGTCTCGAGAACTCCGGCCACCGGCTGCGGGTGAAAAGGCCATCGACGGCGATAAATCTTGCCGGACCGATACAAAGAGTTTTGATGAGTCTCAACTGAATTGGTCGGATCGGGCACATATGACTAAGAGACCAGCCAGAAAGAGAGACCTCAGAGAGATGAATTTTCCTCTTTTTATTTTTTTATTTTTATTATTTCTTTCTTTTTTTTATTTTTACAATATTACCTTAAAATATTTTCTATTTCAATTTCTAGATATTCCTGTTCTTAAGAAAAAAAAATAATTTTTAATAACTTTTTAGGTGATAACTAAATTAAATTAAATAATTAAAATGATATAATTATTAATTTAAAATTTTAATTGTCCCATTTATTTGAGAGAAACAAGATCGACGGCGAAGAAAGGCAAGGCATTCTCTCTTCCACTTCCACCGGCGATCAGAGACATGGAGACGGCGGAGCTGGTTTTTGTCCCGTCGTCGGGAGTGGGACATCTCGTCTCCACGATCAAGTTAGTCACTCAGTTTCTCGATCGTCACCGTCGATTCAACGCCACCATTCTCGTCATGAAATACCCATTTACGCCGACGCCCACCGATGGAATCTCCGATCCCCCGCCACCTACCGCCGCCGTTTCTCCCGCCACGCCCCGAATTCGAGTCGTCCATCTCCCCCTTCCTCCTGATCCTCCTTCGCGCCAGATCTTATCCCTGTCCTTCGAGAAATACTACTCTCTCTATATGGAGAGCTACAAAACCCTAGTGAAAAATGCCATTATCGACATTGCCGTCCCGGTCGTGGGCTTGGTTCTCGATATATTTTGTTCTTCCATGATCGATGTGGGTAACGAACTAGGCGTCGATTCGTACATCTTCTTCACTTCTGGCGCTGGATTTCTCGGGTCAATGTTTCACATCGAAACCCGCGATCGACAAATCGGCGTCGAATTTGACAAATCGGAGGCTGATTCGATCATTCCGTATTTCGCCCACCCTGTTCCGATGGGGATTTTGCCTCAGTTTGCGTTTAACGGTGGCGGAGGATTCAGTTCAATGGCGCTACACGCTCGAAAGTTCAAGGAATCTAAAGGAATCATCGTCAACACCTTTGCGGAACTCGAACCCTATACTTTGAGTTCACTCTCTGAAGACGGAATCCCTCCGATCTACACGGTGGGGCCGGTGCTGGACCTGGAAAGCGAAAATCGGCCAACTCCAGATGAAAATCAAAGCAAGGAAATCAGGGTATGGCTCGATAATCAACCGCCGTCGTCGGTGGTGTTCTTGTGCTTCGGTAGTCGGGGATGTTTCACCCCAGCCCAAGTCATGGAAGTAGCAAAAGGGCTCGAGAGTAGCGGAGTGAGGTTCCTCTGGTCTCTGCGCCGGCCACCGCCGCCGCACAAGAAGTTCGAATTACCGTCCGATTACACCGATCTTAACGATGTCTTGCCGGAGGTGTTCCATGAGAGGGTTAAAGGGAAAGGAAGGGTATGTGGGTGGGTTCGACAAGTGGATGTTTTAGCCCACAGAGCCATTGGTGGGTTCGTTTCGCACTGCGGATGGAACTCTGTTTTGGAAAGCATTTGGCACGCCGTGCCGCTCGTGGCTTGGCCGCAGTACGCCGAGCAACAGATAAACGCCTTCGTGCTTGTTAGAGAATTAAAATTAGCGGTGGAGATGAAGATCGATTACCATAGGGACTGTGGATATCTGGTGACTGCCGATCAGATCGAGAAAGCTATTCGATGTTTAATGGCGGACGATGATGCAGGGAAGGAGGTGAGGAAGAGAATGAAAGAAATTAGCCGGAAAAGTAGAAACGCCGTCATTCATGGTGGTTCCTCTTACATTTCATTTCAGAATTTGATTGATACCATGTTGGCTTAATCTGATCCCATGAATCTCTTTGTTTTTGGGTCTGTTTTTACATGAGAATCTATGAAATAAAGTTAATTACACATGTTCTGTTCTTCAAAAAACAGAGGAAATGAAATAAGAACACTGTAAAATGATGATTCTATGAATCATTGCTTTAGAAATAGAGTTTCATTTGAGTTGCAGGATCCTTCTTCTTCTTCTTGAAATGCTTGGTGGCTGCTTTCAGCAGCTTGCTCCATGCCTGAACATTCATGGAATTGGAAGTTAAATTGCAGTGAAGAACATCAAGAACACCAAGAACAATATACCCAGATCTTACTGAAACAGAATCAATACTCAAAACTAAGCACCTTTTTGTTATGTGGGTAGCAAGCAGCAGCTTGCAGAGGCTTGGGGGAGAAATCAGCCGCCAATTTCTTGTTCTTCATCTTCTTCATCTTCCTGTTGCTTTTCGAAATCCCGAAACGGATGCTGACGCCATTGGAGAGAAGCTTCTTCTTGAGGTTGGAGGTGGCTTTCTTCAAGCTGTTCTTCTCCGCCGTCGTCTTCTCCGACGCAGCCATTTCTGAATCGGAAGGAAGCTTGATGGGGGTAATCAAATCCAAATCCATGGACTGGTAAGGCCGGGGGACCAAAGGGGACCAAATGGTGCTTTGAGAGTAATCAAAATCAAAGGCGGAGTTGTCTGGGAATTTGCAGAGAAGCTCTTTGGACATCAATGGCTCCAAATACTCCACCACTTTGATCAGTCTCTCCTTCTCCTCGTCGTCTTCCCATGACCGCATATTCATTTGGGATCTTCTTATTCTTCTTCTTCGGAGCTCTGGTTCAGCTGAAAAGCTCGAATCTGTCTTTAATGGTGTGGAGAAATGCAGAGGGAAGGGAGAGAGGAGGAAGAAGACAGTGATAAGTTACCGTTGGAATAGCAGAGTGGTTGAATTGGGCATTATGTTGATAATGTGGTGGTTCCCAGACGTTGGGTTGGTCTGGTATTGGGCCGTTGGGCCCAAATATAACGTGAATTGCCGAATTTACCCCTACTTTCACTTTTTCTTTTAAATTATTAAATAATTTGCCTTACCTCGATTTGATTCCCATTGTCGGAATTAAAGAAATGGTGAAAATATATTTAAATAATTGCTACCATTTTTTTTTTGGGGTTTAATTTTTAATTTCTAAAATTTTCATTTAAGATAATTATAAAATAAATAGTTGAATTATAAATTATGGTCGGAGAATGTTCCCAACTACTGACGTCAAGTACATGCTTTAACCCAGCAAACAAGTCAGTCATAAGAAATTTAGACGTCACGGACAACGTAAGTAATATATGTTCGGACCTCAAGTCAAATAAATATTTTAAAAAATGTGAACGAGAATGCATTTGAAAACGATTTAAAAGAATTGAAGAAAACAACGTTATATGACTAAAAATAAAGAAAGAAACCCCACAATTTACTTTAGCATATAACTCAGGTATGAAGAATTTACGACTAATCGCATCTCCTATACTACAGTTTGGGGCATTCTAGGCCTTGTGGGCGTAGACATGATTTTGGTGAAATGGTAAAAGTCTATCTAATATGAAGACATGCAAATAGGGTTTGGAACGGGCATGCTGTCATACACAACACGCTTTGGACAAGTATGACCGTGACACCTACCTCTTAGCCCTATCTAATTTAAAATTATATTAATTATTTAATTTCAATTAAATTAAAATTTAAAATTTGAAGCTTCAACTAAGTAATTGTCGTTAAGCGAGTTTAAAAGAGGCAATAACATCATCGTAACGTATTGATTGGAGGAAGATCTCCAATAATGCGAACTTTGAAAAAGCGGAATCACAGATGCAGATAGGGAGCACAGTCGATCCATCTTTGAGTAGAAAGAAAGCAACATAAAAAGGTAACCAAATCTCCCATTTTCTTCATCTTCCTCATCTCTCAAGCAAGAATCTATACCCATTATGTTTACAGACCAGCGAAGGTTTACATTTTCATCTCCTCTGCATTGCACCACACTCACTATATCACTGTACTGTTGAATTTGAATGACGAACAAATCGTATTTATTCTTTCATGGCTGCCTCTGCTTTCCTGCCAATCCTATTCGCTTTTCTATCCGGGTTGCTCACCAAGTGTATGTATAAATGCCGCTTCGAGCTGAAAACATTTGAACAGCTCATTGAGCTATGGAGCGATTGTGGGTTGTCATTTTTTACATCTCTATTGCTTTTCTACACACTACCCTGGCTATTCCAAGTGGTAATTGATTATGTTTTACATTTTCATCTCCTCTGCATTGCAACACACTCACTACTATATCACTGTGCTGTTGAATTTGATTGATGAACGAATCGTATTTATTCTTTCATGGCTACCTCTGCTTTCTTCCCAATTCTATTCGCTTTTCTACCTGGTTTGCCCACCAAGTGTTTGTATAAATGCCGCTTCGAGCTCAAAACATTTGAACAGCTCATTGAGCTATGGAGCGATTGTGGGTTGTCTTTTTTTTTACTTCTCTATTGCTTTTTTATCCACTTCCCTGGCTATTCCAAGTGGTAATTGATTATGTTTTTACATTTTCAAGCTCTGTTTTTTTTTACTGTGGTGTCTGTTTTTATAAGATTTCGTGAGACTTCTTTCTTGCAGATGCTGGTAGAAGCTCAACCAGTGAGTTCTTGAAGAAGGTGAAACTACAAATTCAAGAGGGGATTATTTCAAAACCCCAACTGAAATTCTTGACTGTTAACTCTCCATTTTCATTGCCTCCTTTTGATTCACTTGCACCAATCCCATTGCCTGTAAAGTCTCCTCCTTTCTGTGAAGATGAACCGCCCCAAACTCCTCAGTCACCACCACCACCAGCACCGCCGCCGTCACCACCTGGGATGATGTATTCCCACGCCCCACCACCGCCACCACCTGGGATGATGTATTCCCGCGCCCCACCACCGCCAGGTTTTCAGCCCAATGTACCTACCAGAAGCCGAAACCCTCCACCAAGCCCACCTAGCATCATCCCAATGACCCCTTCCGTCCCCTTAGCCCCATATCCTCCTAAGAACATTTCCAGCCCCACCCCACCAACTGGTCTTCCAAGCCCACCTCGCCACTATGGTCCTACCCCTCCTAAACATGCTTCTGGGCCACCCAGTCATGGGGGGCTTAGCCCACCAATGGGGTTCTCTCCGCCACCTGGTTCACCTCGTGCAGAACATGGGGGGAAGCCACGGTCGTCTGGTGCAGCATGGTGTGTGGCTAAGCCGTCTGTGGCTGATGCAATAATTCAAGAAGCCATGGATTATGCTTGTGGGTCAGGAGCCGACTGCATGGCCATTCAGCCTAATGGACATTGCTATGAACCTGACACTATTGTGGCACACGCCTCGTATGCTTTCAATAGCTACTGGCAGAAAACCAAGGTCAGTGGCGGTACCTGCGATTTTGGAGGAACTGCCATGCTTGTAACAGTGGATCCAAGTGAGTTCATCACTCGCCATCTTTTTCCAACATGTTCCTTTCAAATTCAACACAACCACTAGTTTAAACTAAACATTTAAAATTTTAAAAAAAATCCTCAATTACAATTTGAAAAAAAATCATAATATGAATATTTTGAGAAACAAACATAAATTTCAAAGAATAGAATAAAAACGGGATCTTAATTATAAAAAATCTACCAGCTCCCTTCGATCCAATAACTTAGATGGATCGATTGCACCCATAAAAAGGAATCATGCTACTAAATCAAAGACTTTTTTTTGTTGGTGATTTTTGTTAAAGTTTTTTTTTGGCTTGGTTGTGGCAGGTTCTGAAGGGTGTAAGTTCGTCCTCGGTTGAGATTAGAGATGGAGACACTCCTTGGTTCATCATTTTTGATATATTGAATCTATGAAAAAATTTAGCTCTCTCTACATACGGTTTTCATTCTGAGCATAAGTTTTTATGGTTTTGCTTTGGACTTCTACAGAAGGTCTTATATCAATAATATTCTTTGATTATAAATTCACGATCATTCCTTAAATTAGAGGTGGACTATCATCCAACAATTTCTTCAATCATTTTACTTATATAGTTATTACGTTTGACCAAAAAAAAAAAAATTAAGTATATTTGTTTTTTCTTGATTTATCGTAGGTGGTTATTATTTTTATTAAAAAAATTGTTCAACTTATAATCAAGACTCAAAATTAATAGTATAATTTAAAATTTTAAATAAAAATATAATGATTAAAATAATTGTCAACATGACCTATTACGCTCAGATTATCGAAAATATTTGTTCCATGTTGGCTAATTAAAAGAAATATCAACTTATTTTAATAATTATATATATTTTTAGAATGGAAAAGGAAAATGCAAAACATGAAAATTGGGGCCATTTATTATATGGAAAAGAATTGTAATATTAATTGGGCCGGATCGGTATTTCAAGAGAAGCCCAAACTCTCATGGGTCGTACCAAGCCCACTAGCAAAGCGAAGTTTTCTTGAGAAAGAAGCCGGTGCCTTAATAGCTGAACTTGCACCTTTACAAATCTGTTCTGTTCAGGACGACATCAGCGATTAGCGCGAGCGAGCGGGCTAGCTGACAAGATTTTTCTTCAATTTGTTGCTGTTTGTGAAATTCGCTTCCAGGTGATGTTCTACTATTTCTCTATTAATTGTTCAATTTGGAATAATGATTCCTCGAGTACTGGGTAGCATCGATATCAAATTTCGAAACAGAGGAGCGGATTTAGAAGGAAATACTGGGGATTTTTTTTTTTTTTTTTTTTTTTTTTTTTTTTTTTTTT
>NW_019272019.1:3851393-3934942 GCF_002738345.1 Cucurbita maxima
TTTGGGGTTTTTTTTTTTTTTTTTTTTTTTTTTTTAAGTTAGCCAGCGTTTACCTACTTCCAGCATAGTGTAGGTAGAGGGAGAGTGAAATTTTTTTGTATTAGTGGTTAGTATGAGTTGAACATAGCAGTGGAATCTTGAAATGGCGTTTGAGTTTTAAGAGACGTGGGATTTTACGATCCATTTCTTTGTTTTGTTTATGATTTGGGACTAAATTTCTAGGTTTTTAAGAGACGTGGAATGCGGTGTTTGTTGGGAAATGAATGTGGAGATTTCCCCGGCATGTTATCCTTGTTGGATGGATATCGTATGGATCCCTTGGTTGAAGATCAATCAAATGCATGAATGATATAGTGGGAGTTTTTTGAGCCTTTAGCTTTTCTGTTTATAATTGATTCGAAAAGGGTTTTCTAGAGGTGGGTGTGATCGTTTTGATGGGTAAACAAAGCTTTTCTAATTCCTTTATTCGTTTATTTGGCAAAACAAATGCAAATATAGTTGTTATCTCTAACCCTTATTGAAAAGGTCTGTGATTTTATGTGAGATCCCACATCGATTGGGGAGAAAAATCAAACATTCTTTATAAGGGTGTGAAACCTCTCCCTAGCAGACGCATTTTAAAAACCTTGAGGGAAGTCCGAAAGAGAAAGTCCAAAGAGTACATTATCTGCTAGTGGTAGGCTTCGTTGTTACATTTTAGATTCAACTATTTTGAATCTAGAGGTTGGAGAAAATCTAATACATTCTCCACCGAGTCCTCTTTTGGAAATTTCTTTAGTAGTCAATGTGTTCTCTCTATTATTGTCAATGAAGATAGCCTCGAAATTTATCACCCAAGACGGTACAGTTCATTTTATGGATTCAAGACCTGTTGTAGGTTACAAAATGGGGCATCTCCCTAAAATATTGACCCTTGCAAATGTGTCTTTATAAGGTGGAGTTAGAGAACTGGACCATTCATTCATTTTTTATAAGTTCTTCACTGGAGTATGGACTTGTTAAGCTAGACCACTCTGTCCTGTGTCTCTGTAATGTGCACAAATTAATACTGTCGTGCTACCTGTAGTTTTTTTATTCTTCCATTTGGATCATTTTTACTGTATTCTGTTTTGTCCCTATAAGATTCTTAGTTGAAGTTTTCTCTCTAAGAGAGTAGAAATTTGGATCATTGAAGGGGAACAAAAAATTATTCTGTAATATAGAGGGGAAACAAACTGAAGTTATGGGCAAGCAGCAACTCATGGGGATTGGAGGAACCAAACTGAAGTTATTTGGGTGTGGGTGAGAGAGAGAGAGCGAGATCGAGAGGGAGATTTGCAATGTAAATGTAGAAATGTATTTCTAGATCCTCAGATATAATACAATTCATAATGTCTGAAAGTGCTGAAACATATAAAAATATATGAACACATTAAAAAAAAAAAAAACATTGTTGTTTGTCAATCCTCCTGATCTGCCAGATTGTCTATTCTAACTGTCCTGCTCTTTTTGTAACAGGAAAACTAAAAATGTCTCGAAGATATGATAGCCGAACAACAATATTCTCTCCAGAAGGTCGTCTTTACCAGGTTGAATATGCAATGGAGGCAATTGGCAACGCAGGTTCTGCGATTGGGATATTGTCTAAAGATGGAGTTGTTTTGGTAGGTGAAAAGAAGGTCACCTCCAAACTCCTGCAGACCTCAACTTCGACGGAGAAGATGTACAAAATTGATGATCATGTTGCATGTGCTGTGGCTGGGATAATGTCTGATGCAAACATATTAATCAACACTGCAAGAGTTCAAGCCCAGCGATATACTTACGCTTACCAAGAGCCGATGCCTGTTGAGCAACTGGTTCAATCCCTTTGTGATACAAAGCAAGGCTACACTCAGTTTGGTGGTTTACGTCCCTTTGGTGTTTCTTTTCTGTTTGCAGGATGGGATAAAAATTATGGCTTTCAATTATACATGAGCGACCCGAGTGGAAACTATGGTGGTTGGAAGGCTGCTGCAATTGGTGCAAACAATCAGGCAGCACAGTCGATGCTAAAACAGGACTACAAGGATGACATCACTAGGGAAGAGGCCATCCAGCTTGCGCTAAAGGTGCTTAGCAAAACCATGGACAGCACAAGTCTTACTTCAGATAAGCTTGAATTGGCTGAGGTTTTCCTTTCACCTTCTGGAAATGTCAAGTATCAAGTTTGCTCACCCGAGTCGGTGAGCAAGTTATTGGTGAAGTCTGGTTTGACTCAACCGGCTGCTGAGGCTTCCTAAACATGTCTTAGATGTTGAATTACTTCGTCGTGTTTGGTCTGGCATATTTCATGATCTTCATATGACTTGAAGTGACCACTGGTGTTTGGATGTGTTGTTAGGTTGTTGAGTTTATCTTTAAGTTGCACTTTATGAAGTTTATATGTAACCCTGTTAGAAACACCGGTCATTCACTTTACTGTGTGCTACTATCAAGTCATGTTATTACATTGCAATTATTTGTTCCTTTTTATTTGATAACACCTAAAATTGGCCTTATCCTTACATGAAATATACTGTCATTTAGATTACTGATACACCTATGGTGGTCCTTACCCTTTGCCCTTTGTTCAATGGCTTGAGCCTCCTTTTCTCTTATAGAGAGGGAAGTTGTAATAGTCCAAGCCTACCGTTAGCAGATATTGTCCTCTTTGGACTTGTCCTTTCGGGTTTCCCTCAAGGTTTTTTAAATGTTTTTACTAAGGAGAGGTTTCCACCCCTTACAACAAATGCTTCCTTCTTCTCTCCAACCGATGTAGGACCTCACAAAAGCGGTCACAGTCCCTCCTTGACCTAGAAAAAGAGAACGACAGGAGTATAAAGGTAAATTCTCTCAGGCTCACTGCCTTATGTATGCCACAGAGAATGGCAATTCAAGGTATGAGAGAGCAGTTGGATTATTTCCTTCTCATTGTAAATCTAGTATGATTGAAATTCCAAAACTGAAGCATTACATTTTCTGTGGGATTGCTGATTTCTACTCTGTTCTATAATTAAATAACTGAGATTTCATTGTTTCAGTTCCAGATGGCAAAAACCTCCAAAGTTTTCCACATGCAAGTCTCTGCCCATTTGCATCTCAGTCAGAGCATGATGAGGCCAACCGTGGGATCTACACTACCAACACATTCATCCATTACACTCTGATCTCAGGTATGAAAAAACTAGTGCTGATCTTTAACAAATGTTTCTGAATATATAAATTAGTGGAGCATATTTTAACATGCCGGTTTGCATCTCTGTTTCAATATGATATTGTTTGTTTTGGATCTAAGATAACTGATCTAAACATAACTATTGTTCTTGTGCATCAATTTGAGGTGAGATTTTGATAGTATACTCCTAGAAACTACACAAACTGTCTCAACCTTATCATATCATGCTTGTTTGCATTCTAGATAATTGTTTAGCCACTAGAAATGAATGTAGAACTTTGGTCGTACTCGCTGTTTGTTTGTTGATATGAAAAGGGTAACTAAATTTAGATTAAAAAGGGAGAAAAGAAAACTTCACGGATATCATATGTAAATTATAAATGATATGTACCCATGCTTGCAGCCATGTGCAGTAGCCTATGGCACTGTGCTGTCAAGGTTTATGCCTCCTTTTGTCTTTATTTATCCTTGTGCGTTGCCAATGTTCTATGTCTATTGATTTGTCTGACAACTTTGTTTTGATTAACATATTTGCAAATACCAGCTTCCCTCAACAGATCTTCCTTTTCTATGGAAGATCCACTCGGATCTTTGTCATTACATGCCTACAGTCTTGTATCACTCTGCTTTATTTAATTGTTACCATGCTTTTTAAATATTGTTATACATTAGAAACCACTTTTCTATTTGAAGTCATGAATACATTATTTTGTGTCAGTTTCGAGTGCATTGTTGGCTAATTAAAGTCCACTACTATTGTTTTTCTATTTATTAGTCTGTTCTAAAGATCTATAGTTTTATCTTACACTTTGAAAAGCTTTGGGCGACAAACCATTTGTTGATATATGCATAAATGAATTCTTGAAAGAAAGAAAATTGTAACTTCAAAGATTTTTCCTCAAGGTTTTGAAGCGCGTCTACTATGGAGAGGTTTCTACACCCTTATTACAAATATTTTGTTTCCCTCTCCAACCAATGTGAGATCTCATAATCTTCCCCTTTGGGAGACTAGTGTCTGGCATCATTTGTAATAGCTTAAACCCATAGCTAGTATATATGGTCCTCTTTGTGCTTTCCCTTCAAAGACCATCCCCTAAAAGTTTTAAAACATATATACTAAGGAAAAGTTTTCACACCCTTAACATCCCCTAAAAGTTTTAAAACACATACGCTGAGGAAAGGTTTTCACACCCTTAACGAATGTTTCGTTCTCCTCTCCAACCATTATGTGATCTCACAAAAATAATTTCATTTTTTTTTAAGAATAGGAAATTCTTTAATGGAAACATGATTTTAACAATAAAATCATTTGTATAATAGATAAGATCTAGTTTCCTGAATGAATTATGGATTAGAGATTATCTTGTATTGGTGTTCCTATGTCATTTATGGATTTAGGAATATAAGAGATACTTTTGTCTTATAAAAAACTGTCAGTCACATTGTGGTGGTGGAGTCTTGGAGCCTTATCGAACGATCCCTAGTTGGTCGAGGGTGCTCTCATTCTCACTCCTAATAGGTGGAAGAGGCAAAGAAATGAAGTGTAAGTGATAAGTGATATCTCTTTCACAACTTTAGTTCGTGTGTTTTATTTGTATATAGGCATAGCCCATAGTGGACCTGATGTTCATATAAACTACTCATTTCTTTTGGTTCAAATACCACACTTCTAATATATACATACAAACATTTCAAATCCTCTCTCTCTCTCTCTCTCTCAAAATCTCTCCCCCGTTCCCAAATCCTTCTTCCTCTGCTCCAATGGCCGACACTCCCTTTTCTCTCTCTTTCCTCCTCCTCCTCCTCCTTTCTCTCTCTCCTCTTTCCCTTCAATTCCAGGCCAACATCGCCGCCGCCGACCTCCAAGCTCTAAAGGCCATTAGAAACAGTCTCACCGATATCCCCCTCCGTCGGAGCCCTTCCGGTGCTGGATTCTTCTCCACCTGGGACTTCTCTTCCTCAGATCCCTGTTCATTCACCGGCGTCGTCTGCGATCTCGGCAGAGTCACAATTCTCTCCCTTGGCACCGGCCGCTACGACTCGCCTGGACTTGCCGGCTCCCTCCCGCCCGCCATTTCCGACCTCTCTGAGCTCACCCAACTCATCCTCTTCCCTGGCATTGTCACTGGTCCGATCCCACCGCAACTGGGTCGTCTTCGAAACCTCCGTGTCCTCTCTTTGACTAACAATCGTCTCACCGGTGAGATTCCAGCCACCCTCTTCGCTCTCCTCCACCTCCACACTCTTGACATCAGCCATAACCAGCTCTCCGGAATTATTCCGGCGACGCTCACTAAGCTCCCCGAACTCAAAATCCTGATTCTGTCGTCGAACCAATTCTCCGGCGAAATCCCTGTCGACATTTCGTCACCTCTCCTCCACCTGGACTTGAAATCCAACAAATTAAACGGTACTCTCCCGGCGTTGCCGTCGTCTATCCGGTACCTGTCGCTTTCAGAGAACTCGCTGTGGGGCCCTCTTCGCAACGGACTTGATTCTCTATCGGAATTAGTGTATCTCGACTTGAGCGTGAACCGATTCAATGGGCCCATCCCTTTCTCTCTCTTCTCACACCCTTCTCTCTCCTCTCTCCTCCT
The DNA here is from genome assembly GCF_002738345.1 of Cucurbita maxima. Taxonomy (NCBI): domain Eukaryota; kingdom Viridiplantae; phylum Streptophyta; class Magnoliopsida; order Cucurbitales; family Cucurbitaceae; genus Cucurbita; species Cucurbita maxima. The sequence continues at coordinate 3,857,166 of NW_019272019.1, forward strand.
CCAACGGAACTCTTTCTCCGGAGTGGTCCCGCCGCCGTCGTCCGATTCCACAAGCTCGGTGATGTTTGGCGCCGGATCCGTCGTCGATTTGAGCCACAACAATCTGACCGGAGAGATGCCGGCAATTTTCGCCGGCGCCGAGACGCTGTTCCTGAACAACAACCGCTTCACCGGACCGGTGCCGGCGGAGTACGTGAACAGCGTCAGCAGCGGCAGCACCACCACTCTATATTTACAGCACAATTTCATATCCGAGTTTCCACTGGAACCCGGTACCGTATTGCCGGACACGGCTGCGCTTTGTTTGTCTTATAATTGCATGGATCCGCCGGTGACCGTCCAGTCTTGCCCTGCCAGCGCCGGCGCGCCACTGTCTAGGCCGCCATGGCAGTGTCCTCAGCTAAAAAGTCCATGAATGTAGCTACAACAGATTATAGAATACAGAAATTTTGCTTTTTTTTTTCCTTTTTCTTTTGGGCTTTCTGGGTTATGGTGATTTTCTTTTTCAAGTGGGATCATATGTAATTGTTTCGTTATATTGAATCAAATGAAGATGAACAGTTTATTTTGTCGGTTCAGATCAGACGAACCATGGGAGTTCTTTAACTTCAAAGTCAAGCTTTTGAAGTATAGCAATCAAATTACAACCTCGATGAACCTTAAATTATCAACTTTTGAGACTTATCCATTGAACTGTATTGGAATTAGCGAATACAAAATTTATCAAATACAACATCAAAAGTCTGAAGACTTAGTGAGCATCACAAATCATACAATTGTCATCTCCCTCTCTTCATTTCGTTTTTGAATGACCTTGATGAATGTTTGTTCTTTTTTCGTTGGAGTTCTACCAATAAAGTCAGATGTTCGAGCCTACCTTAGTGGATGAGATTACCTATTTTGGAAAAATGGAAAAGTAAAAGAGAGAGAGGGAATGAATAAATGGAGATGAGAAGAGAAGTGTGAGAAAGAAAGAGACAAAAGTGCAATAAAAGAGGGGAAGTTTGTCACGCACCCAACCGACGCTGCCGTCGCCACCACCAATACCTGTCCGCTCTTTTGTACCGTTGCCTCTTTCCCTTTCCCTTCCGCCTACGCTCTACACAGACAAACAGGGCATTGTTAGTATAAGTTTCATTTTTAGGCTATGCTTTGTGAGACTCTCTCTCTTTTATGTGCAATGGATGGCCAAGATTTGGTGTCTGCACCTGATGTTCCCATGTTCTGATAATAATAAGCAAACTAAATAATTGTGTAGCATTCAATAATGTCATGGAAGGGCAATGTAGAACATCAAAAGGATCCAAGGACCATTATTGAGGAAAGAGAGACATCGAAGGAAACAAACTACATAAAGGCATATAAGGAGTTAAAGAATCACAAACAAACAAAACAAACTGTGTATTGGCATTAGACAAGGATTTAAATAACAAAGCCAGCCTTCCTCATCATCCATCTAGCTAGCTGCACTCGTATTTGAGTTTTGTGAGATCCCACATCAGTTGGAGAAGGGAACGAAACATTTTTTATAAAGGTGTGGAAATCTCTCCTTAGCAGACGCGCTTTAAAAACTTTATGGAGAAGTCTAGAAGGGAAAGCCCAAATAGGACAATATCTGCTAGCGGTGGATTTGGAAACCTCTCCCTAACATACACATTTTAAAACCTTTAAGGGAAGTTCGGAAGGAAAAGTCCAAATAAGACAATATCTGCTAACAGTGGGCTTGAAAGCCTCTCCCTAGCAGACACGTCTTAAAAACCTTAAGGAGAAGTCCATAAGGAAAAGCCTAAGTAGGACAATATCGGTTAGCGGTGGGCTTGAAAACCTCTCCCTAGCAGACAAGTTTTAAAAACCTTAAGGAGAAGTCCAGAAGGAAAAGCCTAAATAGGACAATATCGGCTAGCGATGGGCTTGGAAATCTCTCCTTAGTAGATGCGTTTTAAAAACCTTGAGGGAAAGCTCGAAAGGAAAAATCCAAAAAAGACATTATCTGTTAGCGGTGGGCTTGGAAACACTCTCCCTAACCGACACGTTTTAAAAAGTTCAAAGAGAAGCCCAGAAGGAAAAGCCCAAAGAGTACAATATTTACTAACGGTAGGCTTGAGCTGTTACACTAACCACACCCGACAAGGAAAGGGATAATAGCATTGCATGGTAGGGACACAAGGAATGTAAAGAGAGAAGACACTGCAACACAGAAATCCAGGTAATACTTGAAACGCACAAAATAATGAAAGTGAGAAACAGATAAGGCAGGAAATGCAGACCCATGAGAGCTTCAACAAATGACCATCCCACTTAGCTTTTGATGCACATAAAAAGGCCTTGGCCTTACCCACCCACTCACTCACTGACACCAATCCTAAAAGTTGTTTCTTTAAGCACAATCTTATTCCTCATTCTCCCTCAGTGTTTGTGCTTCTGATCTCTATCTCACAAGGTTTGGTCTACATCTTTGAATCTACGAAAGATGTGCACTTTTTGTAGCCTTTTTGGTTGCTGAATAAACAATCAAGAGGACCACACTGACCTGTCTGCCTCGAAAGCTTACCCCCATGATGCCCCCTTGGTGTGCCTCTAGCCATGGAACCACATGTTGGGGAAGCCTACAAAACTAAACACTGCAATCTTCATCAAATAATTGAAAGAGTCAAATTATGAGAAGACATTCCAAAGAAACCTCCATGAATAGAAATGTATCATGTTTTAACTTCAAATGTAAAACGTAAAATGATGGCAATAATGTAGAATGCACATTGTTCAATGAGAATTTGAGTATTTTTCTACTTTGGTCAGGTGAAAGATTTGGTTGGTGGCATGATTCTCGAGGATTTATGCATTTTCTCGAGGATCTCTCTCATGTTAGGAAGATTTGAGTTGGACTCCTAAGTGAGTGAAAGTGAAGAACATATCGCCATCAACTTTATAGTTCTAAAACACGTCTGTTAGGGAGAGGTTTTCACACCCTTATAAGGAATGTTTCGTTCTCCTCTCTAACTGATGTGAGATCACCCCCTTGGGGATTCAGTGTCCTCATTGACACACCACTCAGTGTCTGCCTTTGATATCATTTGTAACAGCCCAAACCCTCCGCTAGCAGATATTGTCTATTTTGGCTCATACGTATTGTCATCGGCCTCACGGTTTTAAGATGGATCTGTTAGGGAGATGTTTCTATACCCTTATAAAGAATGTTTCATTCTCCTCTCCAATCGAGAATTCATAGCATTTCTCCACATGAACAATTTACTCTCAGCTATCATAATCCATAGGCAACTTATCAATGTCTTTTAGAGACATGTTTAAAGAAATGAAGGTAGAGTGATGCAAAGGCAAGAATTTTACCAAACAAGTTAATCATCATTTCAAATTCTAAATTCTGAATGAAAAGATGATTAAACTGTGAAAGTGACTTGAACTTCCTGCTAACTGGCAGAAGAAAACGACAGCAAAATGTAGAAGAGCACCTAAATAATTCGCTATTAAAGTCTACATGCATAATAGAAGTAGATGATCGATGGCTACCTGTAATAGCTGCGTTGAAGAGGAACCACCACAGGCCAAACCTACATCCCAATGGCCCGAAGCCTAGCAGCATGGAAGATTCAAACAAGATCTTATAATTTTAAGCCCGACCAAAGAACATTACAAAGTAAAATGAGCTAACTGGCTCAGATTGTTCTTGCTGTAAGACCCTGCATGTAGATGTAGGATTTATCTTTGACATATGGGATGCCCACCACGTTTCAAGCAATTGGGGAATGAGTCGATTGGAGAGGAGAATGTGTGCCAACGATAACACTGGATGTGCACAAGCCCACCGCTAGTAGATATTGTCCTCTTTAGAATTTTCCTTTTGGGCTTCCCGTCTGTTAAGGAAAGGTTTCCATACTCTTATAAAGGGTGTTTCGTTCTCCTCCCCAACCGATGCGGGATATCACATTGGATCTCAATAAGGGGTGGATTGTGAGATCTCACACCGGTTGTGAAGGAGAACAACCTCCCTTTAGTAAACGCGTTTTAAAAACCTTGCGGGAAAGCCTGAATGGAAAAGCCTAAAGAGGACCATATGTACTAGCGGTGGGTTTGGGCTGTTACACCTAATCTTCTGTGTACTATGTACGTAATGATATCACTAAAACGATCACCTTACTCTATACATCCTCCAAGAATGTGCTTCTTCTACACTCTTAGATCGTCCCATTAGGAGCAATAATCATAAAACAGAGTCCCCCTTCAAGCTAATATAAGTGAATCAAGTATAGAACAGACAAGAAACAAAGGGCTTCAATAGTAAGTTGAGATACTGACCAGGTGAAGCGAGTTGAGCGCAGCGGAAAGCAGACCCCCAAGAGCAATGCAACGAACACCCTCTAAGCGAGGATTCAAAGTGGGTATAAAGACAGGGTTCTCGTAGCCCAAACAGAGACGGCCGCCGTCGCCTTTACCCCAAGCCGACGTCAAACGAACCGCCATTCCCGCGGATTTCTTCAATACCGCCACCGAGATGGGCGGAGGAACCTCTGCCGCTGTACAGAATCCGGTTACCTTTCTTCTAGATCTATGGTAACCTAGCCGTGGGGCCCTCTTCAATTTTAAATAAATTACTTTCACTGGGAGCAATTCCGAGGCATTTCCTTCACCGTTTCCCTTTCTCTCTTCCAATGGTTTTACCTTCACAACGATTCGCTCAACTCTCTGTGCTGAACTCCATCTTTTCTTCATCATCTTCTTCGATTCCTCTTCGTCTTCCTTTTTCTTCATTCTCTTTCTCCACTTCCCCTAAACAACCCTCTGCTTTTCCGCACAGGCTTAGCCATAGAGATTGGTTGTCTCCCAATGAAGTCATCAAAATCATCCAACAAATCAGGGATCCTCCCGCTGTGCTCGCGTTCATCCACCAATGGTCCAATCGCAAGGACTACAAACCCAACAAAGAAATCTACACTCTGGTTGTGTCCAGGCTTGCGGAGGGGTGTTTGTTTGATGATATTGAAACAGTGATGCTGAGAATAAAAGCCGAGAGGAATTTTCGGTTGTCCGATGAGTTTTTCTACCATGTTATCAAGATTTATGGCAATGTTGCTGGGCGTATAGGTAAAGCGATTGAAACCCTTTTCGATATGCCTAATTATAACTGCTGGCCGAGTGTTAAAACCTTTAATTTTGTGCTTAATTTGCTTGTTTCGGCGAAGATGTTTGACGTTGTTCATGAGGTGTATATGGGTGCTCCTAAGTTGGGGATTGAGATTGATGCTTGTTGTCTTAATATACTCATCAAAGGGTTGTGTGAGAGTGGGAATTTCAATGCTGCACTCAAGGTGTTCGATGAATTTCCTCAACAAAAGTGTAGGCCAAATGTAAGAACATTCTCAACGCTTATGCATGCATTGTGTGACAATGGTGAACTAGAGAGAGCATCTGAGCTTTTCTCTAAAATGGAAAACGAAGGTGTTTGTCCAGATACTATAACGTTTAACATATTGATTTCGGGTCTTAGAAAGCAGAAGAGGATTGAAGAGGCCATAGAACTTTTGGAGAGAATGAAGCTTAAAGGCTGCTACCCCAATGCAGGGACTTATCAAGAGGTTTTGTATGGCCTGCTCGACTCGGGTAGGTTGATCGAGGCAAAGGATTGTATGCGTCGGATGATTTTGGATGGTATGGACCCAAGCTTTGTTTCTTATAAGAAATTGTTGTCTGGGTTATGCAAGAAGAACTTGACTGAGGATGTTGATTGGGTTCTAAAGCAGATGGTTATGCAAGGTTTCATCCCGAAAATGGAGATGTGGAAAGCGATTTTACGCTGTACGTTAGCAGGAAATGAAGATTACAGTGATGCCACTGGTAAAGTAATCGAAAAATTGTGATGCAATGATGTTCATCTCGGTATAACTGAAAATCAAGCCGTTTGACAACTGATAAACTGAAACGAACACGAGTACAAGATTGAAGAATCGGGTAATGTTATGGACACAAGTTCATCAACACTTCCCAACTTAGCTGCTAATACTGACGAGCAAATGAGTTGAAAGTTTCTTAACACATCCTCGCTGCCAGTCTCGACCGAATGCTTGTTGCAGCTGAGACGCCGAATGTTCCCGTCGAATCAAATTCAAGAGAGATTGAGTTATTTTCTGGTGGCAGACCACTGCACAAATAGCTTCTTAATTTCTATAAACATTGCATGTTTACGGGTAACAACATCACTTTACAGGAATTCTGTTTACAAATTCTCAAACTTCTACAAGTTTTTCACATCCTTTTACCTACAAACTCTTACCATTTTTCAACTGTCTGCCATCTCCTGAACTTTGTTTCACTGAGTAAAGGTTTTTGAAGTTTGAATCATTTGTCACCGTTGATTCCATGTTTATCGTCCTTGTCATCTTCGATCTTTTCCGAGCGAAGCGCTGCAGTGCTCTTATCTGATGATTGATCACTGTACTCCACACTGTTACTTGAACCAGTGGGCAGCACATCTTCCTTCTTAAAGGAATTGTTGTTCTGAGGAGCTAAGGTTGTGTCTTCAGGGATAACTGGAATTCCTCTAATTGTCGTTGGGCTGCAAGCAGCTGGTGCGTCAGGTTCATCATCAGAAGACTCTGATTCTACTGCAGGATCTCTCGGTGAACCAATTTGGAATTTCCTTGACCCTTTGCGTGAAAATGCATGTTTAATACTGCGAGCAGATTTCTCAGCCTGTCTGAAAATGCTCTTTGCCATGCCTTTCACATTTCCACCCCTTCCTGGACTCTCTATATCACTACCGTCGTTGCTCGACTTCCCTTCTTTTGATACTTTATCCGAAGTAGTCCCGGAAACGTTATTTACAAGAATAACCTTCACGCCTCCATCGACATTTGTCGCCCTAACATTTGCATACTGGGGGGATCTAGCAGACTCTACTAAACTTCCTGATCGATCCTCATCCCGAGGACTCCGGTGAAAAACTGAACTCAGCTTTCTCAGTCCCCTGCGAACTGATAACTTTCGATGTTTTTCCTCAGGATTATCATCAGTACTGCTAGAATCATTGTTACAGGATTTTATCTCACCACTGCTCATAGATTCATTAGGCTCCCTACGGATTTCGGTATCAAGCTGCCGACTTCGTCCCTTCCGAGGCTCCCAAGTTTTTGAAACTTCGATTCCTGGACGGTGGACCCATATTCCTGTCTCCTTCTGCCCTTCAACGTTGATGGGCTCAAAATTGTCGATCCCTCTTCGAGGCTCCACTAATACTGACGAGTTCGAATCCTTACCGTTCTTGGTCTCGCTCCTAGGGGAATCCTTATCATCCTTGGTAGTCTCACTCCTAGGGGAATCCTTATGAGGCTCTTCCACATTCAAGGTTTCTCTTTGAAATGGATACTCTTCCACCTAAAGTAGTATTACAAATCAATAAAAGAAAGCAACCATTTTCCAATAAAACTAAATTTGAAGGACCCTTGCTTAGGCAACACAACCTCGGCTTATTAACACCGGCAGGGGACAAGAGAAAATGAAACATGGAAGGGAAGGGAAGGGAAGGGACCTTCTTTCTATCTTCAAAAACAGTGATTCCCAGATGCAATCGCCCCATTTTAATGTTTTCAAGAGGCAACCATATATCATGTCGTTTACCATCCCTCAGGTCCGCAATGTTGACAGAGCAATTTCTGCAAATAGAATATTAGATCTCGTTTAAGCTCTGGTGTCGAGATCAAATTTTGCAACGAATCGAATATATCATAGAAGTTACAAATTTGAAGACAGACCCAAGTATGTCGTCGACAAACGTGTCCTTGTCACGGACTTCAATAGCAAGCACATTTTCTGACTCCCAGGTGACAATTGGGATCTTGAACTCCTCGTGCCACTGTGGAGACAGTGTTTTCCTTTGAATTTTGGTTCTGAATCTGTAAGGACCCAGTTGACCTTTTACATACGGATCAGCCAGACCTGAAAGAAAGCTTCAATTGTAAGCCAAATTCACCAGTCATGTAAGAAAATCATGAGGGGAAGAATGACTTGGAAGCACCGAACCATTTAGATCAGATGGTTTCATGTTTGCTCCTTCAACAACTTCGACTATGACATAGGCGATTGGTTCCTTCACGTTTACGGAGAACCAATTTTCTGGAAATATAAGGTCATGGACAAGTAGAAAGATCCATCAACATCAAAAAAAAAATATGTATTCACTTGAGAACGTTTTGTTTTCGAAAACTAACAAACATCATGTATAATAAGATTATGCATATTGAGAACGGAACTTAACCATCTTCGTAGAAATTCTTCAAACAAATTACACATAGCCCCTACCTCTGTAGACAGAAATTTTTGAGAACCATAAAAGCTTAGTTAGATCATATTTCTCACTCTAACAAGCTTAGTTAGAACATATTTCTCACTCTAACCGTCCAAGCCCACCTCCAACAGATATTGTTTTCTTTGGGCATTTCCTTTAATGGCTTCTCCTCAAGGCTTTAAAATGCATCTACTAAGGAGAGGTTTCTACACCTATATAAGGAATGTTTCGTTTCCCTCTCCAACTGAGGTGGAATGGGATCTCACACCCACATTGACAACAGGTTATTGGCAGGTGATCAACGTTCAATACTGCAATCAATTATCAATATGAATCGTTGCAAGCTAGCTATGTAAACCATGTGACATCCGCATCAAAGCGTTTCAACCATTTCAGAAAAGGAGAATTACACGAAGTATCCTCATCACAGCACAAGGCTGTAACTTTTTTTAAGCACTCTGCTTGACATGATAATAAGAAAAAACTAAAATAAGCATGAAGGCATGTGCAGAGATAGCATTGTTTCTATTCGATAGGTTGTGATTGACTATTCTTCAAAAAATGAAGTACCTGGCTGTGGTGAAATGAACTTCTCCATGTCAACAACCAACATATTGGGCTGAAAAGATTAAGAAAATTCAAAACTTAGGTAAACATTGTTGAAAAACATCTGTAATAACAGTAAATCTGAACATAATTGTACACAATTTGATAAGGGCCTTCACAATTTTCTTTATTACAAAATGAATGAAATGAACAAAGTAAGACTAAAGGTGGCATCAAGAATCAAAACCTAGAACTTAACCTCAACAAGTGTCTGCTCAAAGGCAATGGACAAAAGCTTATCCTGATAAAACGAAACCAAAAAAGACAAACGACAGTACTTAGCCCGAGAATAAGACGATGCAAGCAGTAAAGCGAAGTTTAGCCAGCATGAAGAGAACCTGAGGGAAACCAAAGAAAAAGTAAATGAAGTATAATACCAGCCATCCAGCAATCCCTGGAAGTTCAGTAACATCAAGACCATGCGTAAAGATAGGTTTGACGGTCATCTGAAAGTACGGAGGCTCAGCAAAACATAACCGTATTCGGCCGAGGTAGGGCCAATCCCGAAGGAACTTAACACCAACCAGAACCTTGAGAGGGAACATGAAGTGTGATTATTAGAAGGAACATGCAAATAACGCAAATCAATATGTAGAACAGAATTCTTAGAAGGAAAGAACACAATTATACAGACATGGAAACTGAAAAAAGAAATCAGCACTTGAACTCTTCTACTTTTCGACTCACGATATCAAAGATCACACATGCAGAATTTGAACGCTTCTACTTTTCGACTCACAAATAGCATCCCGAACTACACCATTACAGACATCACAACAATTTGGGTACCTTTCCTTCCACATGCAGGCCTGTAAGATGCAACTTTGCCCACATTCCAAATCCTAGTCTTTTCCTTAGCTTCACACCAAGTATTGCACTCATGTCATCAGCTGTAAGAAAGTTCATTCCTAACTCCAGTACCTGTGATTAATTCCTTCCAATCTGATTAAACTCAAAACTGAATAAGACAATATATGCGCACGCGTGTGCGTAACGTGCAATTATGTGTATGAAATGCCTACCAAATGGTCGTCCTCGCTAGGCTCACGAAGCACCCTCATTTCAGTAAACATAGGCGGGTTTCTCCCCAAATATAGATGCTGAACCACAGCCTTCTTCTGCAATCATACACTCGTCATCAAAAATCTGTACCAACGTAAAATTATGATTACCAAGCAATGAGAAGAAATCATGTCCTGGTATATTCTCGCAACTCTCAAGTTTTCTGAATGCATCCATGGAGGTTTGATATTGTAAACACACTGAATTGCTCAAATTCATTGTATCGATCAAATAAACGGGTATATAAAGTAACAGATTGGGATCATACAGCAGTCCATGGTTTGTACTTCTCCAAGAACCAAGGAATGATAGGGAGGAGAATCTTCTGAGAAGCAATATGCTCCATACATATAGGCCAAATCTTTTCAACCGCATGGTTTAACCACCTGACTGTTTCAGAATCCGTAAGAACCTGAAGTAGAAGAGAACTCACATTTGATTTAGATAAAAATGAAACAATTGGATTAAAAAAATGTAACGGCCTAAGCCCACCGCTAGCAGATATTGTCCTCTTTGGACTTTGCCTCTCGGGCTTCCTTTAAGGTTTTTAAAGGCATCTGCTAGGAAGAGGTTTCCACTTCTGTTCTCCATTCTCCACCCCAACCAATGTGGAAACTCACAAAAAGAATGGGTGGATATCTCAATTTCTCAGTAAATAAACCTTTGTTTATGAGTTCTATCTAAGAAAAGGAAAGAAATTATACCCTTCTCTGGTTAGCTTGCTTTCTCTCCTGGAATTGCAATTTCCTCCTTAGTTTCAAAAAGAACCGCTCGTGCACCTTTCAAGAAGAACACTAGAAGTTCATTAAGGAAAAGAGGAAGATTCAATCCCATAAGAAACTGAAGCTTCAGAGAATTATCCAGATTCCAAAGAATCTAAGAACAATTATCTGATGAAGAACAGACATGGGTAAAATTACCAGATAGAGATAGATGAGGGAGATGAAATATGCAGCAAGATGGCAGCAATTGAAGGCGGAAAGTAGCCAGAGAAGAAAAAGGACGAATCCCACATGAATCATAATCGAAACCTCCATTAGAATCAATCTTTCATCAAATCCCACTTTAAGATTCAAAGGAAAAGATGATCTTCCTTAACACTTCCTGTACCGACAAACAACATTCTATAGGATCAGGTTACCAAATCCACTTTCCTTTTTCTAAAATGGGCTCCACCAGATTCAAAAGCAGAAGAACAAAATAATAATAATAATAATAATCAATTCCTTAAGGAAAGCCAGAAGATTAAAGTAAAAAGAATCGATGATTTGTAACATCTCTAATCCAAATTAGAACAAAAAGGAAAGCGCAAATCCATACTTACACTAAAAATCGCCAATAAGAACCAAATCGCCGCATGGAAACCTCTTCAATAAGAACAAACGAATCGAATCCCAAACATTAAGTGACGGGACAGGTTCTGAAATCTTCTATTCAACATTCCTCTCGACAGTGAAAACGGTGCCGTAGGGGCGAAGAAACCGTCGATTAGAGATAAGGAATTGGAGCAGTTGAAAGTTGAGAGTAAGTTACTAAGTTTCAGCTTGAATCTTCAAGCAACGTGTCCGATACGTGTCGGCATCGGAAGAGAAGACAAATATAACGATTTCAAGCTGCCGCAGAACTAACCTGGATCTTCTTCCTCCCTAATTGAATCAAAAAACGCTCACCGATTGCTCCATTAAAGCATTTTTCTGGGATTGAAATAAGCCCTTTGAAGAAGAACGTACCAAGCAACTCAAGATCTATCGCATATCCAAATATTTCTGTGTGGGGAGAAAGAATTGATTTAAACGTACTTCAATGAATCGAATAAGAGAATAAACAATGAAATCGATAATTTTCAACTAAAAAAACAAAATGGAATTTAAGAAACGGATTAAATTCCACTCGGGCTTCGAGGGATTGAAATTCTGAAACGGGAAAAGGAACAACAGCCTAGTCAATTCTATGAATTGAAAATAATTGCAGTTGAAACAGTTCATTAGAAACATAAATGGCATTGTCCTCTTCCCAATTTGTGACGTTGACTTAAATAAATTCATTTAAATTTTATATAATTTATCACTAATTTATAGACACAGTAAGATCCCATATGAGTAATTTCTCTCAACTACATATTGATCGGGATCTAATTTGCAGTTATACTCACAAAGCTACGGAGACACTGTGAGATCCCATATGAGAACGAAGTATTTCTTATAAAAATGTAAAAATCTCTCTTGAACGTAATGGGTCAAAACGGACGAACAATATCTTCTAACGATGGACTTGGACTATTACCGATTTTTTAAACTTTCAATTTCCAGAGAAATAATAGCTATCGTGTTCGTGTTAAGATTCGAATGACGTTAACCTATAAAATTATATTTTAAATTGTGAGGGAACAAATGAGGTCTCTAAAGTCTAGGCGTATAATATGGAATTATGAAAGAATAAAGAAAAGATATTATTCCATTGGAAACCAATAAGAAGGCAACCTAATATAAATAAGTCAAAACCCAACCAGTAATCCATATTTCATATCTCAAGTCACGCATCTCAGGGGATAGAGTGTCGGCCAATCAGCTGCCAAGCTTAAGCCAGCTCATTTCATATTTTAATTATAAATTTAATTTCATTATAAAGTTAACATAATAATAATTGAGACTTTTTAAAAAATTTAATTATGACTTTACACTTCAATAATTTAATTATTGAAATACCCTAAGTTTTTTTATTTAAAAAAACTATTAAACTTTTCAAAATTTTCAATATCTTTTTTTTTTTTTTTTTATAACTTTCAAAATAATTACCTTCTACTTAAAAAAATATATATATTTTAATTTAAAAAGTATAAGAGAACTGAGGTTAGTTTTGAAAATTTATGAGTATTTTTTTAATTTTTTTAATTCTAAGGGCATTTTTGAATTTTAAATAAAAGTTTAAGGCTATTAATGAAATTTTAGAAAAAAAGTGTTTTTAATTTTTTTTTTTAATTTAAGAGTTAAATAAAATATGATTTTTTTTTTTTTTTAAAATTCGATGGTATTATTGAAACTTTTGAAAATATAGAGATATTTCATTCGGAGTAGGTAGATATAATTTATCATGATTGGACGATTGGTTTTGTTAGCTTGTTTTAAAATATATATATATATATATATATATATATATTTATAATTCGATGAAAAGGATTGAATAATTTATTTACTCCATGAATAAAAATAAAAAAATTTAAACTTTTTCAAAAAAATTGTAAGTCATTGTCTATACGGATAAAATATACTTTTACGCATGTTTAACTTGGAATAATCTTATAGTTGTATGTTCGGTGACTGAAAAGACAGAATATACTAAAGGACTTATGAGCAAATTATACTTAAAATTAATAATTTTTTAAAAGAATATTTATTAATGGCAAGAAATATTGGCACAAGGAAACATCGGTTGCTTATAAAAAAAAAAGTGGATTATTCTCCGCCACGAAATTGACGTGTTTGTCTAGGGCGCTATTGACCACTAACCACTCGCTCGCCGGCCGCTCTCCTTCTAATGACCTATGCATTATGTTATCATTTCTAGGTGAACAATCGGGCCCATCATTTGAAGATTTTGCCAGGACTTTGCTTTCCGAACAAGACAGCACCTTGGTATGAGCGCGACTACTAGGGCACAATCCAAGTTTGGAGTGGAATTCCACCTTTTAAGAAACCTCAACAAAACGAAACCCACTTGATTGATATGAAAAAGATGCGCACAAAAAGACCTCCTACACCCAATCAAGAGAGAGATAGCTTGGTTCGTTAGGCTCTTGACTCTTGAGCGGCTGAGAATGTTATGTCTCCTTCTTTCATTATCTCTTTATCTGTAAAAGAAGAAACAGGGGAGAGGGGGTGTGCGAATGAATCATTTTTTAACTTCTGATAAGGATGTGGAGATTGAATATGCTCATTCACAGCAAATCTTTCTATTTATTTATTTTGGAAGCAGTATATTCAATTTTGTTTATTGAATATTAAAGCACAAAATTCATTCAAAATTTTAAAATATGTAATTAAATCAATAAAATAAAGATAAAATCAATGATTTAGATCTTGGTAACGATAAGCATTCTTTTTCACAACAGTCACATAATAGGAATGTAATAAATTCATACCACAATAGTATTTTTATATATTCACTTAAAAATTAAATCATTTTTTTTTTTATAATCTCTTGATCGACAATTTATTGCTTTTTAAAGTTTAATAAATATAGAGGTGAAAATCTATGACACTCGAGTAAATGAGAGGTACATGAAAGAACTAAGACTATGTGTGGTCTGTGTGGATAGTTAACATGACTATGCATTTGAAGAATGTTGAGACCACAATGATGAAAGTCCACGACTGCTAACTTGGGAAATGATTATGAGTTTATAATTATAGAATATAATAAAATCCAAAATAAAGTCACGAGAGCTTATACTTAAATGGGCAATATAACACACCAAATATTGATAATAATATTAATATAATTCGTGTTGTATTGTACGTATTTAAGTGGGACACCTATTCATTAATTATATGCGTGGGCATCGTGTACAAGCACTCTGTTCTGTTTTGGGCGAAAGCAAAACCGGGAGCACTGAGCGCGGGGCGGATGAGGCAAAGCTTGCGAAATCGCTACCTGACGAATTTTCCATTCCATATCCATTGATGAAGATTCCATCCTGTTTCTCATTTTCTGTAAACAATTTACTAAATTAGTATTATCCTTTGCCACGTTCCAATCCAGTTTTGAGTAGAAAACAAAGCGCGATGCAAAGCTTTCGATTCTTACGAATTCCTTTGTTTTCTCCTCCCAACGCTTTGTTCTTCGTCTCTCAACCTCCTCATCTTCTTCCTGTGAAATCCATTTCCAGAATTTCCACCAAGAATTTCAGTTCCCAAATGGAGTCATCGTCATCGTCTTCCTCATCTAAGCTCTTGTTCCGTCAATTGTTCGAGAAGGAATCTTCTACTTACACTTACCTTCTTGCTGATGTTTCTCACCCTGATAAACCAGCGCTTGTAATTTCCCTCTCTAATCTCTCTTTTCTGTTTGACTGTTTTGAGTTTTGATTTGAAATTTGATTGTTCTTTGATGAAATGTGTAATGGATTTAGTTCTGGTGTGTTTTCTTAGTTGGTCTAAAGCATCAGTCGGTTTTTCGATTCTCATGTGATCTATTGAATTTTCTCTGCCTTCAGTTGATTGATCCGGTTGACAGGACTGTTGATAGGGATCTAAACCTTGTACGAGAACTTGGATTGAAGCTTGTTTACGCTATGAATACTCATGTTCATGCTGATCATGTCACTGGGACTGGACTCATAAAGGTTTTCTTCTCCATCATCATTTTTTGTTTTTTTTCAGTGTCTGGCTTTGTTGCTATTGTTATATTTGATGCGATCATTTCCTTCAGAGTAAATTTCCAGGAGCGAAATCTGTAATCTCGAGAGCAAGCGGTTCAAAGGCCGATGTGTTGATTGGACCTGGCGATAGAATTCCTTTTGGTGATCTATTCCTGGAGGTATACCAATACTTTTATTTAACACTACAAAAACAAAGATACACATAGGACTTAGTTATGATTCCATCATTTTTCAAGACATCATTGCCATCACGTAGGACTGGTGAAAATTCATCAACAAAACAGATCTGCTCTCGTATTTGTATTGATTTCTAAACTTTGATAAGGTAAGGTAACCGTCCAAGTCCACTGTTAGTAGATATTTTGTCCGTTTTAGCCTGTTACGTATTGCCATTCGCATCACATTTTTAAAACACGTTTGCTAACGAGAAGTTTCCATACCCTTATAAGGAATGTTTCGTTTTCCTCTCCCACAATGTGGGATCTAACAATTGGTTGGAGAGGGGAACAAAACATTCTATATGAGTGTGGAAACCTCTCCTTGCGAACGCATTCTAAAACCTTGAGGCTAATGACGATACATAACAGGTCAAAGCAAACCATATACCTGCTAGCGATACTTAACGTTCTCTCATATTGATCATTTAATTTGATTCTTGACGTATTATGTGTAACTAGGTTAGTTGATTCTGGTCACGACCTATATATATTACCATGGCTACTGCCACACAATGGCAGAATTGGGGATGCTTTCTAGTTTCATGCTTCAGAAATTAATACTTCTTCATGCTATGACAATGTTCATGAGCTCTTAAAGAGCGTTCAAACACTGATTCATTTCCTCTTTAGCGTTTCGATATGAAAACAATCTGCTGTGAACATTTACTTTTGTGGGCTTGAGGATGAAAAGTGCAACGCAGAAAGTTAGTTAATTTTTGTGCCAGGAGCGCTCCTTGACATATGTAGCCACCTTTATTATTCCATACTGCATATAGCCCCTGTGTCTCCCTTTTGGGTTGTAGCTCCACACCATAGATATCCCCTCGGGTGGGTTCCTATCTTCTATTACTATCAATAATAGAGGATAGGACTCAGTTTAGTAGAGATTCTGTTTGCAATGGGAGGGAAATATGGAATGAATTTTTTTTCCTCCTATGATATATTACAAGCTTTGAAGTTTGAATGGAAACTGATGTTCCTAAATAATGAAGCATAAGCGGTCTCTTAGACTATAATTTCATTTGTAAAGTTCCTGAACCCAGACTGAGCATAAGGGTTCATCATCAAGTAAAGCAACGTTCAGAAAAAGGAAAAATTTAGGGGACAATCCTAGAGTTGACTCTTGTCTCAACCTTATCTTCTTCCATGCAGGTTCGTGCAACTCCTGGGCACACATCAGGATGTGTCACCTACGTAACCGGGGATGAACCTGATCAACCTCATCCTAGGATGGCATTCACTGGGGATGCTCTGTTGATACGTGGATGTGGGAGGACAGATTTTCAGGTAGCTTTCACCATTTCACTTATTAACTGTTGGTGGTAGTTCTCAAAAGTATTGGTCTTTCAGATCAAGATACTGTCATGTTTCCTCTTCTTCTAGCTCACAACTGATTTTCCAAACTTTTCTTGTATAAATGTCAAATGATAATGGTAGCGGGGTGTAACGGCCCAAACCGGGCTAACACATATTGCCCTCTTTGGACTTTGTCTTTTCGGACTTCCCCTCAAAGTTTTTAAAATGCATATGTTAGGGAGAGGTTTCCACACCCTTATAAAAAATGCTTCGTTCTTCTCTCCAACCGACGTGGGATCTCACACTTGAATTACTGGAACCATTATGAACTATTAACTAATCATTTAGGTGTAAATGTTTTCTTAATTCATCATAACCACTCCACATGATTATGGCCTTCATGTTTAGCACACATTGCGTTTATGCACGTTTCCAATCCAAGTGCTTAGATGTCTCTATGTTAGGAATTACGAACTTCTACAATAGTATATTGTATGATATTGCCCATGTTTCCAATCCAAGTTCTTATGGCTTTGTTTTTGGTTTTCCCAAAATGCTTCATACCAATAGAGGTATATTCTTTACTTATAAACTCATGATTATCTCCTTAATTAGCCAACATAGGACTCCCTCCCAATAATCCTCAACCGTGTATTCTCTTCTATCTCATTTAAAAATTTAAGCTTCAAAACAGCTCTATGAATCTGTAAATGCTTTCTGCAGGGTGGAAGTTCAAAGCAGCTCTATGAATCTGTACACTCGCAGGTAAGGACATAAACTCACAACACAAACTATAAATGGGGTTTCTTGGTGTTTTAGCTTTCGGTAACACCAACTGTTCTGATTATTAACTGTGTGTGCAAGATTTTCACTCTGCCAAAGGACACATTGATCTATCCTGCTCACGATTACAAGGGATTTAATGTAAGGAAATTTTTACATCTCTTCTTTCTCCAAAGCACGGCTCGTTATAGCTTACATCTGATTTAAAATTTCAGGTAAGTACGGTAGGTGAAGAGATAGTATACAATCCCCGGCTCACCAAGGATCTGGTAATTTCTCGAGTAACTAAAACCGCTTACCCGTAAATGCCATTTCGAGCACAAAATTAGGCCAATGTTCGATTGACAATTGTAGATAAGTGATTCTGGATATCATTTTTGTTACTAAATCACGCGTGGTTTGTTTTTGTTTTTGTTTTTGTTTTGCAGGAAGAATTCAAGAAAATCATGGAAAGTAAGTACTTATAACCAAGAACTTTAATATGGTGTAAACTGATAGGACTCTGCTATAACACCTGCACTGTTTCTCTCTTGCAGATTTGAACCTGCCTTATCCAAAGATGATGGACTTAGCAGTTCCAGCAAACCTGGTTTGTGGCTTGCAAGATCCAACTTCTTGACTCTGTCTAATCTGTGATTCTTTGTGTATAATTGGCCTTTCTTACTATTAAAAACATTCAAAAAGAAGAAAGATCTGTAAAAACTATAGGCCAAAAGGAGTGAATTCGACGAACAAAAATAAAAATACATGAACTAATGACATTATCTACTGCTTGTTTCTCTTTTCAATGGAATGATTTGTTCTTAGACTGTTCTACAAACAATTTACTCTTTTTAGCATGAATGCAAAGAAAATAGAATGAAGAACAAGCATCAGAATCCAAATTTTCCATTCCCTCGACTAAAACCAACATGTATTATATGTACAACATGTAATCATAGCCAGTGTTCATTTCACATAAATTTGAGTTTAAACTCTTCAACTCCAGAGATACTAAACAAGCTTATAACTCCCCTAATTGAACATCTTGGGCTGTTAGTGGAACATAATCCCCAAGATACACTTCCAGATGATCAGACAAGGAGGACTTGTCAATATTTTGATGGTGATATGATTTGCAGACGAAGTAGATGATTGTTTGAGCAACAAGCCCAAAGAGGAACACCTTGAACAGCAACAAGAAACAAAGAACTCCAAGAACAATTCTGAATCCATAATGATTAGAGCTACCAAGCACTACCACTGTCTGAAAAACCAATTGACTCGCTAGAAACAGCACAGTAAAAGTTAAGAAAACAGCACAACAAAGCACCAGCTTCCCCTTAATCAGTTCCTTGCTCTTCAACATTGCTTGAATCCCATAAACATCCTCCAAAACTGATACAACGCATGCTAGATGCCACACTACGCTTATGTAAACAAACCCTAGAACATATGATACCGAAATCCCAGCAATGATGAGAATCCCAATCCCACCGAATCCAAAAATTGCAGCCCAAAGGAGAATCAAAACACCAAAAGCAATGTTGTAAACCAAAACGATAACAAAATTCCATACGAACGTAACCATCAGCCTTCTCCAAACCTTAGGAACGACGCTAATAATCTTCCTGAAGGTGATTTCCTTACCGGTGTAAACACAAGCGATGGTGTAAACGACGGCCGCCGTGGAAAGTAGAGTGAGAACAAGAAAGAAAGTGAAATACGCAGCTTTGAAGAGCCAGAAAGAGATCCACTCCGACGTGATCATATCGGAAAGCTTCGTGTAATTCGGAGAATTCTTGGGGATTGAGTTGAGAGAGTCTTCGTTTTTCAAGATCTTGAAGAACAGAAGCTCGGATACCTGGATGTGAGCTACAAAGACGACGGAAAGCGGCAAGATTAGGGTTAGGGTAATCTTGCTGAAGATCTTCCTCCATGAGAAAACAAGATTGAAGGATTCTGTGAAGATGCCGAAGAAGCCGAGAAATTGAAGATCTTCCTGCTCTCGATCCATCTCTCCGTGGGAGCAAAAATCAAAATGAGTGACCGACGGCGAGATATGAAGTCTTAACAACCGCTATTAATTAACAAAGAAGCGACTACTTATTGACTCTTAATTTTCCGAGCTGTCAATTTTAAGTTTTGTCTGATTTCTAATATTACACGTCATCTAATTATATATTTTTTAAATAATAATAATAATAAAAAATTCCAAGGCTTATAATTACAATTTTCTTAAAATAAACAAGTCCCCGCGTTCCGAATTCTGATCCATTTCGCCTCGGGTTTTGTTTCTAAATAAGAGAGAAAATGAGCCAGGAAGATAAATCTGCTGCCGTCGGTGTCGTCGTTCACCACCATCACGAACCCAATCCCGGCCACCCTCACTACGGAACCTTTCAAGGCGTCGCTAACTATCCTCCTGTCGGATTCCCCCAGCCTACTCGCCCGCCTGGTGTCTCCGACTTCGACGATCGTTCTCAACCTCAGAACTATGCTCATGGCTATCAAACTGTCACCGGTAACCTCTTCGTCCTCAATTTTTCTCACCTGTTAATCTATTGTTAGTTGTTTCTTTTGTTTCTTGTGCGATTTGATCGATCTTGCTTTTCCGTTGACTTGAACTACTGATCTCGGTTAAATGCCTTGCGTTGAACTCCAGTAAAGTTGATCTTATCACTTGAATAGCTTAGTTCTGTCCGGAATCTAAAAATTATGATCTACTGGAAAATTTTGTGCCAAGCATGGATGAATGATCCGTAGTTGTCATATATTTTGTTATCTGTATTTCAGTTGGAGTTCAACCTTCAGCTTTCTAATTCCTACCAGTACTAGCAGTTTGTTAAGATTAGATCCTGTATTTTCTTGTTCTTTGAGTGTGCTTTGTATTGGTGTCTGCTTGGAAGTTTATAGTTCAGAATTGAATAATAAGTAGAGTAGGAAGCCACTTTTAACTCATGATGATGATTATTAACGATCACAATA
Organism: Cucurbita maxima; assembly: GCF_002738345.1. Lineage (NCBI taxonomy): Eukaryota > Viridiplantae > Streptophyta > Magnoliopsida > Cucurbitales > Cucurbitaceae > Cucurbita > Cucurbita maxima. Next base: position 3,877,768 of record NW_019272019.1, read on the forward strand.
CTATACTATAGTTTATCAGTGTTATTGAATTTGAAGCTTTTTGTTATGACGAAATCTCGACAAAAAGTGTGGTTGGATTCTTACTTAATAGACACGTGATTCTCTTTTGATTTTTGAAATACTTGATTTTAGCATTCTGAAATTCGCATGCCTTCTTTCCTTTTTGCATCTCGAGAAGAATATAGGTGAAAAGAATGTTGTGGTTTTATACATTTGAGTGACAAGATTTTTGTCATGTGCTTGTTCGTCATTATAGTTGCATTAACACTTTGTCTCTCTCTCTCTCTCTGAGATTTGATTTTGCATTATCATATTTTGTGTAGTTTCGTTGCATTGCTATAATTTTGTGTAACTTTTTCTGGAATATATACCCTTGGATTCGTTTAATCATCATTTCAATGATTGAAGTAGTAGCTCAATTTTTTAAAATTTGTTTTTGAATTCTTTTCCAGGATATGCTATTGTCGAAGGAAGACCAGTGAGAGAGCCTCGCCTTCCTTGCTGTGGTATTGGCTATGGGTGGTTCCTGTAAGTTCTCATAATTGTTGGACTTTATCATCATTTACGACAATTACAGTAGCATTATCATCATAAACAAGCCAGATGATATCTTGTGTCCACTATAAGCATTTCAAACTTTCAGTGGTTACATGGTTGGTAAGTTATCAGTTCAGAAGAAGATTAAAGTGCTACAGCTTCCATCTAATGAATGAAAACCAATCAGGTTGTAGTTCGGAATGATAGAATTACTCGTTGTGTCCTGCCTACCCTATATCTTTTGCCCAGAATTTTGTGTTTATTTATGAGTTGACTGATCAAATAGATTACGAACCATGTTCTTCAGGTTTATTATTGGCTTCATCCTTCCTGCTACATGGTACATTGGGGCAATTCTTATACTATGTGGCAGGGTGCACTATCGTGAGAAACCTGGATATGTTGCATGCTCAATTGCTGTGAGTAACTTTGATTCTTAGTTTTTTTGGACCTCTTCAGCTTCATGATGATGTTCTTATATCATATCTTCAATATAGTTCTGCAATTCTATTTCCTCATAAGAAGTGATTTTTCTGTTATACTTTTTTGCAACTTGCTTAAAGATGTATTGAGTTGAGTTAGGTTGGGTAAGAGGCCTTCGGTAGTGGGTGATTGTAATTTGTAAATAACTAGAACATTTCATTCTTTTAGTTTTAGTATCTTGAGTTCCGTTTTGACAGTAGTTTTGTTTTTACTTTGTTTCTTTTTCTTTTTCAAACTAAACTGATTTATTACTTGTTATAAAGCATTAACTAGGAGTTTTAAATGTTCTTAAAAACTAAATTACAAAACAACAAAAATTGTTAGTAGCAAAGAAAGATTTCTAAAAATCTTAAGAAAACTTTTTTTTTTTTGTATATTTAATTGGTAAATATTTTTAATATTGCATCACTCATCTAACCAAGTTAGTCTCTAAGTTCAGGCAGGGCATGCTCGGTATCTCAGGGTTTGCGATTCGAATCTTGATAGATGAGCGCCTGGCATTATTTCATTTTAAATTCCTGCATGTATATAACTAATGTTTTTATTGTGCACGTGTGTGAATTTGTTCTTCCTCTAATATAAATTTCTGGATCCGCCATTGTTGAATGCTAATAATTTTACTTTGTATATCAGGCGGTTATTGCCACAGTTGCAATAATTTTCGGTGCAACAAAGGGAGCTGATGTCTGGTAACCAATCCTAAACTAAAAATATTGTATAGTTTGCAAACATGTATGAACAACAAAATCCATGATCTTTGACCTCCACATCTTCAAGATAGTTCCATTGAAATCTGAATTTGTGAGAGCCTATAGATACTGCTTAGCGGTTGTTTCCCATGTTGTGCCTAAGAAGTGTAGAATTCTGCAAAATAACGTTATTTGATTTTTCTATGATATGTCCAAATGTGTGTTATGACTATTCATCTGAAACTCCTCTGTCGGAATGTACCTATCCTTCTGTAAATATATTTCTTCTTTGTTGTTTGGATATGCATTTGAGCTTCAAAACAGAAAACTGTTCCTCGCTGATCAGATTGTGTTGCTCAGCCTGATGATCTTCTAAGGTAAAAGACTTCGTTGCTCACACCTCTATGCAGGCAAGGTAGAAAGATCTATTTATTGATGTGCATCTATTTTTTTAATTAATTGAAATTTAGGTAATTTATTCATTACCACGTTACTTTACTTTTTTGGGTTTTATAAAAATTATTTTGTGAAAAAATTAAGCTCCTGTACTGATAAGTTCTCTCTCTTCATAAATTATTTTCAAAATGTGTGTGAAACATTTTCAGACGAAGCATACCAGGATCAATTTTTGCAAGTTTAAAATGCTTTAGTGTTTTTTTTAGAGCACAACAATTGCAGAAATGATGAGTCAAGCCTCCAATATCAAGGGCGAAAATGCAGGTAAATTATTTTGGAGTTAAACTCACTTTGACAAAATGTCTTTTAGTTCTTATTATTATTGATCTTTTACTATTAAAACTTTTATTGAAAACAAATTGAATGTCTTTTATTCATTTGTTCGATTTTTTCATTATAATAATAATTTAAAAAAACGTAGGAATGAGGGGGATTGTTCTTTTTTAATACTTGATACTTATTTATTTTTTATTTTCATATTGCATTCAGTTCCTCCCTCCTTTGCTGCGGATTAGACTCGTTTCAGAGGTACTGTCTCAATAACGCCTACAAACTTATTTCCTTTTTGAAAATGACAAAAATTGGATACCAAAATACCCCTAAAACTAAGGCTAAATATTCTTTGATAACCTTGTAAGTAAATCCCAATTTTACCCTTAATATAATAAAAGAATTTCAACTAGTTTTTTTTTTAAATGGTTTTTTGGATTATTATTTTTTTGCTAATAATGAACTGATGTATTATTTGGTTATTTTAATATTAACATATCTTGACATGTGAGAATATCGTATTTTGTGTAATAAATACCAATAAAGTGTGTAAATTTGTAACAATTATTTTACGAAATAATTCAATTGAGAGTTTTTAAGAACCTGATTGTAGCATATGGGTTAAAGAAAGTAGGAATTGTGTATTCTTTTTTTCTAAAATTATTGTATATAACAAGTAAAAAATAAAATATTATATTAAAAATAGGCTAAATTAATAAAAATATTAAAAAATATTATTTAATCTAATAAAGTTTTAATGAAAATCTTTACATTTTCAAAAAAAGAAAAAAAAAAGAAAAAAAGAAGAACCCTTAAACTTGAAATAAATAAATAAAGATAATAATAAAAAATATCCTTAAATTTTTAAAAAATTCATCAATCCCCTTTAGAACTTAAAAAAATAAATACTTGTATTATTAATTTCACATTTAAAAGTACCCCTAACTATCAAAACTAATGCTCTTAAATGTTACACTAAGGTTTCAACTTACAAAAAAAAAAATGATGTATATAAATAAGCGAGAGATGTACGGACGAGAATATGTAGTAATAATAAAAAATTTAAATTCTGAATATTCATTAGAAGTGACGTAAGTCTCGTCAAAACGTGAGCACAATTGTTAAACACTGACACACAAATGAGCTAATAAAACCACATAAAATAAATAATTGATTAAAATAAGACAATATAGAAGAAAGCCTAATCAAATTAAGTTTGGATCAACAATATAATACTTCACACAATTTAACCAAGAATGGCTGGTGGACTATTTTGGCGACCAAAAATATTAGATATTCAAATTTTTGGTTTGAACTCCAAACTAGCTCAAGGATCAAATCTGTTGTAGTATCTAAACATAATTATTTTTATTTATTTCAAAAATATTTTTACTTATTTTTTAAAATTTACAATATTACTCTATTGATTTTTTATAGATGTTCTAAACTACCATAAATGTAGTCGTATGATCCGAAGAAATTATTCTGCAATAAATATTACTCTAGTGTATATCTCACTCTCACATAATATTAATTATTAATGTCTCCCAACCATCCTAGACAATCCTTTATATAAGCATAGAAACATTAATGTCATACATGAATCATATTCATGTATCAACTTGGGAGATGAACAAAAAATGGGCGGTGAACCAAATGAATACAAGTGGAATGCACTTACCAAAAGTATTCATGAAATCCAAGTGATTCATAAACCAAATCTTCTTAACAATTCTCAATAGGTCCAACGCTCTTCACGTGAAACACGAGTCGACCCAAAACATTTATATATATTAGAGTGGTTGAACGTTTAAACTACACTCATCAATATTAAATGCATTTTTCTGTTTATATTAGGACTATTGCAATATATTATTTATTTAACGTTACTTTCTTTGTTTCCCTCCTTTGTCTCCCTCCTTTGTCCTTCCCTAAATTTAATACAAACTAGAGGAATTAGAATAAGTATTCCCTAACATTAATGATTTTATGAGAATAAACTAATCTAAATACCTCAACTATAAATAATCCGTTTCTAACTTCATAAAAAACAAGGCGACTGTCAATGGAGTACTCATGGGTTGGGGCTGCCATTTCATTGATAGCGAGCTTACTAGCAATCTGGGTATCATGGGGTGTGTTGAACTGGGTTTGGATCAGGCCGAGGAAGCTCCAGAAGTGGCTCAAAAAACAAGGCCTCGCCGGAAACCCTTACCGGATTCTGCATGGGGACTTGAAGGAGAGGTCGGCGCTGTTCGAGGAGGCCAACTCCAAGCCTGTGGCCCTCTCCCATGATATTGGTCCAAGGGTGTTGCCCTCCATTTATACAACCATCCAAAACTACGGTCAGTCTTTGAACCCTCGTACGAGTAATAGATGTTTGTATAATTTCAAATTTGTAACAATTTGACGTGTGTGTGCAGGGAAGAGTTCATACATGTGGCTTGGGCCATACCCAAGAGTACACATCATGGATCCCGAGCAGCTTAAAGCTACTTTTTCTCAAATCAATGATATCCAAAAACCAGGTATGAACCCGCTCATTGACTATCTTTTAGAGGGAATTATATCGCATGAAGGCGAAAAATGGGTTAAACATAGAAAGATTATCAACCCTGCATTTCAATCGGATAAGTTGAAGGTATGTTTTTTCTACTTCTTTCTTCTTAAGGATGGTTGAAGAATGGTTTTAAACCGCTCAAGCCCACCGTCAGTAAATATTGTCTTCTCTGATTATTTTCTTTCTGGTTTTTCTTTAAGGTTTTTAAAACGCGTTTGCTAGGAAGAGGTTCTCTGATTTTTTTTCTTTCTGATTTTTCTTTAAGGTTTTTAAAACGTGTTTGCTAGGAAGAGGTTTCCACACCCTTATAAAAGGTGTTTCGTTCTCCTATCCAACCAGTGTAAGATCTCACAAAAACCCTACATTTCATTTGTTGTACTTGTTTCGTTTGACATGTACAGAGTATGGTACCAACGTTCGTGGATAGTAGCAAAGAGATATTGAGTGAATGGGAAAAAATAATCCCTGAAGAGGGGGGTTGTGAGTTGGATGTAATGCCATATCTACAAGACATGACATGTGATGCCATTTCTAGAACAGCATTTGGAAGTAGCTATAAGGCCGGACAAATGATCTTCCAACTTCTTAAACAACTTATAGATTTGGTGGTTAAAGTTGCCTTTGGAGTTTATATTCCTGGATGGAGGTAAATCTAAGTCGAAGTGTATGTTCAATTTTCCCATTATGGTTAGGGAGAGGTTTCACACCCTTAAATACTCTGTTCCCCCTTCAACCAATGTGAGATCTCACGATCCATCCTTCTTGGAGGTCTGAAACCATTTGTAACAACTCAAGCTCACTGCTTACATATATTGTCCTCTTTGTGCTTTTCCTTATGGGTTTTCACCTAAGGTTTTAAAATGCATATGCTAGCGAGAGGTTTTCACACCCATATAAGAAATGTTTCGTTCTCTTCCTTAACTAAAGTGAGTATAAAGCTATTAACAATGCTATAAATAATTCTTTTGCAGGTTTCTACCAACCAAGTCCAACAAAAAATTGAAAGAAATAAATGAAGAAATAAAAAGATTGGTTTTGGGTATTATAAACAAGAGGCAAAAGGCTATGAAGGAAGGTGAAGCTGTACAAAATGACTTATTGGGCATTCTCCTTGACTCCAATGCTAAAGAAATTGATGCACAAGGAAACAACAAAGATGTTGTAATGAGCATAGAAGATGTGATTAAAGAGTGCAAGATTTTCTACATTGGTGGCCAAGAAACCACAGCTCAACTATTAACTTGGACCATGATTTTGTTGAGCTTCCACACCGAGTGGCAAGAACGAGCTAGAGCTGAGGTTCGAGAAGTATTTGGTAACAACACTCCAAATTCAGATGGTTTAAATCGTCTAAAAGTGGTAAGAATCGTTATTTTTTCTTTTAGTTTTCTACCTCATAGTTTATATACTTAAACGAACAGAACCGGAAATATGACAGGTAAATATGATTTTACATGAAGTTCTAAGGCTATATCCACCTGCAAGTATGCTTCTTCGTGAAATTAAAAAAGAAACAAGTGTTGGAAAATTGAATGTACCAGCTGGAATAATGTTACTTGTACCAGTGATTCTTATCCATCGTGATCGTGAGATATGGGGTGAAGATGCGAATGAGTTTAACCCAGAAAGATTCAGCAATGGAGTTTCTAAAGCATCAAAGCTGCAGCCAGCTTTCTTTCCCTTTGGATGGAGTCCTCGGATATGCATGGGGCAAAACTTTGCGATTATGGAGGCCAAAGTAGCGATGTCCATGATTCTACAGCGTTTTTCATTTGAACTCTCTCCATCCTATGCTCGTGCTCCCACTGTGGTCATGTCTGTTGAGCCTCAACACGGAGCTCATATCATTCTATGCAAACTTAGTAAGACTTGATTATGCCTTTTCTAGCCTCAGTAGCTTACGAGTTATTTAAATAAGCCTTATGTTGAAGTTTTAAGTTTCTCTAACTCTTTGGAAAAATTAGTCAGTTCATCATCATTTTCTTTTAAGTTGCTAGTTGTCTCATGCTTATCCATTGTCTGTGGCCACTTATCAGATGTTTCAATCATGTTTGTCTAGAACGTGTTGTCCATAGTTGCATGTCTGTTCCAAACTCCTTTTACTTGTTTTCATGTTAGATAGGTCTTTACTATTTTTGTTGTGTCAATACAGTCGCGTGTAATTCATCACCAAAATCATATATGCACCAGGACTAAAATTCTCCAAAATATACTGTAGCATATGTGATTAGTTGTCAATTGTTTGGTGTATATGCTATTTGTTGTTGAATCACTTTTAGCTTGATTGAGAAAGTAGAGGAAAGTCACAACCCAACTTTCAAAACTTCGAAACTCGAACCATAATTGAAATACGAATACAAGTAAATAAAAATAAAAGTAGAAAATCTAAAAAATTTAAATCGAAAGAAAGACCACAAACAACAACATTAAATACAAAATAAAACGATGTTGTTTACATTTATTACAAATAGGGAACAAGTTCGAGATATAATTACAAAAACAAAATAGAAATGACTTAAATACAAAAATAGATTGGCCCTTCAAAATGATCTTCTATGTGATTACGCAGTTCTCGAATGCCCCTCCACCTCGACCAACAACTACAAACACCTAAAAATGAAAAAGTGTGAGTCTATAAAGATATTCCGTAAACAATGTACTTGCAGGCTCTCCTTGCATCCATGACCTAGTAGGTGACCACAAACTTACTCTGGGCTCTAGGTATATTGCTCTTGTTGTGCACAATCTTGGGTAGTTAGCTTAACCTAGACAGCGATAGACGATATCCAAAGATGAGACACTACCTTCATAGACTCTGTATTAAGTGAGGACGACATGGTGAGTTCTATCCTACTCATCATCAATAGAAGGTTAGCATTACTCTGTTATACGCGCGTGTGGGTGGGACTTTAATTTCTCTGTACTATATGATTTTTTTTTCCCAAATTTTTAATAAGATATATTTAATATCTAATGTATTAAAAAATATTTTTTTATTTGAACCATATTTTAATATTATAAAAAATATCTTAATATATATACCATTTGGATGTCATACAAATCTTTAATATATTTTTATTGAGTATATTTCATATACGAATTTAATATATGAGATACAATAAATCTATTCAATTTCTTAAGTTCCCGAGGCTCAGCACGTGAAACACGACCATAGTTTAATCAGTTATTGATATAAAAATACGTTCTTTAATGAAATATAGATGCCCCCATCATCAGAAACAAGGGGGCTGTCGATGGAGTACTCATGGGTTGGGTCTGCCATTGCAGTGATAGCGAGCTTAATAGCAGTCTGGGTATCATGGGGTGTGTTGAACTGGGTTTGGATCAGGCCGAGGAAGCTCGAGAAGCGGCTGAGAGAACAAGGCCTGGCCGGAAACCCTTACCGGATCCTCCATGGGGACAATAAGGAGAGTTTGGCGATGTTGATGGAGGCCAACTCAAAGCCTGTGGCCTTCTCCCATGACATTGGTCCAAGGGTGTTGCCCTCCATTTATAAAACCATCCAAAATTATGGTATGTATTTCCATATTCCATTCAAAACCTAAACAAGGATGTTACTTATTAGTTCTTTGTTTCCATGTTTTTTTAGTTCCTCTGCTTGTTGTTTGGGTGTTGTATTGTTGTTCTTCTTTTGGTCGGTCTTTGAACTCTGCTACGAGTAACAGTTTACTTCATGAACTTTAGCATGTATGTTTCCTGTCAAATCTGTAACAATTTGATTCACAGAGACTAAGTTTGATTGGGAAGGACCACATTTACAAGAACATTCTGTAGTCTTAGTAAGAGGGGGAAGGGTTAAGGATTTACCCGGTGTGAGATATCACATTGTTCGAGGAACCCTAGATGCTGTCAGAGTAAAGGATCGTCAACAAGGGTGTTCTAGTGCGTTGTAGATTCTTATCCAAGACTTGTATCATTTGATGATGCCATGTGAATCGCTAGAAACATGTGAAGTGTATGGCTAACCCACGCCCAAGTCCACAACTAGCAAATAGTGCATTTTTTTGGATTTTGTCAAAGCCCACTGCTAGCAAATATTGTCTCTTTGTACTTTCCCTATTTTGTTTTCCTCCCCGACTGATGTGGGAATGAGAGGTTTCGTTCCCCTCCCTAACTAAGGTGGGAATGAGAGGTTTCTACACTTTTATAGAGAATGTTTCGTTCTCCTCCCCAACTGATGTGAGATTTCACAATCCACACCCTTTGGGGCCTAGTGTCTTTGCTGGCACTTGTTTCCTTCTCCAATCAATGTGGGACCCCCCAATTCACCACTTCAAAGCTGTTCGAGGCCCAGCGTTCTCGCTGACACTTGTTCGTTCCCTTCTTCAATCGATGTGGGACTCCCCAATCCACCCCCTTCGAAACTCAGTGTCCTTGTTGGCAATTCCCTTCTCCATTTGATGTGGAACCCCCCAATTCACCCCCTTCGAAGCTCAGCGTCCTTGTTGGCACACCGCCTCGTGTCCACCCCTTTTGGGGCTCAACCTCCTCATTGGCACATCGCCTCGTGTCCACTCCCTTTTCGGAGCTTAGCCTCCTCATTGGCATACCGCCTCGTGTCCACCCTCTTTCGGGGCTCAGCCTCCTTGCTGGCACATTGCTCGGTGTCTAGCTTTGATTTGTAATAGCTCAAGCCCATCACTAGCAAATATTATCTTCTTTGAGCTTTCTCTTTCGAGCTTCTCCTCAAGGTTATTAAAACGCGTCTGTTAGATAGAGGTTTCCACACCCTTATAAAGAATGTTTCGTTCTCCTCCCCAACCAACGTGGGATCTCACGCTAACTAACGTCTTAATCTTGAAGGATATTTATGTATGTTTAAACGAATGTGCAGGAAAGAATTCATACATGTGGCTTGGACCGTGTCCAAGAGTACACATCATGGATCCAGAGCAACTTAAAGCTACCTTTTCTCTAATGAATGATATCCAAAAACCAGATAACAACCCGCTCATTGACTACCTTCTAGAGGGAATTCTAACCCATGAAGGGGACAAATGGACTAAACACAGAAAGATTATCAGCCCTGCATTTCATTTGGATAAGTTGAAGGTATCTTTTCAACAGGTGCTTAAGAACACATTAACCTGTAATCTAATGATTTAGTTGTGTCATTTGACATGTCCAGGGTATGATACCAGCGTTCGTGGATAGCAGCAAAGAGATATTGAGTGAATGGGAAAGAATAGTCCCTGAAGAAGGGTGTTGTGAGTTGGATGTAATGCCATATCTACAAAACTTGTCACGTGATGCCATTTCCAGAACAGCATTTGGAAGTAGCTATAAGGAAGGACAAATGATCTTCCAGCTTATAAGACAACTCATTGATTTGGTGATTAAAGTTTCGGGTGGAACATATATTCCTGGATGGAGGTAAATCTAGTCATTTCCATTTAAAGTAACAACTCATAGTACAACTGTAACGTTTCATGTCTTTTGTGATATGACTCTGTTACCTATATGTATTGAAGTGCTTCTGAGCGTGAAAACTATTATCACAGACTGACATAGATCATTTCAACATGTTTTGTTTTTACCTCATATGTTTTTCAGAAATATTTCTAGGTCACCCATTAGAGAATTTTCTCCAAGTTAAACACATTTAATTTAATATTTGAGTTTCTAGGATTGATCCACTTAAAAAGGAAGGTTCAAAAGGACTTAGTTCGTGGGAATAATGTCCTTTTTGGGCTTTCCCTTTTGAGTTTCCCCTTAAGATTTTAAAACGCGTCTGCTAGGGAGACGTTTCCACACCTTTAAATGCTTTGTTTCTCTCTTCAACCAATGTGGGATCTCATAATACACCCCCTTGGGGGCCAGCGTCTTTGGTGCCTGGCTCTGATACCATTTGTAACAGCCCAAGCCTGCCACTGACATATCTTATTCTCTTTAGGCTTTTCCTTAAGATTTTAAAATACATCTTCTAGGGAGAGGTTTCCACACCCTTATAAGGAATGCTTCGTTCTCCTCTCCAACCAAGGTAGGATCTCACAATAAGTATGTTACGTGGTCATGTTCTAGAAGAATGTCGGGGTCATCTCGTGAATTCAGATTCCAAATCCTAGTGTGAATAGGTGAAGTTTCATCAAGAACATGGACATATATAGATGATGCAACAGAGTTTTGAAGCTTGTATTCATACTATAAAGCTATTAACAATGCTATAAATAACTTTTTTGCAGGTTTCTACCAACCAAGTCCAACAATAAACTGAAAGAAACAAATGAAGAAATAAAAAGATTGGTTTTAGGTATCATAAACAAAAGGCAAAAGGCTATGAAGGAGGGTGAAACTGTACAAAATGACTTATTGGGCATTCTCCTAGACTCCAATGCTAAAGAAATTGAAGCTCAAGGAAACAACAAAGACGTTGGAATGAGCATAGAAGATGTGATTAAAGAGTGCAAGATTTTCTACATTGGTGGCCAAGAAACCACAGCTCAGCTATTAACTTGGACAATGATTTTGTTGAGCTTCCATACCGAGTGGCAAGAACGAGCTAGAGCTGAGGTTCGAGAAGTATTCGGTAACAACAACCCAAATTCCGATGGTTTAAGTCGTCTAAAAGTGGTAATTGAGATTCTCTGTGTCGTTTTTTCTTTTGTTTTCTACCTCGATAGCTTAATTAGTAGAACTATACTTAAGCTTTATATACGACAGGTAAATATGATTCTACACGAAGTTTTAAGGCTATATCCACCTGCAAGTATGCTTCCTCGTGTGGTTAAAAAGGAAACGACAATTGGAAAATTGAATTTACCGGCTGGAGTAATGTTAGTTGCACCGGTGGTTCTTATCCACCGTGATCGTGAGATATGGGGTGAGGATGCGAATGAGTTTAACCCGGAAAGATTTAGGAATGGAGTTTCTAAAGCATCCAAACTTCAGCCAGCTTTCTTTCCCTTTGGATGGGGTCCTCGGATATGCATGGGGCAAAACTTTGCGATTATGGAGGCCAAAGTAGCGATGTCCATGATTCTACAGCGTTTTTCATTTGAACTCTCTCCATCCTATGCTCATGCTCCCACTGTGGTCATGTCTGTTGAGCCTCAACACGGAGCTCATATCATTCTTCGCAAACTCAATAAGGTTTGATTGTGTATTTTTTAGCCTTAGTTTACGAGTTATTTAAATAAGCCTTATGTCGAACTTTGGCGTTTCTCGTTTAATAATGCATGATAAATTCTCCCTAACTTTATTCTCTTTGCTGGGAGAAAATTAGTCCCTTCATCTTCATTAAGTTGCTAGGCGTCCTAGTCATGTATTCGAAGGTGTGTTGTCTGTGACCATGTGTCATATGTCTCGATCATGCTTGTTTCAAACCCCTTTTACTTGCTTTCATGTTAGATAGGTCTTTACTATTTTTGTTGTGTCAATACGGGGTGTGATTGGTCACCAAAATCATGTCTTCACTGACAGGGTTGAAATTCCCCAAAATATACTATAGACAGATGTAACTAGTTGTCAATTCTTCTCATTCGGATTATATGCTATTTTTTGTTTATTTACTTTTAGCTTGTGTCATGACCTAATTTTCGAGATTTTGAGAAACTGCACCGTGAAAAAAAGACAAAATCAAACACAAACAAAATAGGCATATAACACCAGTGTCAAAATTCCAAGTTATTTACTAAGTCAACCTAAAAAGAATACAACTGGCTGACGCCTCGGGTCGACACCCCTCTGCGATAGTGCAGTTTCAAGGCACCTCCCCACCTCGACCGGTACCTTAAAAAGAAAGAGAAAAAGGGGTGAGTAAAAATATACTTAGTAAGCAACCTAATTATAGGCTCTTATTGCTTCTTTCTCTTAGTAGGTTCCCACGACTTTTTTTTTTTGGTCTATACGAAGTTCTAATTGATTCTTCATTGATCGTCTACCCGTGTAGTCCCTAGTCCCTTTTCGAGACTGGTTTACGGCGTCGCGGTGTCGACCGTGACTCATTTCTACACCATGGAAAACTACTATGTTCTTAGGGCGTTCATGGCGTTAAAACTCATTTTCTCAATTCCAGGACGTTAAGGTTTAGCCCCTCCTTGGGTGCACATAGGTCTAACCTCTAGTTCTTCACGTAAATCGCACTAGTTATAGAACCCTAATCTTGACTAAATTTTTGATGCATGATTTACTAGTAAAATATATCTATCAACCGTCTTTAACACAAAACGTGTCTACTCATTCATAGATGTTTATTATTATGGTATTCCTACCAACCTTTAGTACCGAAAAATCATAACATAAATCATACACACAATCAAACAAGCTCAACGAGGAGATAACATCCATTAATCACCCGGACCACAGATCAAAATATCCCTTCCTCCATCACATCACAGCGGAAGACATTAAATTAAACATGCTTCTCAATTCTCCATCTTGTCCATGGCCACAAAAGACCAAAAAAGATTCAATCTCTGGGACACTTGAATAAAAGAAGTGAACATAAATGAACTAATGTCATATCTACTCTTAGAAACAGTTGGGTTGTGTTGCATGAGATTTATAGGCATCTTAACTAATGTCAATTTTTTCATTGTTTCAATTAATGATTAACATCATTTGATTGTGAATGAAATTTAATGATCATTGATATACATAAAAGATAGAACCTAAAAAGGAAAGGTGGAATATTGAAAAATATATTCAATTTCTTTAATTTCTAAGGCTCATCACGTGAAACACGACCAAACTGTAACCAATTATTGATTAGAAATATGTTCTTTTGTGAAACATAATTGTCCCCATCATCCTTCCCAAGGTTGAAGATAAATTGAGCGGAGAGACAAATCCATCAGAACAAGGAGGTTGTCAATGGAGTACTCATGGGTTGGGGCTGCCATTTCAGTTGTAGTGAGCTTATTAGCAGTCTGGGTATCATGGGGTGTGTTGAACTGGGTTTGGATCAGGCCGAGGAAGCTCCAGAAGTGGCTGAGAGAACAAGGCCTGGCCGGAAACCCTTACCGGATTCTCTATGGGGACCTAAAGGAGAGCTTGGCACTGTTGAAGGAGGCCAACTCCAAGCCTATGGCCTTCTCCCATGACATTGGCGCAAGGGTGTTGCCCTCCATCTCTAATGCCATCCAAAACCATGGTATATATTTCCATCTCTTCCTTAAAATTGTTGTGTTAGTTTGGCCCTACGGCTCGATGTGAGCTTATAACTTAGTAGAATAAGTTACTAATTCATGAAGTATCTTTAGGAAAATTATTGGTAGACTTAGTAGAACAAGTTACTGACTTATGGAGCAACTTAGAAGACATTGTGGACCAAGTTTTGTGCTTTAATTAGGAAGATCCGTTAGTGGTTCATAACTCGAGGAGAAAGTTTAGAAGCTATTAGTGTCTCCCTTGTCAATACTCATGAGATGTATGCTTTTTCACAACAACAACAAAGAGAATTGAAAAGCTAAGTGCTTAAGCTTTCTTTGCTCCAAAAGATCTCTCCCCTTAAAGTATTTCTTTGCCTCTTTTAATTGTTTCGACATAATTTCGATCGAGGGTCACATCCAACACTTGATGTGCAGGAAAGAATTCATACATATGGCTTGGGCCATATCCGAGAGTAAACATCATGGATCCAGAGCAACTTAACGCTACCTTTTCTCTGATCAATGATATCCAAAAGCCAGATATGAACCCGTTCTTTAAGTTCCTTTTAGAGGGAATTATAACACATGAAGGTGAAAAATGGGCTAAACATAGAAAGATTATCAACCCTGCATTTCATTTGGATAAGTTGAAGGTATGTTTTCTCTACGTTATTTAAGAACTGGTGAAGAACACTTTTAAAACACTGCATTTGATTTTGTTTTTTTTGCACAGAATATGGTACCAGTGTTCGTGGATAGTAGCAATGAGATATTGAGTGAATGGGAAAGAATAGTCCCTGAAGAAGGGTGTTGTGAGTTGGATGTAATGCCATATCTACAAAGCTTGACACGTGATGCCATTTCCAGAGCAGCATTTGGAAGTAGCTATAAGGAAGGACAAATGATCTTCCAGCTTCTTAAACAACTTACTGATTGGGTGGTTAAGGTTGCTGGTGGAATTTATATTCCTGGATGGAGGTAAATCTTTACAATGTTGTATTATTATTTCGGATCACGTTTTAGAATTTAGGTTCGACATCGGATGATCTTAATATTTTTCTGTGTCTCTGGTAACATGACCACGGTACATGCACGTCTTAAACTTCTTCTGAGAATGAAAACTATCCTTAATGACCAACATAGCTCTTTCGAGCGTGTTTTATCCATACTCATATGTTTCATAGAAAATTTTTCAAAGAGTCACTCAACATAAATGTAACAGTCCAAGTCCATCGCTAACAGATATTGTCCTTAATGTGGGACCTCCTAATACACTCCCCTTTGGGGCCCAACGTCCTCGTTGGCACACCGTCTGGTGTCCACCCCCTTCGGGACCCAGCGTCCTCGTTGGCACACCATTTGGTGTCCACCCCCCTTCAGGGTTCAGCCTCTTCGCTAGCACATCGCCCGCTGTCTAGCTCTGATACCATTTGTAACAGCCCAAACCGATCACTAACAAATATTTTTCTGCTTCGGCTCGTTACATATCGCTATTAGTTTCACGATTTTAAAACGCGTCTGTTATGGAGAGGTTTCCACATCCTTATAAGGAATGTTTTGTTCCCCTCTCTAACCAACGTGGATCTCACAAAGTATGTAACATCGTCATGTCATAGAGAAATGCTGAGACCATCGACTGTCGAATTCAAATTCCAATTCTTAGTACGAACACGTTCACATGGACATAAAGATGGATGCACGAAGTCGAGGAAGTTTAACTCATACCACAAAGCTATTACAATGCTATAAGTAACTTCTTGTTCTTTTATTTGCAGGTTTCTACCAACAAAGTCGAACAAGAAAATGAAGGAAATAAATAGAGAAATAAAAAGAATGGTTTTGAGTATTATAAACAAAAGGAAAATGGCAATGAAGGAAGGTGAGGCTGTACAGAACGACCTATTGGGCATTCTCCTACAATCCAATTCAAAAGAAATTGAAGCACAAGGAAACAACAAAGACGTTGGAATGAGCATAGAAGATATCATTAATGAGTGCAAGATCTTCTACATTGCTGGCCAAGAAACCACAGAACAGCTATTAACTTGGACAATGATTTTGTTGAGCTTCCACACCGAGTGGCAAGAACGAGCTAGAGCTGAGGTTCGAGAAGTATTCGGTAACAACATCCCAGATTCCGATGGTCTACCTCGTCTAAAAGTGGTAATGTTTCTTTCCCCTTCTTTTAGTAGTTATATGGCGTAATTCGTCGAGCTGTACTTAAGCTTCATATATGACAGGTAAATATGATTTTACACGAAGTTTTAAGGCTATATCCACCTGCAAGTACGCTTAATCGGATGGTTAAAAAGGAAACGAGAGTTGGAAACTTGAGTCTACCAGCTGGAGTGATGTTGATTGCGCCGGTGGTTCTTATCCACCGTGATCGTGAGATATGGGGTGAGGATGCGAATGAGTTTAAACCAGAGAGATTTAGCAATGGAGTTTCTAAAGCATCGAAGTTGCAGCCTGCTTTCTTTCCATTTGGATGGGGTCCTCGGACATGCATGGGGCAGGACCTTGCGATACTTGAGGCCAAAGTTGCGATGTCCTTGATTCTACAACGTTTTTCATTTGAACTCTCTCCATCCTATGCTCATGCTCCCACTCTGCTTATGACTACTCAACCTCAACATGGAGCTCATATCATTCTACGCAAATTGTAACCACTAGATATTTGAATAAGGCTGATGGGTTAGGTTTTAAGTTTATAGCAATAATTTTGATATAAAACTCTTGAGATTTGATATAAATTTGTTGGAGAAGGGCGCTTTAAATCTAAATTATCCAAGAACTTCAAAAACAACAAGTAATTAATCCAAGGGAAAGTTTTGAAACGGATTGACTTGATGATCAAGATTAAGAGTTGTTTTTAAACTCTATTCAAATCACTTCATAAGATGGCCATAAGCCTCTCGCTACTAGATATTGCACTTTTCCACACTCTTATAGTCTCATGGTTTTAAAACACGTCTTGCTAGGGAGAAGTTTCCATTCTCTTACATATTTTGTATCGCTCTCCAACCGAATATTTCATTCCCCTCTCCAACCCAAGTCAGATTACAGATCTAGAATTTGAGAAGTCAATTAAGTTTTTTCTTACAGGAAAGTATGGTCTTCCATTCAAACATTTAACGTCAATGCACGTCATAATATTGAATTTTCCAGGCCCTTGGAATTTTCATTAACAATCAAATTAGTATACGCAAACTTATTTCTTCCTTTCCCTTCCACAAAAGTCATTAGTGATTATCATGAATACAAACGAAAGTGCAAGTACAATTTAAAATGTCACTGATATGCCCAACTGTGTATATCATCATTAAAAACACCGTGTAATCTCTAAATTTTCACCCTGTCAAATGGGTTTTGAGTTTCTACTAATCTATTAAAGTTTTTCCACATACGATCAAGCAAAGTAAAAGCAATCTTATCATGATATTGCAAACAGTGTGTGGTTGTCCTATAAATAACAGAGTCCAGTTGCGTCTCCTTCATCATCGTTGAGAGTTCAAGAAACTCAGCTCTGCTTCAGAACTGTGTTGTGTAATGGCGTGTGTCACAGCCACGGTATCCATTTGGATAGTTGTGGTGGGTTTAGTCGTATTGGGAGGGAAAATAATCTAGTTGATTAATAAGGAATCTGTAGAATAGATACGCATACAAATTCATCATGTGCCACTTCTGAACTCTATTTGGTTTAGGCCCAAGAAACTAGAGAAGCTTTTAAGACAGCAAGGGCTCGCCGGAAATTCTTACCGGATTCTCTACGGAGACTTGAAGGAGAGAGCCGCCATGAGGGAGCAGGCCATCTCCAAACCGATGAACTTCTCTAATGATATTTCTCCACGTGTTACTCCTTCTATTCATCATATCATCCAGAAATATGGTAACATTTCCCATTCTCCATCTTCCTCATCTTTCAATCCTTTTTCTCGAATGATTTGTGAACTCCACTGCGTTTCTGTTCATTAAATTTACCTGTAATTTTGTTCTGAAACAGGCAAGAATTCATTTATGTGGCTTGGCCCCATACCAAGAGTGCACATCATGGACCCTGAACAACTTAAAACTGTGTTTGCATTGTTCAATGATATCCAAAAGCCATCTATGAATCCCCTTGTCAAGTTGTTTGCAGGTGGACTTGTAAACCATGAAGGAGCAAAATGGGCCTAACACAGAAAGATAATCAATCCTGCATTTCATTTAGAAAAGCTTAAGGTATCTTTCTCTCCATATCACTGAAAGTTCTTGAATACTTCTGCATAATTAGCAAATAGTCTATCATGAATACTTGGAATCATACTGTACAGAGAATCTTAAAATGGAACATCTATTCTTATTTAAAGAAGAAGAAGAAGAGAACAAATTATTTGAGTTACTATAATTTCAAAATCATTACACCATAATTAGTGATCATACATACCTTGAATTGGCTTACAGGGTATGGTACCAGCATTCTATCATAGCTGCTACGAGATGGTTGGCAAATGGGAAAGCATGGTCTCCGAGGAGGGATCGTGTGAGCTAGATGTAATGCCTTATCTACAACAAATGGCTGCTGATGTGATTTCTCGAACAGCATTTGGGAGTAGCTATGAGAAAGGAAAAAAGATCTTCAAACTTCAAACTGAACTAGCTGATTTGGTGATTCAAACTATCATGAGGATTTATATTCCGGGATGGAGGTAAATAATAATAAAATTTCCCAAATGCTTAAACAGATCTTTAAACGTATACAAATAGTAAATTAGTTAGTTTAAAGATATATCATTACTATTTTATTACTGGTTAAGCATTTTAGTTTTCATATCATGATTGATTTTGTGCAGATTCCTACCCACAAAGTCGAACAAAAAAATGAAAGAGATTAGCAAGGAGATATCATCTTTGATCTTGGGTATTATAAATGAACGGGAAAAGTCTATGAAGGCAGGTGAAGCTATGAATAGCGATCTATTAGGCATTCTCATGGAATCAAATTTGAACGAAATTGGACAACATGGAAACAATAAAGACATTGGAATGAGCATAGAAGATGTCATAGATTAATGCAAGATTTTCTATATTGCCGGCCAAGAAACTACAGCTACATTACTAATTTGGAAATTGATACTGTTGAGTTCATACTCGGAATTGCAAGACCGAGCAAGGGCAGAGGTCTTTGAGATCTTCGGTAACAAGAATCCAGATTACGATGGTCTAAGTCGCCTAAAAGTTGTGAGTGATAGTCTCCTATTTTGTTGATCTATTTTCTAATTTTAATTTAATGAAAATTAAACGCCCATCTTCTAAGATAAAACAATCACATGAAACTTTAGGAGGGCCTAAAGAAGTTTCAAACCTTAATCTCCATCCAACTTATTGCCTTAGGATTGTGTAAGATGAAAGATTAAAGGCTATTTGACGAACTTGGTATGTGACTTTTGTGGGGATGTGTTCTAGAAGGTATTGTATTAGCTAACACATGACATGTGACTTTTTGAATGGCTCAGGTAACTATGATCTTGAACGAGGTTCTCAGGTTATACTCACCAGTGGGTATGCTTGGCCGACATGTTAAAAAAGAAACAAAACTTGGAAATTTGACTATACCAGCCGGAGTGTTCCTGGGCCTACCAATTCTTCAAATTCATCGTGATCCTGAGTTATGGGGTGAGGATGCAGACGAATTTAAACCAGAAAGATTTTCTGAGGGAGTTTCTAAAGCTACAAAAAATCCAGCTGCTTTTATCCCATTTGGTTGGGGTCCTCGAATATGCATAGGACTAAACTTTGCCATGATTGAAGCAAAAATGGCGTTATCAATCATCCTACAACGCTACTCATTTGAGCTTTCTCCATCGTATACTCATGCTCCCACCGCGGCTATAACAACCCAACCTCAACATGGAGCTCATATCATACTGCACAAACTGTAGAGTTCGCACATTATCAGAAGCTAGGGAAGTTCTATGCCATCCCTATGTATACTTAATGTTTGAAATAGTCAAAATTATGAACCACAGCTTTTGAAAACTGGTTTTGTTTCTCATTGACATTTTCTCAAACAGTTCATCTGCAATGGCTGCTCTGCAGCAGAGTCATGTTAACTTCAATCATAGTAATATACAACACAGCAAAACAAATGTTCTAAATGGGATTCTGAGACTACATATATCCACCCATTGAAATACTCAATACACCAAATTCAAGAAGAGATATAATTCTTGGAAACAACATGTGATTAGATAGATGAGATGAGATCCGATTACCTTGGTTGTGGAGTCCCAAATTCCTGAATCGCCGAAATTCTGCCGTTGTTCTAAGGGAATCTCCCTTCCGAAGGCCTCAATCGTCAATATACTTCGTTACTTAAAAAAAAGGAAGCCCATGAGATCATTTTTATAACTTAGAAAAAAAGGAAGCCTCATGAAGTATTTGGTTTTTAGGTGGTCTACCTCGTCAAAGTGAGACATTTCTTAATCAATTGAGCTATAATTAAAGCTTCACATACGACAGGTATATATGACTTCAACCAACTTTGTTTCCCTTTGGATGGGGTCCTCAAACATGCATGGGTCAGGACCTTGCAATACTTGAGGCCAAAGTTGCGATATCCTTGATTCTTCAGCGTTTTTCACTTGAATTCTCTCCATCCATCCCATGCTCATGCTCCCTTATGACCACTCAACCTCAACATGGAGCTCATATCATCCTACGAAAATTGTAACCACGGCTACGTATTTGAATTCTATAATCAAATCCATGTTCTCAAGTAAGGATAAAAAAGACACCGACACGTGACACGAGTTCTTTTTATTTAAGTACAATATTCAATCGATATGAGTGTGTAACAGTTCAAGCTCACTCACTACTAGTAGATATTGTCTGCTTTAGTCTGTTTACACACTCTTGTTCGAAATGCTTCATTCCACCGACATTTTCTAAGAGCCCAAGTCAATTAGGGATCTAAAATTTGACAAGTTTCTCTTACCAATTTAGGAAAGAAACGTAGAAAATGGAAAAAAGTATAATTTTCCAACGTCCAACATTTAATATCATAATGTCATAATGCTAAAATGCAAAGTTTTTGTTTTACTTTTTCCTCACATATTCCTCACATGATTTACATATTCCTCACATGATTTCCATATACCTCACAAAACAAAAGTAATTGGTATGCCAGACTGTGTTTGTATTGTAGTTAAAAACGTCCATGATTTGTGTCAAACCAAGTATAAGTTTCTCAGTGGAAGTTATGAGAATCACTTTAACTGTTGTTCATATTCACATGTATTGTAATGAAAATGTAAGCAATATCATGGATAGTAATCATTAATTATAATGAAAATTTGGGAAGTAGAATTTATAAATAGAGTACAAGCACTATTATCATGATATTGCAAACTGTGTAGTTGTCCTATATAAATAACAGACTTGTGTTCCATCTCCTTCACCATCGTTGAGAGTTCAAGAAACTCAGCTCTGATTTAGTTTTCAGGTTCAGAACTGTGTCTGTACTGATCGAGATGGCGTGTGTCACAGCCACGGTATCCATTTGGATAGCTGTGGTGAGTTTAGTCGTATTGGGAGGGAAACTTCTCAACTGGATTTGGTTGAGGCCCAGGAGATTAGAGAAGTTCTTAAGGCAGCAAGGATTCGCCGGAAATTCTTACCGGATTTTCTATGGAGACCTGAAGGACAGAGACGCCATGAGAGAGCAGGCCATCTCCAAGCCAATGAACTTCTCCAATGATATTGCTCCACGTGTGATTCCTTCTGTTCATCATACCATCCAGAAATATGGTATAACATATCCCAATCTCCATCTTCCTCATCTTTCAATCCTTCTTCTCAAATGATTTGTGAACTCCCCTGCGTTTCTGTTCATTAAATTTACCTGTAATTTTGTTCTGAAACAGGCAAGAATTCATTTATGTGGTTTGGCCCCATACCAAGATTGCACATCATGGACCCTGAACAACTTAAAACTGTGTTTGCATTGATCAATGATATCCAAAAGCCAGTTATGTATCCCCTTCTCAAGCTGCTTACAAATGGACTTATAAACCATGAAGGAGAAAAATGGGTGAAACACAGAAAGATAATCAATCCTGCATTTCATTTAGAAAAGCTTAAGGTATCTTATCACAGAAAAAGTTGTTGAATACTTGTGCATGACTACCAAATATTCTATCATCAATACTTGGAATCATATTGTACAGTGAATATTTTAAGATGGAACATACATACCTTAAATTGGCTTACAGGTTATGGTACCAGCATTCTATCATAGCTGCTACGACATGGTTAGCAAATGGGAAAGCATGGTCTTCGAGAACGGATCGTGTGAGTTAGATGTAATGCCTTATCTCCAACAAATGGCTGCTGAGGTGATTTCTCGAACAGCATTTGGGAGTAGCTATGAGAAAGGAAAAAAGATCTTCAAACTTCAAACTGAACTAGCTGGTTTGGTGAATCAAACTATCATGGGGATTTTTATTCCGGGATGGAGGTAAACAGAAAATAATAATAATAAAATAATAGTAAAAGCTTTCTAATTAAAAGTTGTTGGTCAAGACCTTTTCTCCATAACATTCCACATGCTTAAACAGATCTTTAAACTTATACAAATAGTAAATTATTTAGTTCAAAGATATATAATGATTGATTTTGTGCAGATTCCTACCCACAAAGTCGCACAGAAAAATGAAAGAGATAAGTAAGGAGATAACAACGCTGATCTTGGGTATTATAAATGAAAGGGAAAAGTCCAAGAGCGCAGGTGAAGCTGTGCATAGCGATCTGTTAGGCATTCTCATGGAATCCAATTTGAATGAAATTGGACGACATGGAAACAGTAAAGACATTGGAATGAGCATAGAAGATGTCATTGATGAATGCAAGACTTTCTATATTGCTGGCCAAGAAACTACAGCTACGTTACTAACATGGACGATGATATTATTGAGTTCATACTCAGAATGGCAAGAGCGAGCAAGGGCAGAGATCTTTGAGATCTTCGGTAACAAGAAACCAGATTTTGATGGTCTAAGTCGACTAAAAGTTGTGAGTGAAATTCTCCGGCGTTTACTTTTTGTTGATCTATTTTCTCATTTTGATCTAATCAAATTTAAATGCCCATCTTCTGAGATGAAACAATCACATCAAACTTTTGGAGGGCCTAAAACAGTTTCAAACCTTGCTCTCGATGCAACTTATTGGCTTTGGATTGTGTAAGATGAAAGATTAAAGGCTTATTTATTGGCTTTGGCTTTGGATTTTCCCTTCCAAGCTTCCCCTCAAGATTTTAAATTCCCTCAAGGTTTTAAAGCCCAAACCCACCACTAATAGATATTGTCCTCTTTGGACTTTCCTTTCTGGACTTTCCTTCAAAGTTAGTTTTAAAATTTTAAAACGCTAGAGAGGGGTTTTTACACTCAATGTTTTGTTCTCCTCTCTCACATAAAAAGTTATGTATTAGCTAACACATGACATGTGAGTTTTTCAATGGTTCAGGTAACTATGATCTTTAATGAGGTTCTCAGGTTATACTCACCAGCGAGTATGCTTTGTCGACGTGTTAAAAAAGAAACAAAACTTGGAAATTTGACTATGCCAGCCGGAGTGTTTTTGGGCTTACCAATTACTCTTCTCCATCGTGATCCTGAGTTATGGGGTGAAGATGCTGGCGAATTTAAACCAGAAAGATTTTCTAAGGGAGTTTCTAAAGCTACAAAAAATCCAGCTGCTTTTATCCCATTTGGTTTGGGTCCTCGAATATGCATAGGACTAAACTTTGCCATGATTGAAGCAAAAATGGCGCTATCAATTATCCTACAACGCTTCTCATTTGAGCTTTCTCCATCGTATACTCATGCTCCCATCGCAGCTATAACAGTCCAACCTCAACATGGAGCTCATATCATACTGCACAAACTGTAGAATTCGCACATTATCAGAAGCTAGGGAAGTTCTATGCCATCCCTATGTATACTTCATGTTTGAAATAGTCAAAATTATGAACCACAGCTTTTGAAAACTGGTTTTGTTTCTCATTGACATTTTCTCAAACAGTTCATCTGCAATGGCTGCTCTGCAGCAGAGTCATGTTAACTTCAATCATAGTAATATACAACACAGCAAAACAAATGTTCTAAATGGGATTCTGAGACTACATATATCCACCCATTGAAATACTCAATACACCGAAATTCAAGAAGAGATATAATTCTTGGAAACAACATGTGCTTAGATAGATGAGATGATATCCGATTACCTTGGTTGTGGAGTCCCAAATTCCTGAATCGCCGAAATTCTGCAGTTGTTCTAAGGGAATCTCCCTTCCAAAGGCCTCAATCGTCAATATACTTCGTTACTTCAAAAAAGGAAGCCCACGAAGTATTTGGTAACAACAACCCAGATTCATGGTAAGTGAGACGTTTCTCTTTCTTTTATATTTTCTACTCTAGCTTAATAACTAGCTTAATCAATTGAGCTATACTTAAAAGCTTTATATACTATAAATATGATTTTACACAAAGTTTTAAGGCTATATCCACCTGAATACGCTTAAACGGATGGTTAAAAAGGAAACGAGAATTGGAAATTTGAGTTTACCCGTGGTCGTGAGATATGGGATGAGGATGCAAATGAGTTTAAACCATAAAGATTCAGCAATAGAGTTTCTAAAGCATCAAAACTTCAATCAACTGTATTTCCCTTTGGATGGGGTCCTCGAACATGCATGGGTCAAGACCTTGCGTCCTTGATTCTACGGCGTTTTTCATTTGAATTCTTGCCATCCCACGCTCATGTTCCCGCTTTGCTTATGACCACTTAGCCTCAACATGGAGCTCATATCATCCTAGAAAATCAAGTTCTTTTTATTTAAGTATAATATTCAATCGTTATGAGCTTGTAACGGTTCAAACTCACCATTTAGTTTGTTACGTATCGTCGTCAGTCTCACGATTTTAAAACGTATCTTGCTAGGAAAAGGTTTTCACACTCTTATCCGAAATGTTTCATTCCACCAACCTTTTCTTAGAGCCAAAGTCAATTACGATCTAAAATTCAACAAGTTTTCGTAGAAATTTGGAAAACGGGTAGTTTTCCAACATCCAACATTTAATGTCATAATGCTAAAAGGCAAAGATTTTGTTTTTTACTTCTTTCCTCATATGATTTCCATATTCCCCACAAAACAGAAGTAATAAGTATGCCAGACTGTGTTTGTATTGTAGTTAAAAACGTCCATGAGTTATCACTTTGTTCATCTTCACATGTATGCAATATGGTGAATAGTAATTATTATAATGAAGTAAATTACAAGTTCATAAACCTGCCAAAAATTATAAACATAACAAACCATCCAGTAGAGTAAAAGCACCATTACCAGCGGTGTGGTTGTCCTATAAATAACAGAGTTGTGTTGCGTCTCCTTCACCATTGTTGAGAGTTCAAGAAACTCAGCTCTGATTCAGTTCAGGTGCAGAACTGTGTCTGTACCGATCGAGATGGCGTGTGTCACAGCCACGATATCCATTTGGATAGCTGTGGTGAGTTTAGTCGTATTGGGAGGGAAACTTCTCAACTGGATTTGGTTGAGGCCCAGGAGATTAGAGAAGTTTTTAAGGCAGCAAGGATTCGCCGGAAATTCTTACCGGATTCTCTATGGAGACCTGAAGGACAGAACCGCCATGAGAGAGCAGGCCATCTCCAAGCCGATCAACTTCAACAATGATATATCTCCACGTGTTATTCCTTCTGTTCATCATACCATCCAGAAATATGGTATAACATATCCCAATCTCCATCTTCCTCATCTTTCAATCCTTTTTCTCGAATCATCTGTGAACTCCCCTGCGTTTCTGTTCATGGATTTTACCTGTAATTTTGTTCTGAAACAGGCAAGAATTCATTTATGTGGTTTGGCCCCATACCAAGATTGCACATCATGGACCCTGAACAACTTAAAATTGTGTTTACATTGATCAATGATATCCAAAAGCCAGTTATGAATCCCCTTCTCAAGTTGTTTGCAGGTGGAGTTGTAAACCATGAAGGAGCAAAATGGGTGAAACACAGAAAGATAATCAATCCTGCATTTCATTTACAAAAGCTTAAGGTACCTTATCACAGAAAAAGTTGTTGAATACTTGTGCATGACTACCAAATATCCTATCATCAATACTTGGAATCATATTGTGCAGCGAATATTAAGATGGAACATCTATTCTTATCTAAAGGGTATGGTGATCATACATACCTTAAATTGGCTTACAGGTTATGGTACCAGCATTCTATCATAGCTGCTACGACATGGTTAGCAAATGGGAAAGCATGGTCTTCGAGAGCGGGTCGTGTGAGTTAGACGTAATGCCTTATCTACAAGAAATGGCTGCTGATGTGATTTCTCGAACAGCATTTGGGAGTAGCTATGAGAAAGGAAAAAAGATCTTCAAACTTCAAACTGAACTAGCTGTTCTGGTGAATCAACCTACCATGGGGATTTTTATTCCGGGATGGAGGTAAACAGAAAAAAATAATAATAAAATAATAGTAAAAGCTTTCTAATTAAAAGTTGTTGGTCAAGACTTTCTCCATAACTTTCCACATGCTTAACAGATCTTTAAACTTATACAAATAGTAAATTATTTAGTTTAAAGATATATAATGATTGATTTTGTGCAGATTCCTACCCACAAAGTCGAACAAAAAAATGAAAGAGATAAGTAAGGAGATAACAACTCTGATCTTGGGTATTATAAATGAAAGGGAAAAGTCCATGAGCGCAGGTGAAGCTATGCATAGCGATCTGTTAGGCATTCTCATGGAATCCAATTTGAATGAAATTGGACGACATGGAAACAATAAAGACACTGGAATGAGCATAGAAGATGTCATTAATGAATGCAAGACTTTCTATATTGCTGGACAAGAAACTACAGCTACGTTACTAATTTGGACGATGATATTATTGAGTTCATACTCAGAATGGCAAGACCGAGCAAGAGAAGAGGTCTTTGAGATCTTCGGTAACAAGAAACCAGATTTTGATGGTCTAAGTCGACTAAAAGTTGTGAGTGAAATTCTCCTGCATTTACTTTTTGTTGATCTATTTTCTCATTTTGATTTAACCAAATTTAAATGCCCTCTTCTATGATAAAACAATCACATGAAACTTTTGGAGGGCCTAAAAAAGTTTCAAACCTTACTCTTGAGAGAATGTATGTCCTAAAATGTAACGGCCCAAGCCCACTGCAAACAAATATTGTTTCTTTGGATTTTCCATTCCAAGCTTCTCCTCAAGGTTTTAAATCCCCTCAAGGTTTTAAATTCCAAGCCCACCGCTAACAAATATTGTCCTCTTTAAACTTTCCCTTCCGGACTTTCCTTCAAAGTTTAAAAGTTTTAAAACGCGAGAGGGGTTTTCACACCCAATGTTTGTTCTCCTCCCCATATCTCACATAAAAAGTTTTTTATTAGCTAATACATGACATGTGAGTTTTTTAATGGTTCAGGTAACTATGATCTTGAACGAGGTTCTCAGGTTATACTCACCAGCGAGTTTGCTTAGTCGACGTGTTAAAAAAGAAACAAAAGTTGGAAATTTGACTATACCAGCCGGAGTGTTTTTGGGCTTACCAATTACTCTTCTCCATCGTGATCCTGAGTTATGGGGTGAAGATGCGGGCGAATTTAAACCAGAAAGATTTTCTAAGGGAGTTTCTAAAGCTACAAAAAATCCAAATGCTTTTATCCCATTTGGTTTGGGTCCTCGAATATGCATAGGACTAAACTTTGCCATGATTGAAGCAAAAATGGCGCTATCAATTATCCTACAACGCTTCTCATTTGAGCTTTCTCCATCGTATACTCATGCTCCCATCGCAGGTATAACAGTCCAACCTCAACATGGAGCTCATATCATACTGCACAAACTGTAGAGTTCGCACATTATCAGAAGCTAGGGAAGTTCACTGCTATACCTATGTATACTTTCGAATCCTTTGATATTTTCCTTTCAACTAAGTACCCTTTTCATTGCTCACCATTTCCTAAATAAATGGCTTTGAGATTATTAATTACTGTTTGTAATAGTCAAAATTATGAACCACAGCTTTTGAAAACTGGTTTTGTTTCTCATTGACATTTTCTCAAACAGTTCATCTCCAATGGCTGCTCTGCAGCAGAGTCATGTTAACTTCAATCATAGTAATATACAACACAGCAAAACAAATGTTCTAAATGGGATTCTGAGACTACAATATCCACCCATTGAAATACTCAATACACAGAAATTCAAAAAGAGATATAATTCTTGGAAACAACATGTGATTAGATAGATGAGATGAGATCCGATTACCTTGGTTGTGGAGTCCCAAATTCCTGATTGGCTGAAAAAAAGGAGGCCCATGAGATCATTTTCATAACTTTATGAATCACAGTATAATTTTTATAACATTATTCGTTTGCACACTAGCTATGAGCATGGCTTTGCTTTCTCAAATTCCAGCGTCGTTCTTCACTAAAAATCCCGAGCTCGCTCTCTCATCTGCCGTTAACACATCCAAGCTCACAAATTCCCCAAAAATCCAGCGAAGATGGTGCAATTTGGCAAGTCTTCCACGCCTCTCCTTCCAGTCGCCGGCCAGACTACGGCCGACGGCTGCTGTATATTTACTTTTTTCATGTATTTAAAATCTATTTCTATTTCATTTAAACTCTACTAATCTACTAAAGAACAGGCTGCAGAATGTATCTACCGAGATAAATCTCATACTAAAATATTCAAACCTAATGGGAAGAAAAGAAAGAAAGAACGCATGCATATGTTTGAAGAGAAGAAATTTAGGGTAGTTCAAACATATGATTGAGAACATGCAGAAGGTTTTGCATGCATATGATTGAGAACATGCAAAACCTTGAGGGTACCCCAAAGCAAATCTCGGCCGGGTGAAATTGAGTTCTCGAGTATTCGAATTTCACGTCTGAGAACCCATTGGATCGGCCTTCAAATACCAGATTAAGAACAGCAAAAACAAAACGAATGTAGATAATCCTTCCTCCTCGAAACTGCAAGCTGTTTAACGAAGAATCAAACTTACAGATCGAAAATACGAGAGAAAGGAATCGATTTGTTCTATGCCCGCAACGGAACAATAGCACCATTTTTTTCACAAGATGCTCTGTTCTCTCTATGGCAATGAGTTAAAACCTAGATTGGCTCGGCTTAAATAGGCGACTACTTCAGCTTAAATGACTCTTTTACCCTTCATAATTTTTTTTTTTTTAGTTTAATTCCTCAAATTTTAAATTTATATAGTTGCCTTTTAATTTCTTACTTTGTGAACTTTTAAATAAATTTATAACATATTAATCCATATATTATTTTATGTTTAATTGAATTATAAACTTTTAATTTTAAAATTTTTTTATAGAAAAATGATATAATTAAAGAATTAAACAAAAATAAAAGATTTACAATAAATATAATATTAAAAGTTTAAGAATTTTTTATGTTCACAAAAAAAAAAAAAAAAAAATCTAATTGGTATTTTTTTTCTTAATGGAACAATATATACATAAAATTAAAATATCATTAATTATGGTAAATTCGAACCTAACTAAGTAAATAAATCATCATTTATCATTTTTTATTATGATGGTCGAAGTTTCATCCTATACTTTATAACTATGATATCAAGAGAACCACAAATACAGATGAAATTTGATCCAGAGGGATTAAGGCATAGCTGGCCAAATTTATGGTCCAACTCACTCCTCTGATCATTGATTCTTAGCAAGGTTTCTTATAGTCCAATTCACGGCATAATCAATTGACGGTTTCTCCAAATCATCATATACCAAGAGCAATTATACACGTCAACGGAAGAAGAGTTGAAAACAAGATTTTAATCGAAGTGCTTAAGTCTCATGTATCTAGATTTGAAATAACATTTTTGGTTACTTAATCAGTTATCACCTGAACTATTTGGAATTTGGATGGGTTGTTTAAATTCCAATTCAAACACACACATGAACAGAGTAGTAAAATCTTATTTATTAATTTTTTGAAAAGAAGTTGAGAAGTTTTCAACATCTATCTCTTTCCATATGCATCACAACATCAATAAATATAAGATCCAAGTTTACACACATTGTATACTGATTCAAGGGTAAATGCAGTTTTCATAACCTGCACCGAAATTGAAATTGAAACCACAAATCAAAATGAACAACAAAAAAAAAAACAAACAAAAGAAAAATGGATTTGGTGTTAGAATTGGACTAACTTGGATTAGTGATGACAATCACACCAGAGCCTCTGAAATCACAGTTCCACTGATCGTCTCCTTCCGCATTGTAGTACAGACTCATAGCTACAGAGGCATGGTTGAACAGAGTATCAGGATCAAAGCAGGAGCCTCCTTCTTGTATTATTTTGCAATCTACCTTCGAACAAGCGAAATCGATATTCCCTAACAGCGTCGCTTGATCCGACGATGGCTTCGGAAGGCACCACGTCTTCTGCAAATTCATCGCCCAAAATATCAGATCAATTTCAACTCAGTTTTCAGAAATTTATTGTTTCCGTAAGTTAACCTGATTTGGTAACGTTGCGTTCACCAGTCCATTTACCGCAAGCAAATCTCCTCCTGAAAGAGAATCGGAAGCAGAAATTATTCAGATTCAGTGACTGTTCGAAAACTTAGCGGAAGAATTCGAATAGATCGAGAAAACGGACCTGAAATGAACGAGAGGAGAAACAAAAAGCAGAGAGCGGCCGCTTTCGCCATTAGTCGTGCGCTGTTCTGCTGCGATCAGGTGGAATATTGAAGGAATCGGAGAAAGGCGATGGATGACTGAAAAAGGCGACGATGGAGAAGGATTTTATAGCAGGAGGGTGGATTGCGTGACCATTGAAATGATGAAGTATTTTTTTAATTATAAATTCATAACTATTTCCACAAATCAATACAAGTCCTTTCCTCACTCACATGCATTCTGAGAAGGTCTCTGAGTATAGAATTGATCTAAACACTCTAAGCACAACATGTTAAACCTTAAAGGTCTCTGAGCATAGAATTGATCTAAACACTCTAAGCACAACATGTTAAACCTTAAAGTTCATATGACTCAATAACTGAAAAGGAAGATGCACCTATTTTGTATAAATAATAATTTTCTATATTCTAAAACATTTTTTAGTTATCCTTGTTAGAGGAACACGACTCTCCACAATGGTATGATATTGTCCACTACAATGGTATGATATTGTCCACTACAATGGTATGATATTGTCCACTTTGAGCATAAGCTCTCATGGCTTTGCTTTGGGCTTCCCAAAAGGCCTCATACCAATAGAGTTAGTATTCCTCACTTATAAACCCATGATCATTCCCTAAATTAGTCGATGTGGGACTTTCATCATCCAACAATCCTATCTCCAGAGTTGCTCTCATTTGGATGATATTCTATTGATTCATATATTCCTTATTTACCCCTCGTATCCTTAAAATATAATAATTTATAATTTATATATATATTTCTATTTTGGATGTTTTTTTTATTGTTTTCCATCACTTTCGGCTATTTTCTCTTCATTAATAAAAACAGATCTCAAAGAATAAAGATGGTAGCATAATTATTTATAGATAATTAAGATAAAATCAATCTGTAATTATGCGTATTTAAATAAATAAATAAAGCAATAACATGCTAAAAACGGTAAATTAACATATCCCAAGCTTTCAAAAACCTTAAAAAAGAATTTAAAAGATTAATTATAAAATAATTGAACAATAATAATGGTAAATGAAGAAAGCAATGATGCATGTTTAATATTTTTAAATTTGAATGGTAATTATTTAATAGTGGCATGGTTAATAATTTAGAAATTTAAAGAGTTAAATAAAATGTTATTTTAGTTTATTAAAAAAATAGTTAAATAATAACAATTTTCATGGTTGAACAAATTATGAGGATCAATGCAGGGGGTTCCTTTTTGCGTTACTCCGCAATCTACCCGCCGCCCACAGGCGGAATTCTTATTGTCGTACCAGCGCCGCTTGATCCGACGGCGGCTTCGGAACGCAGCACGTTTTCTGCAAATTCATCGCACAGAATAAGAACAATTCCGACTCTGTTTTAAGAAATTTATTGTTTCCTAAACCTAATTTGATAATTTCGATTTTTCCTGTCCTTTTACCGCCAGCAAATCGCTTCCAGAAAAAGGAATCAGAAGCAGAAATTATTGAGATTCAGTGATTATTCGAAAACATGGCGGAATTCGAACAGATCGAGAAAACGCACCTGAAAGGAACGAGAGGAATAACAACAAAAAAGGAGAGAGCGCCCGCTTTCGCCGGTAATCTTGCTCTGTTATGCTGCTATCAGGTTGTAATACCGGAGGAAAGGAAGAATACATGAATATATAAGAATCACACTCGGAATGAAAGCGATGACTAAAAAAGTTGGAAGAAAATGAAAGCTATCATCGATAAGGTACATTTTTATTTTGAGTTACTAAATCATGCACAATTCGAACAAAATATATAAGAATTTTGAGTAATTATATATTTTTTGGGATGGATGTGAATTCGGACAAAACATATTGAAAAGACTTATAACGATTATATGTTGAGTGTCATCGTAATAATTTTCCTAGAATGCATGTGAGTGATGATTGAGGATAAAGACTAATGGAAGAACATAGAAGGCTTCTATGTTGGTTAGCTCCTAGTATAATTTTTTTGGAATGTATGTGAGTGAAGACAACCCATACTGAAATGATTTAGAGCAACTTTATGTTAAGTGAATTAGTAATTTTCTTAAAAGGTAGGTGTGTGAAAACAAAACAGGCCGAGGTGATTTAAATCTTGAGCATTATATTTAGTTACCAATTCTAACGAAAAATGAAGATTTTCATACTAACAATGAGACATGAAATAAGAAAGTATCCAAATGGAATAGGTAAAAATAACAACAAAAACCTGTCGGGAATAGGACAAAAAATCCGAATCAAAAGCGTAGCTTTTGGGACAAGATGACAGGTGGGCATCCAAACTACATGAATCTCCTCTCTTATCCAATCTCACTCAGAGCTTCCAAAGAGCAGAAGAAGAAATCTCTACAATGGCTGTAAATGCTGTAAATGCTGTAAATCCCACTCCATTACGCCTCCCATCAGCCATTCCCACTGGGAAATGGATTTCCAATGCCAGAGTTTGCCTCCCCAGAAAACCCCCAACTCAATCTACTTCCTCTTTCAACAAGAACTTCAGATCTCGTTCCAATTTCTCTCTCAAACCTTCTTCTTCTTCCCTTGCTTCAGGTAATGGAATGTCGATCTTTTGTTTTCTGCTTCTTTTGATGTTAATTGTGGGAAAAAAAATGTGGAATGATTCTTGAGTTTCTGTATAAGAGTTTGGGTTTTGATTCATTTATGAAAAGAAATTTCGGAAATTGTTCAAAATCAATGGTTTAATGATGATTTCGGGTATGTTTGAGAGTGATTATGAAATGGTTAAAATGTTTGTTCTTTAATCAATGGGCTGCAACAGTTGGAAATGCAGGATATGTGGAGGAACCTTCAACTAATGTGAAATTTTCGACGTCCTTCACTCTTCCGGGCTGCTCGACTTCGCTGTCGTTGCTCGGAACAGGTTAGTTAATTATAGTTCTACATGGTTATAGTAAGGGGGGAGAAGAAGAATGCAGTGATCAACTGATTTTTATGAAAAATTACTGTTAATCGTCTACTGCTCATGGTTTTCTTGCAATGTATGTAAGAGAGCCCTTGAAAACAAAAGCTCGCTGCTATTTGTTGAGTATGAAAGAATTTTCGACATCTTTTTAGGAGTGAAGGAAACGAAAAACGAACGTCGTTCATGGCACAAGTCGTTTGTTGTAAAATGAAGTTGACGGTTTATTCTACTTTGAGACATAAACTGCATACATGTTTATTATTCTAAAGCTAATGTAACAACCCAAGTCCACCGCTAGTAGATATTATCCGTTTTGCCCCGTTATGTATCACCGTCAGCCTCACGGTTTTAAAATGTGTCTATTAAGGAAAGGTTTCCACATCCTTATAAGGAATGCTTTGTTCCTCTCTCCAACCGATGTGAGATTTCACAATCCACCCCCTTGAGGGTCCGGTGTCCTTGTTGGCACACCGTATGGTGTCTGGCTCTGTTGTTTGTTTTGGCCCATTATGCATCACCGTCAGTCTCACGGTTTTAAAACGCTCTGTTAGGGAGAGGTTTCCACACCCTTATTAAAAATGATTCGTTCCCCTCTCCGAACAATATGAGATCTCATAGGAATCTCACAGCTACCTATGAATTTTATACATCCAAAATGTGGATACTTTTAACTGTAATTATATTCTTCACTCTGATCTTCATCAGCTGCAAATATTTCAGGTTACAGAGAGAAGGTTTTTGCAATCATTGGTGTTAAGGTCTATGCTGCAGGATTATACATCAATTCATCCATCTCAAACGAATTAAATGCTTGGAGGGGTCGATCGGCTGCTGCAATTCAGGAGGATTCTTCCTTGTTCAATATAATCTTTCAGTGTAATAACCATTACCTATAAATCATACATAACTATATGATTATAGAAGTTGTGAATTATTTATGTTACTACAAGTTTATTGCCTTTCAATGGCAGCTCCTTTAGAAAAATCTTTACAGATTGTTCTCGTCCGAGATGTCGATGGCAAAACATTCTGGGACGCCTTGGATGACGCCATTTCTCCAAGAATCAAAGCACCAACACCGGTCGATGAATCTGCATTATCTACCTTTCGTAGCATCTTCGAGGGGCGGTCTCTTAAGAAAGGAACCTTCATATTCTTGACTTGGTTGGAACCTCCAAAGATGCTTGTATGTTTAAAATTTAACTGTCTTACATTTTCTTTTCTTTTCTTTTCTTTTCTTTTCCCTTCCTTTCATTAATGGTGAATTGCAGGTTAGCACCTCAGTTGACGGCCCACCGGCAGGAATAGAAGCTACAATCGAATCAAACAATGTGACTTCAGCTCTTTTCGATGTTTTTTTTGGGGACAATCCTGTTTCTCCTACTTTGAAGGCTTCTGTTGCAGCTGGATTGTCTGTAGTTTTGAAATAGGACCAGGATTGTCTTGTTCTTATTAGTTTGAATGAACATTTGAATATGGTTCCACCAAACAGATTACAAATGCGAGATCACAATAAGTGTATAATACATTTTAGAGATCACAATCTGTTACAATGCTACTTGACTTTAGCTGCTCAAGCACTTTGACTACCTCTGCCATTGTTGGTCGCCGAGCAGGTTCTGGTTCAAGACACTTCAGTGCAATGCTAAATACGACATTAACCTCGTCGACTGGAAAACAGCTCAAACTTCTGTCAAGTACATATTCTTCTCTTTTCTCCTGAACAACTGTTTTCACCTGACATTTAGATCACACCATGAAAATCAGACAAGATATAGCTTATTGTTCAGCTGTCTGTTCTTTTTTATGAATAATATGTCCAATTTTTAGCATTTGAGTACTCAATCTATTGCCTCTTGAAAGATGTCACTTGCGACATCTGGGTTGCTGGTGAAATGAATGGCACTAGGAAACGGTTTACTCTATGTAAAATCAATATGTAACAGCTCAAGCCCATTGCTAGCAGGGATTGTCTGTTTTGGTCTATTACGTATTGCCGTCCATCTCACGGTTTTAAAACGCGTATACTAAGGAGAGGTTTCCACACTCTTATATTGAATGATTTGTTCCCCTCTTCAACGGGTGGGATCTCACACAATATTAACAACCAATCAACCAACCCAAAGTCTCTGTCTTTCTTAGGCTACTAAAAATGGTTCAAGATTCACTTACCCACGTCACAAGTTTAGTTCCCTCTTCCATAAATGCTTCATCAGTCGGTTTTTTCCCTGTTAAGAGTTCGAGTAGTACTACACCAAAGCTGTAGACATCTCCTTTTGTCGTTGCTCGCCCCGTATCGAAGTATTCTGCCAAAATGAAGTTAGTAATATGG
Source organism: Cucurbita maxima (assembly GCF_002738345.1). NCBI lineage: Eukaryota > Viridiplantae > Streptophyta > Magnoliopsida > Cucurbitales > Cucurbitaceae > Cucurbita > Cucurbita maxima. The sequence goes on from NW_019272019.1 coordinate 3,913,902, forward strand.
ATGTCAAGGGAGAGGTGAAGTAGAATGGCTTGTTAAATTCTACCTGGAGCCAAGTACCCAAATGTGCCTGCCACAATAGTCGATACATGAGTCTTGTTGGGTTCCATCAGAGTTGCCAATCCAAAGTCGGACACTTGAGCGTCCATGTTTTGATCCAACAATATGTTGCTCGACTTGATATCTCTATGTATGATGTGCGGGATGCAGTCGTGATGAAGGTACGATAGGCCTCTCGCTGCACCTACTGCTATTTTATACCGTGATGGCCAATCCAAAACCTTCTCCTTTGATCTTCCTGCAGTATCATCAAATTTAGGAAAGAATAATGTGCTATATCTCACTGAGAAGCTTTAGGAATACCGAAGGGGTAACAGCCCAAGCTCAAGCCCACCGCTAGCCGATATTGTCTTGTCTTCTTTGGGCTTTCCCTTTCAAGCTTCCCTTCAAGGTTTTTAAAATGTGTATGCAAGGGAGAGGTTTCCACACCCTTATAAGAAATGTCTTGTTATCCTCTTCAATCGATGTGTATCCTATAAACGAGTTTTAAAAAACTTGAAGGGAATCCCGAAAGGCAAAGCCCAAAGAGGACAATATCTGCTAGCGGTGGACTTGGGTTGTTATAGAAGGCTCTGATATATACATTTACCATGTAGATATTCATACAAACTTCCATTAGGCATTAGCTCATATATAAGGAGATTATAGTGAGGAGCAGTGTAGTATCCGTGAAGCGTGACGATGTTCCGATGCTTTATGTCTCCCATCGCTTCCAATTCTCTCTCGAATCCTTGATCTCTTTCAGCACTTCCTCTGTTCAGTCTTTTCACAGCAAATGTCAAGGAGTCACTTAGTGCAAGTTTGTAAACAGTCCCATGGCCTCCAGAGCCAATGATGTCCCTGTTGTTTAGTTTTAGTGTTTTCTTCAGGAACGCATCTGATTCCAGGGACTTTGTTGCTGGAGACTTGAACATGACCATCTTCCCACCTATGTATATACATTGGCATTGCACACGTTACTCTCGACTCCGGTGATTAACTCGACTAACTCAACATATTCTCTTAAGTTTGGAAATTATCATACCTGACATCCCATCTTCATAAATCATGTGTCTTCTTTTCCAGCGCTTGTAAAGAAGCAATGCTATGAAGATCTTCGACACGATGAAAGCGACACAACTGATCGTGGCATAGAGTGCTATAGCCTGGCCTCTATCCATTTGATTCTACAGACGATAAAAATGTTCAGAACAGTTTACATGGAAGACAGTCTCGAACTTGTGAGATTTCCTCCATTTAACTCGACATGAGACAAGCAATTTGGCTGTCTCTCAACATGTTTCTGAGTGTCAATGAGCTGAAGTATCTGAAGGTTGTTCTCTGCTAATACTGTAGATACATAAAGAAGACTCAACCCCAAATCCTACATCAGTTGGAGAGGAAAATGAATAAGGGTGTAGAAACCTCTCCCTAACAAACGCGTTTTAAAAACCTCGAGGAAAAACTCAAAAGAAGACAACATCTGCTAGCAGTGGTTTGAGTCGTTTCAAAACACTCCAAAATACAGACTACTGACTCGAATATACAGAGGTGAAGTATTTACTACCCCAAGATCCAAGCTCTTGGTGGTTGAATCGCACTTTGAGAGAACAAACGACATTTCTTTTCCCGACAAATAGGAACCTTCAAGAATGGAGCTTACACTAAAAGAAGCAAAACAGACAGGTCCAGCTAAAGAAAGCAATCAAGAATTCAAGATTTCAACAAAGTTCTGTATAAACTTACCCGATCTTCATCAGCTGTGACATGAACAGGAATGAAAACCAGAAGAAAACCAAAGAGGAAGCAACTTAGTAAGAACATAACAGCTTTTTCTTGAGAGACTAATAATGGGAAGGGAAGAGAAGGAAAGCTTCTTATCATGATTGGCTCATTTGACAAAAACAAAGGCTTTATTATTATCTTCTCATGTGGGTTTGTGTTTGTCTGTACTTTTTTCTGATTGACATGCCTCCATTTTCAATGCAGGAGTCTGCTAAAAGAAAAGGGGCTCACCACCAATCACAGTTCGACTCGTGTTTAGAGAAAGGCCCAAGAAAGGAGATACTGATAATCTTCTCAAACTTGGGCATTTCACTTACGCAAAGAGTACTCAAATCAAGTTGAAATGGATAGCTTTTATGTTGATCTGCTAAGATCCTGCCCTTATCATGATGGGACAAAGAAGCAAAGGAAGTAGTTGGTTCGTCCTGTCATTTTTTCTTGTACATACTCAAAGTATACCATTTCATTATCAATACTTCAAGCTTCATGTGGTTGGGATCTTACTGTTGATACCCACAGCCTCCCATTTTGAATCTTTTGGCTCCAAACCTTGTTAACACATGGCCTTGTCTCAGACTTATGTAGGAAAAGTCAACATTTTTGTCGGCTGAAAATAGTTGCAGGCGAACCCTAACTACTCTGTCGGTATACAGGGAAGCTTGAGCCTTTTTGATTCAGAGACAAGAGTCCCCATGTACGATAAGAGTACACTTTTCTTCCACGCCCACCGCTAGCAAATATTGTCTTTTAGACTTTTCTTTTTCCTTTTTAGGCTTTCCCTAGGAGTTTTAGTAATAAAAGATTTTTACACCTTTACAACGAATGTTTTGTTTTCTTCTCTAACCGACGTGAGATATCTTAGGTGAGCGGCTACTATAAGCTGAACTCGTTTCTTCTAAGACGTTTTTTTTTTTATAACCCTTGTTAAGGGTCACATCAAAACCATAGCAAAATGTTAAAGATATCCAGAAAAGTTGGAGAAGGCAAGCATTGATGAGATGGTAGAAAAAGTAGAGAACCAAAAGAGAAGGATGTTAAAAGGAATTGGCAAAGCATGCATTATCATATGAAGGTTGTGCTGTCATCCATTGATTCTGTACCATCTGTCCTTTGGGTTTCCTAGGAGTTGGGAAACTCACAAACCAAACATATTAATGCTGAAATTAGGAAGTAATACAGATCAGAAAATGGAAAGCCATTAATATTTATTCACATCACATGTTTTGGCTTCTCAACATACAAAAAAATGAAATATAAATAAATAAATAAAAGAAAAAGGAAAAAAAAAAAGAATAAAAATTTCCGTTGCCGGGACTTGAACCCGGGTCTTTCGGGTGAGAGCCGAATATCCTGACCAACTAGACTACAACGGACTTTTGAAATCCAAATGAAACTAAATTTTTATAAAAAATAATATTTGTTAAAAACAAAAAAAAGAACAAAATTATTTCCGTTGCCGGGATTTGAACCCGGGTCTTTCGGGTGAGAGCCGAATATCCTGACCAACTAGACTACAACGGATTTGTTAAATGTTATTATCAAATAAAAATATATTCTAGATAAGCACAAGCTTTGCTACCCTTGTGTCGTCTCGGTGCCTTTCGCGCCGTCTTAACCATTCACAATCCCTTTCCGCCATTTTTACTCGAATTCTCTTCGTTTTCATTCGATGAACGATTAATCGAGGCACATAATTGGCCAACGTATGAAGGACCCGGGCGTGCCGAAATGTTCGGTCAAATGGAAGCAACCCTCCACCAGTTCAAGCAAGAAACTTGTTTTGTTCCTCACGAGATCATTTTTTGTTCTTCGGCCGAGCCCGCACCCGCCACGCTGACCGTGCCTTCCAAGCGTTCGACAAAATTCCATCCTTTGGATGCAAGCGGACGGTGACATCTTCAAATTCGTTGTTGGATGCATTGTTGAAACGCCGGGAGTTTGAGAAAATGGCGGAAGTTTTTGTGGGCATTGGTAGCTATGGCTCCCTTAATGCTTGTACATTTAACATTTTGATTCATGCTGCTTGTTTATGTGGGTATTTGGATGCTGCGTGGGATGTGTTCGATGAAATGCGAAAGAGAGGTGTAAACCCGAATGTCGTTACTTTTGGGACTTCGATTTATGGGCTCTCTCTCCATTTTAAGTTGAAAGAAGCATTGAGATTAAGAGAGGATATGGTGAATGTGTATAGATTTCACCTAATGCGTCAATATATGCTACTTTTATCAAAGGATTATGTGGGGTTGGATAATTGAATTTGGCTTTCAAGCTGGAGGAGGAGATGGTGACTAACAAGGTAAAATTAGACTCGGCAATTTATTCTACTTCAATTAGTGCTCGATGAGATGATCTTCAAGGGTTATGTGCCTCGTTCTGAAAGCATAAACAAGCTCATTAGCAGGTGGTGCCAGGAATGCAATATGGAGCTTTTGGGACAGTTTTTTAAACAGTTTAGTAAGAGGAAATGGCATGAATGTGGCTATATGGTCTAGTTTTGTTTGCAAGGAGAGTCTATCAGAAGCCTCCAAGTTACTTCCTTCATTGATGGGACGATCTTATAATTGCCATGTTTAAATTCTTGTTAGTCCTATTCTATCTACCAATTTAAACTTCTTGTCTCTTATAGGGTGAAACTCAACTTTCATCTCCCTGGTCTGGGCATCGCAAAGTAAGTTGACGTCGACCCATATGAAGTTGTTTTTGAATGGGTTAGAACGAACTTACTATCCATGTTTAGCATGAATGTGATTGTCACATTGGTTGGAGAGGAGAACAAAGCATTCCTTATGAGTGTGGAAACCTCTTTCTAGTAGACGTTTTAAAATCGTGAGGCTGATGGCGATACGTAACAGGCCAAAGCGGACAATATACTAGCAGTAGGCTTGGGCTATTGCAAATGGTATCAGAGCCCGACTCAAAGCGGTGTGCCAGCGAGGACATTGGGCCCCCAAGGGAGGTGGATTGTGAGATCCTACATCGATTGGTGAGGGAAACAAAGCATTCCTTGTATGAGTGTGGAAAGCTCTCCTTAGTAGACGCGTTTTAAAACCGAGAGGCTGATGGTGATACGTAACGGCCAAAGCATACAATATCTACTAGCGGTGAACTTCGACTGTTACAACAAAGAACTAGGGGATAGAGTGATGCACTCTAATGGATCCTAGGTCTCTCTCCATGCTCTATTTTGATCAGGATCTCTTCGATCCAATTGACAATAGACAATTGAGAGTCCCAGCAATAGCCTATTTCTCAAGGAAATAAGAACAAGGGAAGGAGCTATGAAGGGTCCTATTCTATTCAGCTCAGAACCAATTTGTCCAGATACTTGCTTCAGCTTGTGTCCTATCTAGTTGCAGTATATCTGGAACAATTACTGAACACAGGGATCTATCATGTTGAACAACGACATTAAGAGGTACAATTATTTCCATTCAGCACTATAAACTTATACATCTAGCAAGAATCCTTAGTTTATGTGCACAAACATGTAATGAGCATGAGTTACAGAATTTGCAGGCAGGCATGGTAATATCTTCACCTTCGCTTATTTCGGCTTCAATTTCAGTGCAGCACTGCAGAGAGTTTCATACACAATTCAGTTCAGGAAATTAGCAGCCACACAAGCAGAATGAGATAGTAACATCAACATACCTATTGATGCAGTAACGCTTCCCAGTTGGGGGCGGTCCATCATCAAATACATGGCCTAGATGAGCATCACAAGCAGCACAAAGAACCTCCTCTCGAGGCATGAAAATAATGGACAGGTCTAGCGTGGTTTTGACATTATCACCAATGGGCTGGTAATACGATGGCCAACCAGTTCCACTGTCAAATTTAGTTGATGATCTGAAGAGAGAATATTACATATTATTGGAAGTTCTATGATAAATCATTTGCTTTGAGAAGTTATTGAAAGAGCCAAAATATTTACTCAAACAGAGGCGTGTTGCAACATATGCACTGGTAAGTCCCTGGCGTTTTGGTGTTCCAATACTCTCTGAAATTGAAGGAAAACGTTTACCATTGGAATAGAATTGTCATAAAACTGATCAAAATGTTCATATGACGTTTTGTAACGGTCTAAGCCCACCGCTAGTAGATATTATCCTCTTTGGACTTCTTCTCAAGATTTTAAAACGCGTTTTCTAGGGAGAGGTTTCCACGCCCTTATAAAGGGTGTTTTGTTCTCCTCCCCAACTGATGTGGGATCTCACAATCCACCCCCTTCGGGGCCAGCGTCTTTGCTGTCACTCATTTCTTTCTCCAATCAATGTGGGGTCCCCCACCAAATCCACCCTCTTCGGTGCCCAGCATCCCTTCTGACACATCGACTCGTGTCCTCCCCTTTCGGGGCTCAGCCTCCTTGTTGGCACATCGCCCGATGTCTGGGTCTAATACCATTTGTAACGGCCTAAGCTCACCGCTAGCAAATATTATCCTCCTTGAGCTTTCCCTTTCAAGCTTCCTCTCACGGTTTTAAAACGCATCTGTTAGAGGGAGATTTTTACCCTAATAAAGGGGTTTCATTCTCCTCTCCAACCGATGTGGCGTTTTATATCGAAGATATTGATTGAAGTATACCCAGTAAAAGCTCTCTCAGTTCCCTTCTGACGGGTAATATAAAACTGCTCGCTTGTGAGCCGCTTCTTCCATTCATCATCGCTAAGAGATTTGTAATCCGCGGTGCCAGCCTCTGCACCAACAGGCAACTAGCTTCTTCAATGTTCGATATCATAGACATGAACACAACAGCAAATTGGTAAGATAAATTCTCCCTTTACTGTAAATTTCTCGTGCTATGCCATGGATATTCATTACTTGAATTCATTTTATCATACAGTTTAGAGCAAGATTTGATAATGAAAAGAAAGGAAAAGGAAAAACCTCGGATACCATCTGGTCGCTGGGAAGAGGAGGAGGAGCCCATAGCACGGATAGAAAACGATGAAAGCTTTTCGTTCTTGGGTGCTCTGAAAATTAGAGGAGAAGGTAAAGAAACAAACTTGAAATTATGTTGGGTGTTCGAAGAATTGATAAACCCAGATGGAATCGATAAATTCAAACTTCTGGAAGCCATCGTTGACAATAAAATGAACTTGGGCTTTCACTTTTTGTTCAAATACTCAGCTAGCAGAGGCCCGTGGGGGGAGGGGTATGCTTCTGATTCTGCAATCTTAGCCGTTTGATGGAATCTTAGAGCTGATTGATGGAATATGGATGGTTAGATTGGGAAGGAGGAAAGGGACGTTGTGAGCTGGGGAGCATTTGAGTGGGTGGATGAGAACAAGCCCTGTCTTAGCAGAAGTGGATATGTGTTGGCCACGTTTATTCCCTTGGAGTTGCATGATTATGATGGAGCAGTGAAAGTGATAAAGTGTACGAGTCATGTACGTTATATTTGTAAGCAGATTTGAAAAAGGTCGTAAAATGAGCATTTATATTTTCCATTAACTAATGACTAAGTTTCTTTGCAATTCTTTGTAATTTAGGTTGCAGGTAGAATCATTCAAGATCGACAAGATCAATCTTACTTATGGAATGATTCGAATCTCAAACAAATGTTCTTGCCTTGAGATATCCGATCAACAAGGTAATCCAAGTAATCCAGGTAATCCAAATCTCACTTCCTTGTAGTTCCTTATCCTTTGGTATCATACGTTAATTTTTTATTAGAAAAGACTACCCATTATTACTAGCATTCAACTGGGAGTTTAGGAACTCCAACAACATCCAAACACTCAACATTCAACCATACTATTACTGAATCTTAGACTCTTGGTGGGAAGAAGATGATGAACAGTTATGATTGTGAGGGAAAACTTACCGTGGAGTGAATGTGGTATTAGGTTGGTGGAGTGTGAATGCGCAGGGTGTCGAGGTGAGACTTCCCGTCTAGTTTGCGAGAAAAGAGCAGCCTCACGAACTGTTGGTATGTCAAAGTTGTAAACAATGGAGGGGACTGAGGCGTAAGTAGGGATGGAATTGGCCTTATCTCTTTCTCCAAACTTGGGTTGTTGAACGTCGCTATGGACAGCCTTTCCCTCTTTGCGTTCACCGTGGCGCAGTGTTCTATGCTTTTGTATTCCCCATTTGTTATTATCTGCCAAAACCGAAATCAACAAACTTCCGTTGATGTACATCTTAATTTGAACATAATTTCTAACTCCTTCAAACTTATATTTTCAATTGTTGGTTGAGTTATGCCTGTGCCAACAAATCGTGTTCAAAATAATGGACGACAAAGTAACATTGAAGTTAAAATTCTTGTCTTTTTAACAAAAAAAAAACAAAAATAGACTTCCCATGTATCTAATATAGATCTTTTGAACTTTAATGGATCTTCAACTTGTTTTTACTAGATTTTTGAACTTTTAATTATTGGTATAATAAATTTCTTAATCTCAGCTCTACTATATTGGATGATGAAAATATATTTTCAGATCTACTACGTACTTTGTTCGAGGGAAGGTGTTGGATGATGGAAGTCCCACATCGGCTAATTTAGGGAATTATCGTGGGTTTATAAGGAATACTCTCTCTATTGGTATGAGGCATTTTGGTGGACAATATCATACCATTGTGAAGAGTCGTGTTCGTCTAACATGGTATCAGAGTCATACCCTAAACTGCCAATAGATTGAGGCACAAGAACCGAAATAATATTTTAACCTTCAAACTCCTAATTATGATTTTGTTAAGTTATCAAAAATATCCTAAATTATGACATTAATTTTAATTTACTATTGAGTTTCATTTTCACCTAAAGTTTGTTTCAAAACAACCCTAATAGGATTTTACTACTAAATTCATACAAATTTATATTCCTATCTTAATATTTTGGGGAGAGCAAAACCTAGATGGAGTAGTCCAACTATGTGGCCCAACCTTATGGTGCCACGTGTCACTTTGTTGTTTTAGCATGTTTGCAATTTTTTCTTTTATTTTATATTTTTTTATACACTTCTTTATTTATAAACTACGAAATTATTTTAAACTTTTAATTTTCAATTAATCAATTGAAAATAAATAATATTAGGTAGATGAGAAATTAAAATAAATAAAAAGTAAATTTAATTGTGAAATCATTACCTCCATGATGTCACCGATGTTGACGATAAACGCATTGGGGAGAGGCGTCACGGCAACCCAATTCCCGTCCTTCTTAATCTTCAGACCTTCCATTTCGTTGATTTGCAGCAGAATTGTGAGGCCGACGGCGTCGGAGTGCGGCGTTATTCCGATCACCTTCTCCGGCTTCGGGCAGGGAGGATAATAGTTCATTCTCATCGACTGACTACCATCCTTGAAGATCTCCGTCAACTCCCCATCTTTGATCCCCAACGCTTTCTCAAATTGCTCGAAAATCGCCATCGCCAGATTCTTCACCTCTGCCGAGTACTCCTCCATTGTGTTTCTGCATCCGAATCAATCCGAAATTTAAGAACGATACTCTGCAATGGAACGAAATTGAGAGTGAAAGAGAATGAGAGAACCGGAAAGCGGGAGGGAGGTTTTGAAATAAGCGCGGTTTCCTGAGATGTGGAGGCGCGGTAGCGATGAAGAAAAGGTCGCACCAATCCAGTTTCTGTTCTTCACTTACAACGAAAGCTTGTCCAAATCCTTCTGCATCTTCTTCACTCTGCCATAGCTTATCGATTGAAGAGATTCTGCGTCTCCACCTTCATTTTCTCGATCAACGAATCGCTCACTCCATGGTTCACCAACTAAATTTCAGCAAACGACACCGATTCAAAATCATGATATTACACAGAGAAACAGAGGAACGAAGAGGAGAACCTGAAAGAATCCCCAATTTTTGCTAGCGGAATGAAGCCGAGTCAATTCGGAGTGCATTGAAGCGTCGGAGTGAAAGTTCGACATTTCGATAACGGGGATTTCGGAAGCGGCGGAGACGATCGGGAAGGAGTGGAGATCGGGGCGGATGTATCGAGATGGAACTTCGATGATTGGCTGTTTCACCAACTCTTGAACGGAAGGTACCAAAATCGAACCTCCGAATCTTGATGTGTTGTTCTTCTCCGCCATCACTTTTGATTGTCCGATTGATTTTGATTTTGATTTTCGTGTTTCTTCAGGGTATAATCATGAAGTCATGGAATTCATCCATATATAACGTTTTAACTTTCTTACATTTTACTAATTAAATAATGTTTTTATCAAAAATAGAATTAATTAATTAATTAAATTATAGTTAGGTTGATGGTCTTATCAATGTAAATAATATATATCATATTATCAATATATATAATTATACAAATTCTACCACCTCACGATTATCATATTATCATATTATTATTTTACATTAATTAAAAAAGTTCATCTAAAATACAAGGACTACAAGGCAAAAAAGGTGTTTTAGCCTAATTATTATATCATTTAATTAAACACAATTACAAGCAAGCACCATGCCATGAACGGAAATAGATATCTAAACATTGATTCGAAATCTAGAGCAACCTGATTTCCCTGCAACTACAATTTACCTTCATCTCGAGCCACGATCTTGAACTTTCCTGTTAGTTGTTGCTGCACGAAGAAGAGATAAACAATACTCAAACAACACTCAAACCCGTTCTTTCATATAAATTATAACAGCTCAAGCCTGTTAGTTGAACACGACTCTCCACAGTAGTACCACTTTGAGTATAAACTCTAGTGGCTTTACTTTGAGCTTCCTTAAAAAAACATCATTCCATAAATTAAACGATGTGGAACTTTCTCGCTTTTATTGTCATCTTTGAAATTTCACTTTCAGGTTTCTTTTAAAGATTTTTAAAATGAGTATGTTATGGAGAGATTTCCCCACCCTTATAATAGAGAGGTTTCACGCTCTTGTAGAGAAAGGATTAAAGTAAAGAATACATTTTCATTGGGACTAGACATTTTGAGAAAGCTCAAAGAAAAGCCACTAACACTTATACTCAAAATGGATAATATTTATAACATCTTAGAGAGTCGTGATTCCAACCAAGAATCTCACCTACACCATACTTGGCCTACCCATCAATTAGCAGGAGCTCCTCTGGGGTTTTTCTTTTCAATAACACAAAATGCGTGCAGAATTCACCAAATGTAAGAGAAACAATCAAATAATTAACACAGTAGAAACTCCTTAGACATAGACAAGTACTATGGAAGAACAGTCATTCTAAGAATTCAAACCTTCCTGGATAAAAGGAGAAAGGGAATGAATTTACCTTCTTCCACAAGTCGGTGTGGTTTCTGCAGAACCCAGCTACAATGGCACCAGATCTTCTTCCTTCTCTGTACTCAATACAGAGATCCTCCTTCAACCCACAAGTAACATGAAAAGCCAAATTGCATTTGGGCTCTGAGCAATCTATAGCACAACCTCTAGAAGTTTTGCAGATGTAACATTTGGATTCCCATCTCCTCTTCAGAATCAATGAGCAATCAATTCCTTCTCTGCCATCTGGGTCCTCGAAGAACACCTCAGGAACAAAGAGGCCACAAACAATATGAGCCCATCGGCCATCGTTCGTCGGCTTCATGGCCCCTCCTTTGAGAGGACAGAGGCAGCATGAAAATGGAGTTTCTGATACCTTCTTCTCTGTGTTAGAAGACGAAGAAGCTAAGCATTGGATACAGAACCAATCGCCTTCTGGTACGCTCTTCGCCAGAGGATTGCCATAACATGAAGAATGTACCATTAAATCGCATCCATCGCAGAACACGATTGGATCTGAAGGATCTCCGTCTGTACTTTGACAAATCGCACAGAGGATCCCATCGTCTTCGTCTTCAACATCAGAAATTTCGCTTTCCTCGTCCTCTTCATTTTTCTCTCTCACTGATTCTGTTTTCGGTACCGATTCTTCTTCCTCTGAAGGAGGCTTGTATTCAACATTGAGATCCAATGACTCGGGGGGGAAATCAGGGTGAAGCGCCCACACTCTCTTCTTGGTTGGCAAGCAGTAAGAAGCGGAAATGGGGGCTGGGTGAGGCAAAGTAGCGTCTGGAAGAAAGAACAATGATGAATCGCGAGACTCCTTTCGCTTCTTCGCTGGAAGGGAACAGGAACGGAGCGATTGATCCTCATTTTGCGGGTTCAGTTGCTGTTGTTCTTGAAGGAATCTGAGCCTTTTGAGGGGAGGTAAGCCATGGAGGGAATCCATTCGGATCTGCAAAGTTCAAGTGGGGGTATCGACAATAGAAAGAAGAAGAAGAAGAAGAAGGGGAATGGATGAATGGGGCAGAAAATTTGAGGACGAAACTGATTTGAGTACAAGAATAAGGAATAGGGTTTTGGAATTCAGAGTTCCCGCGAACTGAAAAATGTGGAAGATCCCTAAAATTTTGATTTGGGGGAGATCGGAGATTCAATCCCGCGGGGAACTGTTCAACAATTTATATTTTTTCTTAATTTTGAATTTTGTTTAAATTGAAATTTCCAAGGGAAAACGGCGCCAACTCCCGCCCTTTTTTTTCAAGTATAGCAGGTCGGGTTTCTCTTATTCCATTTTTTATATTTATTTTAAGAATTATTCATTTCAAATTATATTTCATTTTTTTCAAAAAATAAAATAATATATAAAATAATCTCTTTATTCTCGATTTAAATAAAGAAATTTCCAGATATCTTCACGTTAAATAAATAAACATCTTTGCATTTATAGTTAATTTATAGGTTTGGTTGTTATAATTTGGATTTTGTTTCAATTTAGTATTTGTGTTTGTTATAATGTTTCAAGTTGGTATTGTTTCAAAACTCCGCCGTTAGCGTTCCGATCCATTTAGTAGCAAAGATGGCAGTCCTACATGTTGATCTAACAAATCTATATCTAAATGAAACTAAACATAACTCAAACAATTGAATCTAAAATCTAAAATTCCATAATTCTACCAACAAAAAAAAAAAAAAGACAAGAGTGATTGCAAACACCGTACCAAGAACTGGCACCAATTGGAAATGACCCATTGAGCTCTTCGAATGCTTGAAATCTACAGGAATCAAAAGGATCAAATACATGGCGGCTACAAAAGAGAGATGATATATATATAAAAAGTGCAGGCAGGCTCTGCTGTTATTCAGCCAACTTCAAGCCTACCCATTTCACTGCAGGGGGTGTTTGGTTGAATTAAACTCGGTGGAACCAGTTTTGTCGAACAGCAACACGATCCATGCCTGTTCATAGATGGAAGCTTGCAAATCGTAAGTAAGATGTAGTGATCAATATGAAAAATTAAGCGCCAACTTCGAATAGACGGTTCATTTTTCTTATACCAGAGCACAGGGTGCAAAGCCAGCCAACTAACACACTGAATGATGTACTGCTAGTTGGTAAAGACTTATGCCAGGAAGAGTATTTGATAGCTTCCTAAGATGGAACAAATTGTTGATTGTTCAAGCCACGAGCTAAACTGACTTCAGATGGAGGATTTTGGAGTTCAGCTCCGACTGCCATTTTCATACGACCTAAACACAGACCATCAACCAAGTTGGGTACAAAAAGGATCAGAGAGCACAGACGAATGTTTCGGGACGAAGTGAAGCTTAAATAGATGTACCCACCTTAGTACAATCTGAAATCGGTTCATAGCCATAAATTAAGCCGATCACGGAAGGCCCACAAACCTGCAGATTTACATTAGAAAACATTAGAAACAGACATTATAGAGCTTCCAAGAAAATTGAACATAAAATCACCAGTACTACGACATAATCATATACTTGGATGAGAAAATGAATGCTGATAATTCACTGTTCTTGACACTGCTTTTCCAACAAGTTAAAAGCTATCAGTTTTCTTTTTTGGATACTAAAGATTGTCTATATTGGAAAAAGATGGATGGTGGTCAGAGGAACACAATTGGATATCCTCCAATATCCTAAAAGCTAAGAAATTGATGAAACAGTAAGTAGGTAGCTACAAGCTAAGTTCAATACAAAGCTCCCCATCAGTACTTCGAGCCAATAAACGCAAACCTACAGCCAACATTTTCATTGAAGATTCATAACAGGGGTCAAAATATTGCAGAGGGCTGCATAATGTCGAAAAGAAATAAATTCATTAAACTTTCAACAAAAGCTGCTTCAAATATCTCTAGTACTAAACTGGGAAAATTTGTATTTACAACCCAGAGAGAACAATGCAGAAACCTGCAATCGAAATTCACAGGACAAATTCCCAAAATAGTTAAAAAAAAAAATTGTAAAGGATGCCAAGTAAAAAGCTAGCAGCTTTGACCATTTTTAATGTTTTCTAACTAAAACAAAAGAAATTTCTTCCAGCTTCTTGCTGCTTCTATAATCTGAAACGTAAGATTATCCTTAGAACCATATAACTATACTCCAACTTTAACAATTCTAAATATAACACTAGTTGGTCACTTGCATGAGGTATACATTCAATAAACCATTCTACATATTCTAGCAACAACGTTGTTCAGGATAGGAACAGAGTTCTAACTATATAACTTAAACATCTCATGTCTAGTAAAATTTAAAGATGTAAACAGATCAGATACTATTGAACATAAACCCCTAATAAACCTGGAGTCTCAGAAGCTATCAAACAGGGAGATGGAAGGAAAGGAGAAAGATGCACAAAGCACATAAAGCCTCAATCAGGGGGCATGGAGGTTCTACCAATCGTGGCAAAGCAAGAGTGCCATCAGGCAACAGACGTGGAGAACGAAAACAGATCTAAAGATTCCTAAAAGGGCAAGGAAAAAGGAAGAGACTAGAATAATAGGCGATCATTTTTTTTTCAGAGAAAAAAGATAAACACTTACTTGACTGAAATTCATCATGTGGCTCCATTGTTGAACTGTCTTGGCAATGACCAGCCATTTCACGCAATAAACAAGCTTCTCTCAATTCTTTGCTGTCATTCTCTAGGGCAGATGAGTAACACAACGTGTTTTCTTACTTACGTTTCTGAAAAAAAAATTCCTGTCCTATAACCATACGAGGACAGGACTTTTTGTACCACCAGCAACGCTTGAGATCCCCATATTTACACCCTATTGTTCCAACTCGCTTCACTTAATTAGCCCACTGCAAGACGATAGGATTGCAGTACACTACTGGGCTATAACCCAAATTTGCACTTCATACTTGGAGGATACAGACCAAAAAAAGAAATATTTTCTCCCATATCATCCATGGAAGAGACAAAAAGAAAAAAAAAAAAAAAAGAAAGAAAGAGAGATAGCAAGATAACAAAACCATACATGGACAGAATAGACCAAAATAATTAACGGGAAGTGTTGAGAATGAACTCTCTTAGAAGTTTGAGGAAACAGAGCTCACCGGTTCTTGCATTTAAAGTCCGGATTCTAAGTCCTAGAAATCTAACTGGCAAGGAAAGTAAGGATACAGATGATAAAAGATCAAAATGGGTGGAACACACGTTTCACATATTTAAGGCCACTTTATACCTTCTCTTTAGACTATGGTACAGTCCCTTCCCAAGGCACTCTCTAAATGGATTGAATAGATTACCAACAACGCTCACTTTCTCTGTCTGTGTGAAATGTAAATACTCAAAAATCTCACCTTTTGACCACCAACAGAATAAAAAGTACGATAACTTCTCAACACGGCAATATATGATATTCTAGAAGTAGAAACTTGTGAGGTACTTGATACCCATAGGTAACTGTTCCAAAAGTTGGAAACCAATTGTCACTCCACTAATTCCAAGGGCCTTTGCGTCTCTACTGAAATGTCAATCCTCATGTGAAGTATAGCTCACAATTTAAATATTTTAAAAACTAAAAAAAGTATTCATATGAAAATTGCATTCAATAGAATCGCTCATGTACAAAATTTTTATAGAAACAAACAGAAGGAAAGAAAAATGAAACCATAAACATGTTATCATTTTCAGGGGCAAAATTTTAAAAAGAAAAAACCAGGAAAAAGCTTAGTTGCATACAAGAAACTAAAGAAAAAGAAACCAGAGTATTAAAAGCGATCACCTTTCTCTTTTCAATCCAAAAAATAAAAAATAAAATTATGGCCTTCACAGAGGCCCACAAAGCAGATCAAAGTATAAGGTGCAGTAACGTACATCTCTGTTGAAAGTTGTGGCTGGAGCCCAGGCAGGTAAGGGCTACCAATATCTGAGAGAAGATTATCCTTCTCCAGAAGGACATAAGTTCAAGGTTCTTGATAGAAAGATTACTCCTCAGTGTCTATTGGAGACAGCCTCAAGGTATACAACTCCTCTCCATGGATGATAAGTAGGGACTGGACACCATCCCAGGTAACTAGAAAATTGTGGGGTTGGAGCCAGGAGTTGTACACAAACTACAATTGTTTACAATTATAAATATATGTATCTTTGGCAAGCCTATATCATTGCTCTAGCCTCCTCCTCTTATAAAATCCATGTTTCAATCCACAATTTCAAGCACCATAAACTAAAGATTTAGAAGTATAACCCCAAACTCCACACAACTAAATGTACTAAATCCAGAACTCCTAGACAGCTAGATTCCAACTACAAGTTGCATAGGCTAATGAATCACTCGATCTACATTTTGTAACCTTGCACCAATACCGAAAGTTACAGTTTTTTTGGTCAATTAACAAAATTCAATGATAATATTTAATGATTGGAGAAGGAAGATACTAATGGACAAAATCAACCATGACCATAAAAGCTGCTTCCAAAGCACTAATCTAAAGATAATTCCGATGTGTGTTAAGAATTAATGAAGAGGGTAAATCAACTGAATGGCTTACCCTACTTGTATTTCTAAACCCTCTTGTAGCTGACCTTAAAAAAAAAAAATAGTAACAAAGAACTAATAATATACTTGATAGACAGTAACCTGGAAATTTGACATATGAACAAGAGCACAAAGGAAGTCAAGGAAAAACAAGGTTTCTAGACATCAATATGGTTACCAAATACAAAGATCACTTATTCAGTTAACAACAGGAAACTTCGTCTACTAGATAATTAACATAACTAAACCCCAAGAAAAAAGGGAAATCACCAATCCACCTACAATGTGAGGATCCCTGTCAAAAGAAAGAGAGACTAAATCCCACAAGGTGTGCAGGGAACACAACCAAGCCTATCTAATTCTTAGAACTTCATCCTTGAAGCTGCTAACTAAAATGTATAAGCAAATCTGCACTTACACACCAAAAAGAACTGCAATGTAGATTCACAATTAAAAAAATATATACCTAATCTTCAATGTTCCAAGTAATCAAAATCAAAATGAAAAATAAATATCACATCTGGAATGTGCAGAAAGGCATATACAGGGAAATATATATATTATGAAACTAAAAGTAGCATATTGCATCAACAGGCTAAGTTAATTGGTCTAGTTCAAGTACAGCATGAAAACTGTTAATAAGCAAATCTCCTAAAATGTCTATCACAATGCAACACTTTAGATCCAGACCTAATTATCAATGCTTTGTGATTTGAACCTCAAGCCCTCCACAAGAAACATCTTAGCAGGACATAATTCATCAGTCTATCTATGTCCTTGAGCCCGTTGCATGTCATATGCACCCCAGGGAACAGATCCAGGTCCATATGGAGGATAACCATCGGTACCAGACTGCACCTATGATTTACAGCAAAACCATAATACACCATTCAAAAGAACGAAAAATATAGGAATCAAGGAAGAGATGTAGAAGAATGGTACATGAGAAGTATAGCAAAGACCCCTAAAAGCCAATATGCTTGCACAGAATTGCAAACGATCCAAAAAGGCTTCGGGTGTATATGTCAACTTTGTTTTATGACAACCTTCTTAAGTTGAAACCTAGCTTGCTAGGATCATACAAAAAGACAGTCCATTAAAATGACAACCCCCATTTTCTATTGTAAATTATAGGAGCACATACTTGTAATTATCTTTGGTTGTACTTTTTCTTTGTTTTTCCTTGGTTGGTTTGGCAGATATTTTAAATGTGCAAGGCAATTGAGGTGTAGAGCCTAAGACAAGGTGGGAGGGAAATGAGGAGAGTCTAAGAAGCACGGACACGGATATGGAATACATTACACGAACACAGAAACAACACAACACAAACACAGTGACAAGTCAATTTCTGAAAAATGTAGGACATGGATATGTAGAGGACTCGTTAATTTTTTAAAACGAAAGAAAGATGATATTAAAAGATCAAACCCAAAAAGTTTTTTACTAACTATTAAGATAATTAAAACAAAAAGAACCATGAATGAAAATTTAAATAGCCATTGAATTTAGTGGTGCATAAAACCCAAGAAGTTATTGCCTAGTGCCCACTAAAATTCCACAAAGACAAGAGCTAACAGCTTACTAAAAACCTAAAAACTAAATTTTATTAAAAGAACCAACAGCCCATTTAAAAGAAAAAACCCTAAATAATGTCCCCCCTTCACAACTGCCCCCTATTCTACTCTCCTCCCTCCACAGTCGTTTGGTTTGATCTCCTTCCCTTCATCGCCACATTGTCGCTGCCTCTGACCAACATCACCATTCTGACTAACATTGTCATCGAATGCCACTCTCCAATGATATTGCCAATTTGAAAGGTTTGTGTTTTGTATGTGTTTGTGTGTGTCCATCACATGTCCAAAATAAAAAAGACATGGATTTTCGTGTGTCCAGTTGTATCCATGTCCAACACAAACACTAGTAAAAAAAACAATGTGTACATGCTTCCTATGGGAAAAGAAACGGTTGTGAGGCATGGCACAAAATTTATAAATTATATTAACCTAAAATTTTGAAAGTTTAATAGGATGAAGCATGAATTAAAAAATAACCTGAATTGCTGTCTTATTTGCAAATAATAGAAGCACATGCTTGCAATCATCTTTGGTTTTACTTTTGTTTCTTTGTCCCTGGTTGAGATCGTCAGAGGGAAATGGGGAGAGGAACAGGGTTGTGATGTGTGGCACAAAATATCTAAATAATATTAACCTAACATATATAAATAGTGCCTAAATTGACTATTACACTTTGTGTCTTCTTAACAAAATTAACTTTAGGTATGAATTACTGTTCACCGATTTGTGAAATATCTGAAGTTTCTGATTTTTAAGAAAAATATCCAAATTTTCATTGTTTTCATAATTTGTTTCCAAAAATATTCATCCACCTTCCCCAAAAGCTGAATCATAGACATTGTTTATCCACGCTATAACCTTTTTTCTTGCCGAAATGTGCTGCACATAGCAGTGTATTCATACAACCTAAAGCAAAAGTAATAAACAAAGTGAAAACTTACGGAGTTCAAGCCATAACTCGAAGAATATGGATTTCCCGCATATCCAGCATCAGCATTGCCATAATTTGTACCGTACCCAGCAGCTAGACAAATTATTACCACATTCAGAGAGAACATAGAACAATGTGATCTATAGAACATATTCAAATTAACAAAATATTTTGCACAAAGCTAAACAATGTGATCTATAGGGTTTTCCTTCGGTTTCTTTGGGGCGAGAGGAAAGGCAAAATATCCTGAGAATCTTTCTTTACCTTTGATAATTTTATGAATTTAATTCTCTTTCATGCAACATCCTGGTGTAAGTGAAAACGCCATTTTTTTACTATAGTAGTTTTTCTTCGTTGATTTCTAATTGGAGAGCTTTCTTGTAATTCACCGTTAGGTTTTAGGAGTTAGGTGTTCTTAATCCATTAATTTCATTTATCAATGAAATTTTCTCCCTTCAAAAAAAGGCAACTTTTTTCCCATCATATTTTACATTCAGCTCCACACAAATAACAGCTTGCCAGGACATGAATATGGATGAGGGGGTTTAATGCAAGCCAAACACGTGTCTGCAACAATATTATATCCAGCATCAAGTTGCGGGGAAATAACATTGATGGTAGAGAGTAATTCAATTATTCAGTACGCAATGTCCAGCAGTTTCAAAATCTAATTCTATAATAGTGTCTCACTTCAACAATCAACTGTTCTTCACAGAGATTACTCAGCCATGCATTTAGATACAAGGGGGAGGCTTAGTAAATGACATGTGAATACCATGGTTAACTTCTAAATAGTACGCATCAAATTGAATTGCAACTATTCTTTTGCCTTTGTTCACATGTGAGGAGTTTCTTTAAACTATAATTTTCTTCAATATGATCTTAGATTAATACAGAGTACCTATTTGGAACTCAAAAGAATGTGCATACCAGCATTTCCAACAGCAGCAGCAGAAGCATGAGCTCTCTTCTCTGCATTAGAAACCTCAGCTCTAAGTTTCTCCAACTCCCGAGCCATTGAAACCAGTTTCTTCTCCATAACCTGACCGTGTTCATAATTCTCCGCATATCCCTTCTTTTCATACTCAATTGCAACTCTTGATATGCAAAGTATATACACGCTAATCAGAATTCCAAAATATCTAAAAAAAACACCTTATATCACCTATTGAAGTTAAGAATACCATAAAATACCTAGCACGATGTAATTCCTGCTTCACAGTTTCAATTTCTGCCTTCAAAGCGGGGACCTGCTGCAAATCTGCAGTCATTCTAGTTAGATCTTGTGACATTGCTTGTACTTGACCAGTGAGTTCCTGCCTTGCAACAGTTAATTCCTTGACATCAGAATGAACTTGAAGAAGCTCTGCTCGCATAGTCTCAACTCCTCGCAGATCAACTTCTAGTCTTACTGATTTTTCATATAATTCTCTCATCTGAATGTCCCTTTCTGCAT
Organism: Cucurbita maxima; assembly: GCF_002738345.1. NCBI lineage: Eukaryota > Viridiplantae > Streptophyta > Magnoliopsida > Cucurbitales > Cucurbitaceae > Cucurbita > Cucurbita maxima. Next base: position 3,934,411 of record NW_019272019.1, read on the forward strand.
GTAAGGAATCAGCAACATGAGCCATGCGTTGCAACTCGTGCTGGGCTGCTTCTAGTTCCTGCTTAAGGGCAACATGGGTAGCAGCTAGCCTCTGGTTGTCGAGAAGAAGAGCTTGAATATCTTGATGTTGTGCAGCAAGACGCTCCTCTATCATTGCAGGGTGTGGAGGAAGGGATCCTGGATGCATCCCATACTGTGATTCTCTGATTTCCTCAAGAAGCGCTGGATGTGGCACTGGCCCAAGGCCTCTGCCAAAATGAGGATCGCGAACAGGTGGTAGTCCACCGTGAGGCACACCATTTAGTGGGATGGTGGGTGGTCCTCGATTTCTTCCAGACATAATCTATAAAAGAAAAACAAAAAAAGAAAACGACCTAATGAAGTATCAAGAAATTAATACAACTACAAATATATAAAGTGCTCATAGACCACATGTAATCCTGAAAATCAAGCAGACAAAGTACTCAATTCTAACACCCCGAGAAAAAAAAAAAAAAAAAAAAAAAAAAAAAAAAAAAAAAAAAAAAAAAAA